>NC_022022.1:25579965-25597168 GCF_000317375.1 Microtus ochrogaster | reverse complement strand
AAAAAAAAAAAAAAAAAAAAAAAGATATTCCCATATATGTTTTGCCCAAATTAACCACCTTTATAATTCTTCATGTATTTTTCCCTTTATTGTCTGAAAGTAAATCACAGACATGAACTTTACTATCAAATACTGAAGTGTATTTTGCCTGGTCACCAAGGTAGTACGGTTACAAAAATTGAACATTGGTGCTGTAATGGCTGGTGTATAGTTCATGGTCAGTTCTTAGTAACTGTCACAATTTCACTTTTTAGAACTGTTTTCCTGGCCCAGGGTCCAGTCCATAATAGTTCATTGAACTTAGTTGATATGTCTTCAATAGCTGTTGATGCAAAACACTTGGTTCATAGGGAATAAGAGAATTTTTTCAACGCCCAGTTTGAGTTACTGGCTTAAGAACACAGACTTGGGTTTCCCTAAGCACCATGTTCCAATCTGGTAATGGTTTCATGGAGTTTTGATAGTCAAGTCATGAATCAAGGTGTTTCTCAAATATATTGATGGAAACAGCAGATAGATGGGACACAGAGTACAGTGGGGAGCCTCTGCTGTGGGGCTCAGATGCGATCTGATTGACGTTCTGGTTGCACTGGTGGAGGCTGCATCTCTACATGCCAGAAGGATTTGCTCGATAAGTCACTGGGCTGTCAGCTCACACTCAGAGGTGGGAAGTAAACAGATGCCCAGGAGGGAGCTACAGCCACTCAAAATCGGTTCTGCTTTTGGTCTAGCATTCCTGCTTTCTAAAACCTGTCAGTCTCGTAGCTTGTTTAACACAGCTGTGGCTTGTGTCCGGGAACTCCATTCACACAGGCCCATTATTTTATGAAGTGTTCTGATGACCTTGTTGTGACTTACTGAGGCAGAGTATCTCGTAGCCCAGGTTGGTCTCACATTCTCTGTAGAGTCAAGGCTGGCCTTGAGCTGCTGGAATGGCATGTTCATAGCCACACTTGGTTTAGAGCATGCAGCTCGGACAGATTGCTACAGCAGTGTTGTATTGGCAGTGCCCCTGGGGATGTCTGTTAATACGGAGCATCTGCCACACGGACTCTGTGAAGTCACTCTTTTCCCTGTTGAAGTTAGTAAGTATTTTAGAGAGATTTTTTTGAGGTGGGCAAATGTACTGATTTTTGGTGTTTGGTTCTGTGCGTGCACACATGCTGATGCGTGGGTCTATATCCAGGCAGAGGTCAGAAGGTGCTTTGGATTTCTTGGAGCTGGAAATACAGGCATGCACTGGCTTGCTGTGTCGGTGCTGAGATCTGAGCTCGGACCCTCATTGTTCAGCAAGTACTCTAGAGGTTGAGCCATCGCTCCAGTCCTGAATACCGTGTTCTTTATTCAGCTGTTACCCATTGTTTTAGTGTTCATTAATATTTTCAAACTCTCGGGGTTCTATAGTGATGAGTTGGATTTATTTTTATGATGACCCTTTGATGGCATCTTGTTCCAGATTGGCTGGTGGCAGAGCCCTCAGATGAGCGCTGATGTCTGTCTTCCTCCCTTTAGATCTAACACTGTTTGGACATGAGAGGTAGAAAGAGAACGAGAAGAACATTCCTTGATTCTCACTGGTGCACCTTTCATGTGTCTGTGACTAGGTGAACCCTTCTGGCCCTGGGTGGGTGCTAGTATAATACTTGTGGTTACTAATAAAGAATGGTCAGAGGGGTGGGATAGCCACTTTTCTCACCCAGTAGCTGGTGGACATGGGGTCTGCCTTTCACTTTTCTGCAAGTTTTGTGTAAGATGTGTGGAAGCAAAGCCTCCATTTATACAGTTAACTTAAAATTGAGCAATGCTAGAAAATATCTTGGTCTTTGTTGACCCCACAGGATAACTTAGGCCTTTTCTTCAGGCTTCAGTGTTGTTACATTTTTCTCAGCTTCAGAGATTCTGTGCTGTTTTATTTCTTGTGGAGCCAGGCTCTCCCCGTGTAGTGCAGGCGAATGTTCATTTGGCCTCTTCCTCTTTCCTTTGCTTCCTCGGATTGTAATTCCTTTTTTTTTTTTCCTCCTTTGGTTTGCAAAGCTTCTTCAAAAGCTGGGACAAAACCAGTATAGACTGAGGGGAAGTTCTTCTCAAGAACGCCATTCATAGGCATTTCTCCAACCTGGCCTCATTCTTACGTTTCTGGTGTAACGAGACTGAGGAACCTAGAGCTACCTAAGGTTTATAGGGGGGTAGAAAATCCCCTGTTCATTTATCTAACATTAGCTTTCACATTGAAATGGCCAAGATAGAACTTCCCTAATCTGAAGTGTGAAGTGCTGCAAAAGCGACTCAGGAGGATGACTCTGCTTTCCTCGTGAGAGCTCATAGGTAATCCTGGATGCACGAGAAATATTTAAGATTACGTTTTGACCCCATACTTAAGATACACATGAAATATAAATGATTCTATGTTTAGATTTCCTTTCAAAGACACCTCATCTTTTATATATAAATATTTAAAATATAAATATATGAAAATATAGAAAATATTTTTTAAACTGAAACCTTTCTGGTCCCATGTATTTTAGATAAGAAATGTCAGGTCTGTTCTTTGTTCTCCTCCCCAAATGCTTAGGGTAGAGCGACAGCACTTATAACCACAGGACAACTGGAAAAGGCAGTGGTTTGTGATTTTAAGCATTGCCTTACCTGAAAAGAAAATGCTGGCATAGGGGAAGGATTGCTCAGCTGAGAGTGTCCTGGCCTTGAACACAAGGGGAAAGGAGGTGTATTGACTGGTGGGCAATTTGTATAACTATATTGTAAGGCCAGAGGGAGAATAGGATGGTACAGAAGTCTTGAGAAGTGAAGGTACGAGCCAAGTATAAGCCATAGTTTGAAGGGTTACAGTGTGAAGGTTATTCAGATGGTTTTCCTCTAGGGTTGTAGGGGATTCATGGAGATGTGGAGATGTCTTTAAGCGTGTTGAGAATGTCAACATACAGGTTTCATATGTGTTCACTTGTGTGCATGTTCAGTACAGTGCTGACTGGTGGTGGCAGAGATGGACTGAATGCACTAGAGTGGGTTAACTGATCCTTCTGTTCATCTGCGCTGACTGCTCCTGACTCTCGGTGGTCACAACTGGCACTGCTTCAGTCCCGTGACAGGACTTGGACTTCTGAAAGTAAATGAGCAGACTTAAAATCACTAAATAAATTAGAACAACTGTTTCTATAAAAGTAATAATTGAGCCGGGCTGTGGTGGTGCAGTGGGTCTCTAACCCCATAGGGGTCACATCAGATATACTGCATATCATATATTTACATTATGATTCATAGCAGTAGCAGAATTACAGTTAGGAAGTAACAACAAAAATAATTTTATGGTTGTGGTCACCACAGCATGAGAAACTGTATTAAAGGGTATTTATTATTATTATTATTATTGTTATTATTATTATTATTATTATTATTATTGATGATGATGATGATGATGATGATGATGATGATGAAGATGATGATGATGATGGTAATATGAAAAGTGCATTTGGGAGGTTGAGAACCACAGATGTAGACCCACTAGCTTAGATTCACCCTCTGTATCCTGAGTGCTGGGAGGCCTGCAACACCATGTCCAGCAAGAATTATTATTTCTTAGTAGTTACAATTAAACCATTTTTGGTCATAGAATATACCATAGATTGTTGTTGGTGTTTGTTTTGAGGCAGGGTCTGAGTATAAGCCTTGGCTGGCCTGGAACTCACTACATAGACCAGGTTGGCCTTGAACTCATAGAGATCTGCCTGCCTACTTTTTACCTTAACCAAAGAATTTTTAGCAGTTTTATTGGCATATAACTTATACCATAAAATTAAATTACTTAAATTTACTGTTCAGCAAGTTTTACTATTTTCTTACTTTGTTACCCATCACTGTTCCAGAACATTTTTATCACTCCAGAATAGAAACTAGCAGTCACTTCTCATTCTGCCTTTCTCAAACACATAGCTCAGGCAACTGCTGTGTTTTTTGTGGCTGACTTCTTTTCTGAGCATAGGATGTCAGGTCACCCACAGTGACCTAAGTTCTGAGTTGGTGGACATTTGGGTTTTTCCATCTTTTGGCTGTAACTAGCCTTGCTTCTATGAACATTTGCCAGCAAGTTTTTTTTTAAAGTTTTTATTTATCTTGACATTTCTTGGCCATATAGTAACTATATTTTTAGAAATTGCCATATTTTTTTAAAGTGGCTACACTGTTGTACAATTCCATGAAGTTTCCAATTTTTCTGTATCCTTACCAAAAAAAAAATGCTCTTATGAGTTCTTGGTATTTAACTGCCTCGGTGGTGTAAAGGTGGAACCACAGTGTGCTATGTCTTGATTCCCATTGCATTCATAGCTGGTGACGTGAGCATCGTCTCATGTGCTCTCTGCCTTTCATGTCCGACACCAGAGAGTGCTGTGTCCTCAGGAGTGTGGTGTGGTGAACATTTAGAAGTGGTGCACGGGCTTTCCCCTGCTGGCCAGCTCTGTGACTGAGCTAAACAGGACTGAAGAGTTTTTGTTACCCCAGAGAATCCTGTACTCATTAACTGTGGCTCCCCCTTTTACTCTCCCCTCAGCCCACAGTGACTAGTCTACCCCAACTCTGTAAATTTGCCCATTCTAGGGGTTCACTAAAATAGGACTGTATAATGTATGCGCTCTTTTTGGTCTGGCCTTTGTCCTTCAGCATGTTTTTCAGATTTGTTCACATTTTGGCAGTTGTGAGTACCTAATTCTTTTGACTGAACTGTAGTCGATTATGCTAGATACAGCACATTTGGTTTCGCCATCATCTCTTGGTAATTATTTGAGTTGCTGTGTTTTTGTTTGTTTGCTTGTTTGTTACTTGTTTTAAGATAGGGTCTTGTTATGTAGCCTAGGCTGCTTTCACACTTGATGATCCTTCTGCCTCAGCTTTCTGAGTGCGAGAATTACAGGCATGTACTACCACACCTGCCTTTAGCATATATATTTTTTTAGTGCCAGTACTATAATACTTTTATGTTTTGGTGACAGGATCTCACTAGATATCCCAGGCTTAAGCTCAATGTTGAGCCTCCTAAGTCCAGAATTGTAGTTGTGTGCCACTGTGCTTGCCCAATACTGAGAGACTTTTGACCCCATACATCAGTCAGCATTTTGCTTGAGTTCTATATGTAGACAAACAGGAAGAACTGTTCCTTTCCATTCCTCATTAAGAGACATGGCATGTGTATACATAGCTTTCTATTTAATCACCTTAAGATGGGTGCTGTTAGCAAATACAGCTATTCTTCCAACAAGTCGGGCTTGGCGGCAAGTGCCTTTACCTACTGAGCCATCTAGCTAGCCATGTGCTTGCTGGAGGTGCTAACTGACCCAACATTATCTAGCAGGTAAACGACATACTCTGCACTTGCAGTTTTCTGTTTTGAAATCATATTCTGTGCTGTGAATAAACCAACCCTATACAGATAACTGCTGATTATATGCTTAGTTTGTACATTTTGTATTGTTAATTCTTAAGATTATCTGAAGGGATTCAGTGGAGGATAGCTAGCACGCCTGTTCTTTTTACATCACAGTTAAAAATTAACTAAGACGTAGTTCAAACTCTGTCACCCTGGGTGTCCAACAACAGAAGAGGAGATAAATAAAAAGTGATTTTTATATACAATGGAGGCTTTTGTTTTCAGCCATAAAGAGTGTTTGTTTGTAGGGAAAAAAAATGAGTGTAACTGAGATAATCATATCAAGTGATTATTCTAGGACGTAAACAGTTCTAGAAAGACCAAATTTGTTTGTTTCCTCTCATCTCTGACTCCTCCATAGATGTATAAACTCATGCACATATAAATGGCACAAAAGTGAAAGTAAAATTGTCTGAACAAAGGGAGCTACTGGACAGGATGTGCTCAATATATGATACATACTGTATAAAAAGTTAAAATAAGAACTTTATTTTCAAAAAGGAAGGAAACAAAAAGCTAAAATCCTGGTCGTATCTGAGTTAAGAGCCTGGGATAATGTCTGTACCAGAGAGTTTTGTCACTTTGGTCTCAAGAGAGGGGCTATATCCATTTTCTATACTATGTATCAGTGTCTACACTCTTGTTCTTGTCTGAGATTCTCAATGAAGTATTTGTTGAGTGAATGAATGAAAGAACTGTATCTTATGTTCTATTTTCCCATGTGTCCTAGCACCACTCAGCCTTTCTTAATCTTACCGGTTTGAATGGTCACAAACAGTAAGTGCTCATTGTCTGATATCTGTGTTTACTAGCATGGCTTCCATTTATATTCCCTTATCCAGTATGGTGGGTATTGTTTGGTCTGTATTCTGCACAAGGATCATGGAGGCACAAAAATACTTTGATGTTATGTGGAAGAAACCCAAGCCATAAAGTCTTCTTCTTTTATTTTTTTAGCTTTTTATATGTGTGAGTGTTTTGCCTGCATGTATATATATGTACCAGATGTGTGCTCATAGAGGTCAGAAGAGAATATCAGATCCTCTGGAACTGGAGTTATAGCTAGTTAGGAGCTGCCATGTGGGTGCTGGGAATCGAACCGAGGTCCTCTAAGCGATCTCTTAACTGCTGAACCATCTCTTGAACCCCAGGGTCTTTTATGAATATATGTAACAGCTCTGCTGTGCTAAAAGTCATCTTAATTATCTTAAACTTCCTAGTACTAACAGAGTGTGTTTAATTCCTTGAGATTGATGGGTGTAATATTTCAGGTGTGGTTCTGTTAAAATATCTGCTAGTCCTAAATTTATATTTGATTATCTTTAGAATTTGTTTATTCTTAAAGCTAATGTATGTCTAACTGAATTTTATTCCACTCATCAGCTGCAGATTCTCCCCACCATTATTTGTTACTCTTTTAAAATAATTTTTATTACATTTATGTATTTGTCAGGGTGAGCATGTGCCTGCCATGGCCAGTTTGCGGAGTCCAAGGAACAACTGGGCTGAGTTGGTTTTCTCATTCTTGGGCTCAAACTTGGGTGGTCATTTGTTCAGCCTGTCATGGCAAGTGCCTTTACCTGCTGAGCCATTGGATAGCGCGCGCGTGCGTGCGTGCGTGCGTGCGTGCGTGTGTGTGTGTGTGTGTGTGTGTGTATTTTCAAACATCAGTCATTTTAGTTTTTACAAGAGTTGGGAATTCTAGTTCAGCAGAGCCATCTTTATTCATGTGCCAACAGTAGCTATGAGATGCCCTGCCACTTTGAACTCAGCAGCTGTTTGCTTTTCCTTCAGGTGTTGACAGCTCCTCTACCACAAGCAGTGCTTCACCCTTGCCCAACAGCTACGATGCTCTGGAAGGAGGCAGCTACCCAGGTAACTTGTGTCGAGTTTAAGCTGCTGCCCACCAGTCACTCTAAAGGTGGCTGTGAGCAAGTATCAAAAGCAGACTGCATTTTTATTGGAAAAAGTGGGACATTTTTCAGCTTTAAAACCATCCTGTGACAACCCCTGAAGAAATCTATTGTTTTGTTTTTCTCTTTTTCTTAAAAAAAAAAATAATAATAGGGAACAGTATTCTAATTTTCCCTTCTTTTAAAAACTGGTTCCTTGTTGGGGTGTTGGTAGCTTACACCTTTAAATAAAGGACATCCAGTCACTGAATTTTCTTAGGCACTTAATGATGCCAGATGTTGTTCTGGAAGTCTAGACACCATTCACACTCTACTCACAATTTATTATGCAAATAATGCGATTTCTGGGTGATTGTAGGAAATGTGTAGCTCCTCTCCTGGACATCTTACATTAGCAGTCAGATAAAGGGCAATTTAGAAAAAAGAGTAATTTATGTAATTTATATTCTGAATTGTCTTGCTTTGTTTTCTGCTCCTTAGCCCCAGTTCTGCTGAGAGAATTTAAAAACAAAAATATACATTACTGTGTTAAGTGTGTGTGGTATTATTAGGAGTGCTAGCTGAAGAATTTGTTGTTGAAATTATCCATAGGACAAAGCAATACATAAAGTAAGATTGACAGAATATTGATAGATGTTACTGTTGGATGATTTGTCTATGTGTTTTGCATTTGTCACGTAAAACATTTTGGAAAGAAAACAGTGCCAAGGGTTATTGCTTGCCATCCTGATTTGGGGTATGAACACTCATTTTTTTCTTTGCTAGATATGCATTCTTCTTCAGCAAGCAGCCCTGTTCCTGACCGTGGCCCAGAACCTAACCCCACCCTCGCCCAGGCTCTGTCTGCAGCTCCTACTCCCAGTGCTCCTCACCCCACAAAGGTAGCAAAGCCTTTTGGCTATGGCTACCCCACTCTTCAGCCTGCTTATCAGAATGCAGCACCACCACCAGCCGCTGGTGGACATCCCAGTGGCCCGGCATACTCTGGATATCCTCAGGTGTGTTTCCAGTCATGTTTGATAAATTGATAAAAATTATAAAATACCAATTGGAGCACATCTTTGATCATCAGAGCTTTACAAAGGTAGAGGCTAGATGGAAAAAAAAACTGGCTATAACTTGGGTTTTCTTTATTGTATCTTTAGGTTTGTTGCAGTTTTGTACAGGTATTTTTTATAATCAGGAAATTAAATGGTAATTTAAAATTTATTTCTGTATATCTGCCATGTGTGGATAACCACAGAGGGTATTGGGCCCCTTGGCACTGGTGTTATAGGTGGTTGTGAGCTTTCCAACATGGATACTGGAAAGTGAACTTGGGTCCTTTTGAAGAGCCAGTGCTCTTAACTAGTGAGCTACTTCTGCAGCCCCTAATATTAACTTTTTTAAAATTTTATATCACTAAGGTGCCATTCACCTCATAAAATAAGAGAATGTAACTTAATGTCTATTTTAGACTCTGTTCTTTACTTGAAGACTCTGCTATGAACAGAAGTGCTCTCTAGTTGGTGATCTCAGTAGCTGCGTTAGTTAGTTTTCTCTTGTGACCCAGAGTGACTTAGGGAAGAGTTTATTTTGGCTTATGTCCCCAGGGGGGAGTCATAGTGAGGAATGCATGTCATGAGGTGGCCAGAGCAGGAAGCTGACTGATGTCATTTCATGACGTGGGACACGGGAAACTGAAGGAACAAAGTGGGAGTGGGGTGGTGTGATACATTTTCAAAGCAGCTCTCAGGAACATACTTCTACAGTGAGTCTTCATGGCCTAAAAGTTCCATAAATCCCCCAAATGATCCACCAACTGGGAACCAATGTTTCAAAGTCATGAGTCTCTAGTGAGATTTTTTCATTCAGACCAGCAGTGTGGTAGCTCGGGATCATCTGATGGCTTTCTTGGGCTGTCTCTCAGAACCTTTCAGTTTACCTGTCTTTAGAATGGGAAGTAGTTCTTGTTTTCATTTATTGAGAAGAAAATAGAACATAGGGCAATGAGCAAAATGACAAAAGCATTTCCTTTGGTGCTTAGCTTAGAAAGAAAACATGGGGCCTGGAGAGATGGCTCAGTCATAAGACACTTGCCAGGCAAGGCCTGGAGTGTGAATCCCAGCATCCATGTACATGCTGAGTAGACATGGCTGTCCACTGCCCTGACATCCCCAGAGCAAGCTGGCTAGTGAGACTAGACACATCCATGAGCTCTGGATCTGACTGAAATCCTTGCCTCAGTGAATACGGTAGAAGTTTTTATCTAGTAGGTTTTAGCATTTGGTGATGTCTGTGTACTTTCTACTCCAGATGTCTACTGTATGTAGACAAACAGTAGATCCTTTTTTTTTCTTTTGTTCTTTCCTTGCTAAAAAGCCTGTGGTTAGAGTGGTGTGTTCATCCTAGATTATAATATAAATAGTAGCAAAAGAATTAAGTGGAAAACTAATTTAAAATGTTGACTACAGGTGAAGAGTGAAGTGAGAATCCTTGAATATACTTTTTTGTAAAGTTTTCATATCAAAATAATACAATCTTTGGTCCACAGTTGAAAGAATCTATTATTTGTAGCTTACAGATGGAGAGTTCAGACTATGCTTAATATATTTAAATAATGTCAAAAATACCATCAACTTTTTATTGCAAGTGTACAATTATTAAATATAAGGCTTGTTTTGTTAGTGCTGGAGAGACAGCTCAGGAATTAAAGGCACTGGCTGTTCCTACAGAAGACCTGGGTTCAATTCCCAGCACTTCCATTGTGACAAGCAACTCCCGGCCAGCTTCTGGCCTCTAACGGCACCAGGCATACAAGTGGTGCACAGATGTATATGCAAACAAAGCATTCATTCACAAAAAGAAATTTAAGTTTACAAAAGTGAAAATACAGAAAAGTCGTTTCTGTATGAATCACATACTAAAATTAAAGATTTGTCTTATCGTAATTTTTGTCCTTTGATACGTACCCCAAGAGGCAATAAGATTAGAAAAATAGTATTTTTCATGGTAGTAGAACTTATTTCTTCAACTTTAAGGATTGCTTTTTATCTTCTTGGCTGAATATTTTTTGTGGTTGTATAAATAGAGTATTTTGAGGGAAAGTCCATAAAGAACTAACTGCTTATGCAAATGACCTTAAAACAAAAGAAGTGTACATGTCGGTATTGTTTTTGTTAATTTTTGATTTACTTAATTCAAAGATTGAGTAGTTTTAAATTATGACACTATTAATTATTTTGGCCTAAGATAAAGCTATGAAGTGCATAGTGAGTGGCTCACGCCTTTAATCCCAGTACTCAGGAGTCAGAGACAGGTGGATCTCTGTGACATTGAGGCCAGCCTGGTCTACAGGACAACCAGATCTGTGTAGTGAGACCCTGTCTCAAAACAAAACAAAAGAAAAATGAGAAAGCTCTGAACTGCTAGTAATACTACAAGTATAAAGTGGAGCAGAACTCTGGATACATGTTCATTCTAAGACACAGGCTCAATCTGAAACGTGATAAGTAATAGAACTTGAAAATGCTTCTACATTTATCATCCCTATCCAATGCAAACTATATTATTTCATGTTGAACAGCTTGACATTATGAATAAATTTGGTTTTGCTATAAATGCTTACTTATGCTTTAAATTGACTGTTAAGATATGACAGTGAACAGATGTAAATTCTCTTGCCATCTTGAGTTTTCTTCGCATTAAAATCTAGCATTCAGAAACTTGTCTTCATATTTGTTGTATAATTCTCCTTTTGCTTTGACTTTCTCTCTCAGCATTATCCGGGCGTGAACCAGCTGTCCTCCGGTCTAGGAGGACTAAGTCTACAGAGTTCTCCACAGCCAGAAAGCCTCAGACCTGTGAACCTCACCCAAGAGAAGAATATCTTGCCTGCGACTCCTGTTTGGGCTCCTGTACCTAACCTGAGTGCAGAGCTCAGCAAGTTAAACTGTAGCCCAGAGTAGGTACTCTTTCCTTTAGTGTTTTACAATCAGAGAACTTTGAAAACAATGCATGACTCCAGACTCCAGAAATAGGCATGTGGTGTCAGTCCTGTGATTTTCTTCATGTAGGCTTTTCTGTTTTGGTTTGGATAGAAGTAGATGTAAGCTTCCCTCAGTTTGACTGTGTGTGTGAGTGTGTGGAGTCTGTGTATGTGATCTGTGAGTGTGTGGCGAATTGTATTTGTTTTGGGGTTGTGGTGGCACGTGCCAGAGGAAGACATCAGGTGTCCTGCTCTGTCTCTGTGCTGTATTCCTTTGAGACAGTCGCTCACTGAGCTTAGAGCCAGGCTGGCAGTTAGCGCACCCTGCAGCCCTCCTGTCTCTACTCCCCACCGCGGGCACACCTGGCCACTCCTGCTCTTTCACATGGCTACTGGAGATTTGAACTCAGTTCCTTTGCTTGCATAGCAAACGCTCTTTTTGCTGAGCCATCTACCCAGAACCCCTGACTCTTTAAGTAAGGTCATCTTTGAAAATTTCCTTCTTCAGACTTTTCTTGCAAAGGCAGTGCTAAGATGGTTTTCATGAAAGCACCAAGGAGTATAGGCTGACGGCTGCTACCTGTCTCTTGTTCTTGGGTTGATTATGGCCTTGCATTAGTGAATAGCTACGCATTTTCTAGGAGTTAAATGTAGTGTGTGCATGTGTGTGAGAGCTTGGCTGGCTGCAGTCATGTATGTCTGTGGTCCGAACTCTTGGGATGCTGAGTTAGGATGATTTCCACTTACAGGTCTGGACTACTAAGGGACTTTTGTAGTCAGGGGAATTGTGTATATACTTTTTGTTTGGTTATGGTTTTTGAAAGTAGCACTCTTCAAAAGTAAAAAGAATAATTAGTACTGTCTTTAGATTAGGATAGACCCAAATCTTTTAATGTGATTCTGGGTGGGCATGGCTCTAAGGCGGAGACATTCTCTTCTAAGCGTCAGTGTTGTCAGTCAGTTAGGAATTCAGGAGGAGTAGTCTTTCTCTAAAATGCTCCCAGCTTTTGAAATGTTTTCATCGACTTCTTTGGTCAGACATTTTTGATTGGCAAGTCTGAAATACTCCAGAATCTGAAACCTGAGCATCCTGTCTTTACTCGAAACATTTTAGATGCTGGAGTCTGTGGTACTAGGACCTACACAGAGGGCCCATCCTTGCGTCAGTAAACATTTCCTGGATGCCTTCCAGATATGAGTAAGGCAGTCCACAGCACAAGTTTCCTGAGCTCTGTGGTATCATAGACTTACGTTCTATTCAGAAAGCTGTGATTCGGGAGAGTGAAAACGCTCTGCGATTCTGTACTGCAGTGCACCAGGCCTGCAGGAGCAGCCCTCCCTGTCCAGATGTCCAGCACAGCGGGAATATACCCTGGAGTTTGGGTAGATGCCATCCCTCGTGTGTGGGCTTAGGCCGTGACTGGAACAGTCTTGTGTTAGGAGTGTGTTAGCAGGGACACAGCGTTCAGGACAGCGTGTCTGCTGTAGCTGCTGCCTTCCTCTACAGTGCTCGTGTTGTTTATTTAGAATGTGTTGTGCTTCTCAACTGTGGAAATGTTTGGGCTCCTTGATTTAGGGCTTTTGACTTCTGTTACATTCATGCCTACTCGAGTGGTCTTCGTCCTGCGCATATCTGTGGTAACCTGCAGAGTGCTTCTCAGCTCTTGCAGGTGCAGATACCCGATAGCTAACATACTGCATGTTTGTGTCTTTTCAGTTCATTTCGATGTACCTTGACAAATATCCCACAGACACAGGCTTTACTGAATAAAGCTAAGCTTCCCTTAGGATTGTTGTTACATCCCTTCAGAGACCTGACGGTAAAGTACATTTTAAATACTTAGGATCTGGTACATGTCCAAGGTATCCAGACTTCTTTGTTTTCTGAGAATGTTTGTCTTCTTTTGTTAGAGTTGGAAATAATCATTCTGGGCTGGTGATTGATCCCCAGGATCCACGTGGTGAAAGGATAGAGCCGACTCCCACGAGTTGTCCTCTGACCTCCACATTCAGGCTGTGGCAAGCACACCCACACATTGTGGCCCATACAAAATAAATAAAATGTAATACATTTCCTTTAACAACTACAGTTTCTGTAAGACTCAGTCAGCAGGTCTCGCACCTGCTCTGTGCGGGCGCTGGTGTTCAGTGGCCACAGCCTCCATCTCCTCCCAGCGGGGCAGATGTGAACCACAGCTGTGTGCTGCCTGCCTGACATGTGATGAGCCAGTTCTGTGAGGCAAGAAAGTCTGGGCCTCACTTTGCCCTTTAGTCGTAGCTGGAAGTTGCAGCCACCATAGACAATGTGTAAACTTTAAGAGTCATTTTTAAACAGTTATCCAGATAAAGAGGGCAGTTGTCTGATTGACACTAAATAACCTCGTGACCATGGGGAAGCCTAAGAACGTCAGATCTGCTGAACGAAAGCAGTTGTGTTATGGTACATTTGGGTTAATAGGCACCTGCTAGAGTCTTCCACGCCTTTGACACTTTGTGTAGCTAATGTTAGCAGTAGCTGACAAAACAGCTACTGTTTCCTGGTTGGCCAAGAAAATAAAATTAACATTTTAAGGTTTAGAAAAACATTTAGACAGAGACATTTATACTTTAGCTACATTTCTCTCTGTCTGTCTGTCTGTCTGTCTGTCTGTCTGTCTCTCTCTCTCTCTCTCTCTGTCTCTCTCTCTCTCTAATGGGACGCTTACTTGCCTGCTAGGATAGATGGAAATATCAGTGACTAGAAAATAAAGTAATTATAATGCATAACCAGTCCTGTGAGATTATTCAGTAAATACAGTGTAATTTAAACACCATTGCAACCTTTATCATTAAACCAAAACAGTTCAATTCTTCTATGCATAGTTGAGATTTTTTTTTCTTTTTGTTTTTTGTCTTTTCAAGACAGGGTCTCACTATTTAGTCCTGGCAGTTCTGGAACTCACTATGTAAAACAAACTGGCCTCGAACTCACAGAGCTCTACCTTACCCTGCCTTTTGTGTGTCACTGTGCCCAGCTGCTAAGAGTTTTTCTTTAAGTACAGATTCCATATAGGATGTCTTCTAGAAGTATGTATGCTAAGTATTAATAGTTATGTCCGTCCTCTAGGTTCTAGAATTATGAGTAAATTTCATTTTCTCATTTTCAGTTTATTTTTCATTTTTTCCCTCACAAGTGGTGTGCAGCTATTACTACGATAAGATAGTAATGTAGACTTTAAATACAAAAGTTATGTGTTGATTTTTTTTAAAATTCCAAATGAAGCATATAAAATAATAATGGCTGAATTCAGGGACATAGAATAGTGTGTGATATTTTAATGTGTTCTGTATTTTCTAAATTGACTAACTATAAAGTTCTTTTCCAAACTAAGCATAGAGGTGTGTTTTCTGTGTCACTGACTTCTGTTCTTGTCTATTGTGGGATGGCTGTCAGCTATGCAGCAGCCTCCCCTGCCTGCTACCAGGGGCAGACACTTAGCAGACAGCAGGACCCTCTTCCATCCTGTGTGCTGCTCCGTTGCTGCTAGTCTTGAGGCCAGCTGACAGGTCCCAACATTGTTTTCTTGGCTAACCAGGCTATTTGGTCAGCTCCTGACTGTTTTTATACCAGTATGGCTTGCCTTTGTGGAAAGTGATAGTCGCTCAACTTGCTGAGCATGCATGTCACTAGGTTTACTAGCATACATACTGTCTTGTACATGGCACAGGCGTGTTTGTGTCCTGGTTTTCACTGTGGTCTTTGTGCTGCTACAATGTCTTTACTTTCTTTCCCAGCAATTGCCAGTGATAACATCAAACACCATTGTGAGGTGCCGATCGTGTCGGACGTATATCAACCCCTTTGTGTCCTTCATTGATCAGCGCAGGTGGAAATGCAACCTGTGCTATAGAGTTAATGATGGTGAGTGTCAGCGTCACTGTATGACTCCTTTCTCTGTAGTTTTTCTCCTCATTGCTTTCAAAGCAGCTTTCAAGACATGTAATAGAGAGAATACAGGTAAGGGAGCCTTCAGTCTGATCTCTGGAGAGGTACTTGACAATAGAGAGAGACGGGGCAAAGTAAAACAAAACGAAATGAAATGTCACTTTAAAAAGCCACTCGGGGGCACATGTGTTCACATGTACCAACAGCTTGTGCATTTGGTTCAGGGAATTCAGGCTGACTGTTATAGACACACACAGGCACGTATCTTCTTGTCCTTTAAACTCATTTTTGAGGTTCTCTGCTAATGCTGCTTCCCAGTTGTGCTTGTCTGTTTTTTTTATATCGTGTGATGTAATAAATAGGACATGAATCTAAGGAAAAGGGTTGCCCATGTCCTGTTTTTCTCAGAAAATACATTTTTTTAAAAAGCTTAGAAGTTTAAAGGCTTTCCTTTTTCAGTACACATCCTAAGTATTGGTGATGAAGGTGTGTACCTCCTGGTGAGTTGTTGCTAAATGCTCTTTGCTTCTTACTTTTGTCTAGTTCCCGAAGAGTTTCTGTACAACCCCCTCACTCGGTCTTATGGAGAGCCTCACAAACGGCCAGAAGTTCAGAATTCAACTGTGGAGTTCATCGCTTCCTCGGACTACATGGTAACTCTTCAGTATCCAAACTGGTTATGGAACACAATTAAATGAGTCAGTTCTTTTAAGAACATCTAAATTTTGAAGTCTATATTTTTAAAATATTAATATGAAAGTTTGTATGTAACAAATAGAATCATGTGAACATTATCACCATCTTCAGTGGCTCCCCCAGTTCAGAGCAAGATGAATGAATGACTTGTTCAGTTTTTCTTTTTCAAGTTCAGTCATACAATTCCATCTGTTCTTTATAGTGATTCTAAATCTTCTTCTTTCCTACTTATAAAAATGGGTTTTTGGTTACATAACACTCTTTTGTTTTCTCATTTTTATTAAAAATAGTACTAACCTTTTTCCCCTTTGCTGTTTTTACTTTTGATTGCTGGCAAGTGCTGCAGCAAGTCAAGGGAGACAGCTGGGAGCATCCGATGCGCTGGGGATTGTGCTAGCTTTTTATTTTTGTGATTTTGATGATTGGCTTAGCCTAAGTCGACTAACCTGCGGTGTTCACAGCCAGTTTCCCCCTCACCACTGTGTAGTTCTCACCTTTAGAGTTTGTCGTGTTCTTCTTAGCTCCGGAGTCCTTAGACATCTTAAGCTAAGAGGCAGCACGAATAGGCTTCAACTTTCTCGTGTGATTTCATGACCTTTGGTTGGCATATTTTTTAAGAAACCCTTTATGGACTGAGACTGCTGCTCAGTGTTAGAATTCTTGTCTCACATTTGTGAGATACTGGGCTCAGTCTCCCAGCCCTAGAGACTGAACATAAAGGAAGGAAAACGATGCCATATGCCCTTTTCATTCCTTTCTGTAACTCAGTTTCAATCAGCCTTCCTGTACTATAACTTGAGCTTGAAATATTATTAGCATAAGTATATTATCCATCTATACACCCATTTCTCATCCTCTTGCCCCTTCCTGTCCTGGAATGTATTAAATCCTAATCTAGGGACTGGAGAGATAGCTCAGGGGGTCAGAGTGCTCACTGCACAAACGTGGAGACCTGAATTCAGAGTCCAGTACCCACGTAAAAAGCTGGGCATAACCATGCAAGCTCTTGGTGATGAGGGGAAGGAGTTGGAGAGAGGAAAATCATTGGGGCTTATTGACCAGGTTCAGTCCCAGATATTGTCTCCATCGTGCAAGCGAAGAGCAAAAGAGCAACACAGATCTACCCTACACCCCTCCATCCACACACCACTCATACCGTTTATAAACACATAATCTTCCAAAAAAAAAAAACAAAAGCCGGGCGGTGGTGGCGCACGCCTTTAATCCCAGCACTCGGGAGGCAGAGGCAGGTAGATCTCTGTGAG
>NC_022022.1:25537266-25579865 GCF_000317375.1 Microtus ochrogaster | reverse complement strand
CACTCGGGAGGCAGAGGCAGGTAGATCTCTGTGAGTTCGAGACCAGCCTGGTCTACAAGAGCTAGTTCCAGGACAGGCTCCAAAAAACCACAGAGAAACCCTGTCTCGAAAAACCAAAAAAAAAAAAAAAACACATAATCTTCTCATCTGAGACACCATGTCGTTTTACTCTTGTGAGTGTCACTATGCTTCGCTAACAGATGGACTTCAGTGAATGTCTGTACCCTGCATCATCACAGGCCCCTTCTGGACACTTATTCTCTGGGATCCAGCTACTATTGGATGATGTAGTAGCTGATACTAATGGCTATTCTCAGACTTTAATTTTAATTTTTAGTTAAGTATCTATGTGTGTGTTGGTTGTGTGACAACATTTGAGGCCAGAAGAAGTAGTTGGATCCCCTGAGGCTGGAATTACAGACATCTGTGAGCCACTTGACATGACCCTGGAAACTGAACTGGGGTCCTCTGCAAGACTAGTACACACTTGTAACCTCTGAGCTGTCTTTTTCTCCTCAGTGCTAGTGTCTATCTAGGATACGCAAGGCCCTGGGCTTAATCCTCAACAAAACAAAAAGTAAAAATTTAAAAACTAAAATCCTTGGGTTGGAGAGATGGGTCAGTGTTTAAGACCACTGGCTATTCTTGCAAAGGACCAGGTTTTGGCTCTCAGCACCCACATGGAACTCACAGCTGTCTGTAACTACAGTTCCAGGAGATCTGTGCTCTCTTGGGGCCTTTGAGAGCACTGCATGCAGGTGGTGTGCTTAGATGCAGGCCAAATACTCAAGCACATAAAGTAAAATTTAAACTAGATTTTAAAACTGAAAAAAACCCTAAAAACTATATAAATGTTTTTAGGAATAAGGAAAGTATACATAAATATTTAGACAGGTTAGCATTCTCTAATAAGCTAGCAGCTATTCCTTTAGAAGATAGGTTGGTCGGCATTCTTTCCATAAAACACTCAGCATACTTAGCCATTACATCTGCCTTTCAGTCTAATTTCTAGTGAGCTTTATAAGAAAAATAAACTGAAGAAGGGCATGTCATTTTCATTCACTAGAACTGCAGTTCTATTCTCGTGTGTGTGTGTGTGTGTGTGTGTGTGTGTGTGTGTGTGTGTGTGTGTGTTAAGAGAATCAGTGAAGGGGGCTGGAGAGATGGCTCAGTGGTTAAGAGCATTGCGTGCCCTTCCAAAGGAATCGAGTTCGATTCCCAGCAACCACATGGTGGCTCACAACCATCTGTAATGAGGTCTGGTGTCCTCTTCTAGCCTGCAGGCATAGATGCAAACAGAATATTGTACCCATAATAAATAAATATTTTTTAAAAAGAGTGTAATCATAGTCATAGGAAAAAGGAAGTGTGTCCACTAACTAAATGATGTCTTTGTTTCTTGCAGCTTCGTCCTCCGCAGCCTGCTGTCTACTTGTTTGTTTTAGATGTGTCTCATAATGCAGTGGAGGCTGGGTATTTGTCGGTTTTATGCCAGTCGTTATTAGAAAACTTAGACAAGTAAGAATATTTTTATTCATATGTGGGTATATAAGTGTGTGCGTACATTTGAATTACTCTTGAACAATTTATGGATTTGCTTTATTTTGTTTTTTTTTACTAAGTTTTGTTAAATTTGGCAATGTTTGCCTAATTTTGTATAAGGATTATACTCCTTGTTATGATTTAATAACAAATATTTTAACTCATAAAATAATAAATGCTTTAATATTTTGAAAGAACTCTCCCTCTGACTAGCTGACCTAGCGCGTAAGGACTCTAGATGACACTAGCATGGCTAAATCTGAGGGTTACTAGGTTAAATGACATTAAAACAGGCACTGAGAAACACATGCCAAATGGTCTCACGTGTGTCTAGACTCTTAACAGCTGCTCTGTTCCCTGTGTACTGGTTCAGATACCTTTCCTGACTCCTGTAAAAAGTTATGTGTTGTATCCTTAGGCTTAGCCTATTTCAGTATTGTGTAAACAGTGTGACTGAGCACTTTGAATTTCAAGTTGCCATTTTTGTCACTAGGCTTCCTGGAGACTCACGGACAAGAATAGGATTCATGACTTTTGACAGCACTATTCATTTCTACAACTTACAAGAAGGATTATCCCAGCCTCAGATGATGATTGTATCCGATATAGATGGTAAGCATCAGTGTAACTGTGGGTTTGGAACTTTAAGTTCCATCTTGTCTGTGAGCATGACTTGGTGTACCTTGACATTTGTTTAAAATAACTGTTTTCTTTGAAATGCTTGATTTTAAGTTTGTGTGTGTGTTGGATGTATATATGTGGAGTATATGTATTTACTAAGGCAGAATTATAGTACACATAGAGAGTGTCCTTGTAGAACCAAAACATGCTACTTTATAATGTCCTCTTGACTGTTCTGATGAAGTGTTTTTTTTTCCCTGTAGATGTTTTTCTGCCCACACCAGATAGTTTGCTTGTGAATCTGTATGAAAGTAAAGAGGTGAGAATAATTTGTTTTCTCAAAGTATCAAGACTCTTGTTACGTTAGCTGTTTCCCTTCTTAACATTTGTTTAGTGGTCTATTGCTGTCAGACACCATAGGAAGCATCTGCCAAGTCCTTCCTGCACAGTCCCCAGAGATGGAGTTGCCTTGCTTTACTCTGGAATGTTTTAGAGAAGAAAACCACCTTGCCCTCTCAGTAATTCAACCTTTAATCTTCCCTCAGCTTATAAAAGACTTGTTGAACGCATTACCAAATATGTTCCTCAATACCAGAGAAACACACAGTGCCCTCGGACCTGCGCTTCAGGCTGCCTTCAAGCTAATGTCTCCCACGGGTGGCCGAGTGTCTGTATTTCAGACACAGTTACCTTCTCTGGGGGCAGGACTTCTGCAGTCCAGAGAGGATCCAAATCAGAGGTCAAGTACCAAGGTATTACATGTTAAGTGTTTGTAACTTAACCACTGGTGTTTTCTTCCTCCCGAGGACTGAAATTATCCATTTCCTCCTCTTTGCTTCATCATCAGTAATAAAACCAAAAAGAATTTAAGCCAGATTGCCTTTATTTGGGGGGTTGATGTATTCTTTTTATTTAGTTAACAGAACATAAAATTTGGCCTGAAGAGATGGCACAGTGGTAAGAGCACTGGCCGTACGTTCCTGCTCACCAATTCAAACGTTGGATGTGGTGGCACACATCTGTAGTCCCAGCAGTTCTGCAGCTCGGCGTGGCATGCATGCACTCACACAGATAAATGCACTCAACTAGATAAATAGATTTTTTAATATTTAGAAACACACCTTATCTTTTATTTACAGATGAACAAAGTAGTGTCTTGCCAAAGGTTGAATGGCTATTTAATGATAAAGTTATGGTTTGGTTTTTAGTCCCCAGTGTCATTTCTATTATATAGATGAAAAACTTAATCAAGCTATTATAATTTAACATGCTTATGAATAAACTTTTAGATTACAGAGGGAATACCAATCATTGTCTAAAACTTAGTAGAGAAAAATGTAAGCCTTCAGTGGACTTATCCAGGCACTAATGCTTAGTTAACACACACAAACTAATTTAATTTGTCTTCACTCACATAGACTGTGTTTTTGCTCTAGCCTTTTTCATCATGATTCTGAGATCCCCAGAACTCTAAAGTATGTATGAGTGCATAAATGTGAAAGTACTCAATTAACTGTCCAGTAGCTGGGGGGGACTCATTAAGCCTTCCTTATCCTGTTAGCAACAGGACCATAAGATCCTGGAGCACTCACTCTGGAGCCAGCAGATAGATACATAATGAAAACCTTATGCGTGTGTATTATGAGCATTGAATCATTCATCTTATATAAAAATCTAAACCAGTGTGCCATATAGTGCCTTTCCCCCACTAGGGGTGAAGGTGAGGGGTTCTCACTTGGTAGCCCAGGCTGGCTTTGAAGACTTAGTTCTCCTACTCAGCTTCCAAAGTGCTGGGGAAATGGTCTGAGCCATGTTCCTTGTTGTAAACACTAGGCCTTATTACTGTTGGAAATCTGGACCCATACTCTGTTGGTTGGTTGATAATGGAATAAAATAAAAATCTCTTTTCTTGTTATAAGAGACATTACTGTGTATATAACCAAAGGCTCTTACCTTGTGATCTGTTGACTTAGGTGGTGCACCATCTTGGCCCAGCAACTGATTTTTATAAGAAACTTGCTTTAGATTGCTCAGGACAGCAAACTGCAGTGGATCTGTTCCTTCTAAGTTCACAGTATTCTGACCTTGCTTCTTTAGGTAAGAAGATGTCATTGTTTTACCTGCTTAAAGATTTCTAACATACAATTAAAGCTGTGCCCTTCAGTCAGCATCCTTAGTCCTGGGGGAGGAAGGCACATGGGTTACATACATAGATAGTGTGTATGACATTTACCAGTGAACTTTACAGCCTGATACCGAAAGAAATGCTCTTACTATTCTGCTTTGTAGCATGGATCCCTTAGCTATTCTGCTAAACAGTAAACTTCAGTGCCTGTTGTGTTTTGTGTTTCAGATCTCAGGTCTATCTGATTCCTGTCCATGTTGGGCTTTCCCAGAATGGTTTCTTCATAACATGGAATGTGTGTACTTGTTAGACAGTAGTTTATGGTGACTTGTCTAGCTAATACTTAATGTCTTTCTTTCTAAAGCGTGCATGTCCAAGTACTCTGCAGGGTGCATATTCTACTATCCATCTTTCCACTCCACTCATAATCCTTCACAAGCAGAGAAGTTACAAAAAGACCTCAAACGGTACCTCACTAGGAAAATTGGATTCGAAGCTGTTATGAGAATAAGATGTACTAAAGGTATGGACTTGCGAAAAGTGTGTGTTCCATTACACTCCTGTGTTAGGCTGTAAGAGCTCCCAGACCCGTGGGGTGGCTGTTCATCACAGAGAACTTCCTGTTAGATCCAGCTAAACCCTGTTTGAAATACAGTTATTGAGTGATCATAGACCAGTTTCATTAAATAATAAGTGGATAAAAGCAAAATCTTCGTTTATGCAAGAAAGCAGGAAGAAAGCACACATTAGAAGTTATTCAAGAGCGACAGTGAGAACAGGGAAGGTCGCTCCTGTAACAGCTTTTAGTTGGTGACTTCCTTTGGTTATGTGAGTGTTTGGGGGGCAGACTCTCATCTTAAATCCAAGGTAAGGAACCCTCTGTTTTTTAATTTTGCATATTATATTTATGTCTGAGTTGGACCTGCATGTAGAATATGATAGCAAGGTTAGATATAAATGTAGTATAAATAGGACCTAGGTTCCCTCTATAGAACCTGCACTGTTTAGTTAGAACCTCTTCCTAGAGTCTAGCCTCACTCTGTAGTTACGCAGGGGTGCTACTCACTGAGCAGCTGCTTTAGCTGATGGTGAAGATGCTGCCCTTGCTTGTCTTTATGTCAACTCTCTCTTCCCCAGGTCTGTCAATGCACACTTTCCATGGCAACTTCTTCGTCCGGTCCACTGACTTGCTCTCTCTTGCCAACATCAATCCCGATGCTGGGTTTGCAGTGCAGTTGTCAATTGAAGAGAGTCTGACAGACACTTCCTTAGTGTGCTTCCAGACAGCCCTGCTATACACATCAAGCAAAGGTATGTTGTCAGAACTGAAGCGCCTGTAGCCTTCTTCCACCTCGCTTTTAGTAAAGAGGAGAAAAAGAAAGGTATGCAGTGACGGTAATGGCATTTGCACTAACTGACTACATATATATGTTCTGTTTCTTTCTCTTTTTAACTCACATTTGAATTTTTAAATAATACACCTTGAAATGGATTTATTACTATTTATGTGTGTGTGCATGTGAGTTTATGTGCATCACATGCAAACAGGGACTCATGGAGGCCAAAAAGAGGGTGTTGGATTTCCTGGACCTAAGAGTTACTGGTGGTTAGGAGCCAGTATATGGCTGCTGGGACTCAAACATTAATCACATTTAACCACTGCACCATCTTCCAGCCCCAAATAACACACTTGAAAATATTTTATCACATTTATTCATTTGCCCTGTGTGTACACTGATAGGCAGACATGCCACAATGTGCGTGTGTAGGCCAGCAGACAACTTACAGAATCAGTTCTCTCTTTCACAGGTAGGGCCCAGAGCTCAAACATAGGTCAGCATGCTTGATGGCAAGTGTCTTTACCTGCTGGGCCATGGGCCATGTGACTTCCTTAATTTGTGGAAAATTCATGTTTAGCATCATGTGTTTCTGGCAGGCACGGTGACCTTCTATTGTCTTTGCACTGCTGCCTAGAAAATAGAGAACGGCCGAGAGGAAGGCCTTCTTTTCTGCCTTGATAGTCCACGGTTTTCATATTTTAATCAATGGAGTATAACTAGAACAATAATGAAGGTAAACTAGAAAACTCTGGAGAGATGGCACAGTAGTTAAAGCACTTGCTGCTTCCACAGGTTGGGTTCTGTTCACAGCATCCACATACGGCAGATCACAACTGCCTGTTTCTCTAGCTCCCGAGACCCAACGCCCTTTTCTGGACTCCGTGGACACATACACACTTACATGTACAGATGTACTGTAATTACAAATAAAATCTTTGAAAAAAATCAAAGAAGCTGGAAACTAGCATTCAACTATATGTAAAATACATGTTCATAGCTTACAGGGTTGGAGACTTTTCTTAAAATGTATTTAGTTTATGTGTGTGAATATCTTGTCTATATGTATGTATGTATGTGCAGCCTGTGGAGGCCAGAGAGAGAATTGATTTCCTATGACTGGAGTCACAGACAGTTGTGAGCTGCCATATGGGTGCTGGGAACTGAGCCTCTGTCCTCTGAAGGAATTGCACGTGTTCTTGTCCTCTGAGCATCAGTCCAGTCTCTGGAGAATGTTGTATTTAAAACATGCTAACTAGACGGGGTGGGGGTAGCTCAGCACTATAATGCTTACCTAGCATTTGTGAGAACCTTGGTTTAATCCCAAGCACCAGAAATAATAAAAATAAGACACTCAAAACATATTAATTACAAAGCCTTTTCTATTTCCGAATGTTATTGATGATTTAATCTAGCCAAAACAATAACTTGTGTGAAATTGGGATCTGTTTGCTCTCTTTCCCAGCCTAGTGTGCTTTACTGGCATGTTCCATTTTATTAGGTGAACGGAGAATTAGAGTGCATACTCTGTGCCTGCCAGTGGTGAGCTCACTCGCAGATGTGTATGCAGGCGTGGACGTGCAAGCTGCCATCTGCCTTCTGGCTAACATGGGTGAGTAACATGAAAGAGCAGGTGAAATACGCTTTTCTAACATTAAAAAAAACTGGGACTTTTTTTCTACTTTTTTTAACTTCAGAAATCCATCAATTAATTTAAAAAGCATTTTAATGCATTTTCATTTATTATAGAATGAATTAGGCTGTTCTTATATTTTAAAAATAATTCGTAATTTAAAATCTACTAGGAGGGGTTGTGATTTGTAAAAACCAGGATCTCCTTTGACTAATATGTAAGCTGTCACATGTCCACACAGTTGAGTGTGACTCAGGAAAGAGTTGCCAGACAGCTAAGCAAGTGTGGCTTTAAAAGGCATTACGCTAAGTGACACAAGGTGTCCATGTGACATTTAGTAAAGGGGACATTCATATGATGGAGACTAGATGGCCAGGATGGGGGCAGAGAGAGAACCTTACTGCAAAGGAGCCCCACAGGGAATAATTCTGGGGTAATGAAACTGCCGTGGATGTTTATTATGGTTATGGTGACATGTCTACATTTGATGCATAACTGACGTAGGACTGTGCTCAGAAAAGTGTGTTTTACTCTAAGCTTAAAGAAGCCGTCAGTATTTAATACATTCCTGAGGGATTGATTTTAATGTGTCTCTTTATGAATAAACATAGACATGCAGGGAGCCTTGCTGTTTTCCACATACACTGGAGAAATCAGCTGTCATTACTAACTTGGAGCACAGTTATAATAGCACTTACAGAAAGACCTCCTTTTCCTTTCCACACTTTGTTTGGCATTACTAGGGTTTGAACCAAAGACTCAAGGATTGTGTCATTGGCCCATACCACCCCTCCTCCAGGGTGTGTGTGTGTGTGTGTGTGTGTGTGTGTGTGTGTGTGTGAGAGAGAGAGAGAGAGAGAGAGAGAGAGAGAGAGAGAGAGAGAGAGAGAGAGAGAGAGAGAGAGAGAGAAGAGAGTACTTACTTACTGGGACCTGGTGGCTGAGTACCCTCTCGCTTTGCAGCTGTGGATCGCTCGGTGTCATCAAGCTTGTCGGATGCCAGGGATGCCCTAGTGAATGCTGTGGTGGACCCCCTGTCTGCCTACAGCTCAATGGTGTCAAGTGTGCCACGCTCCACCCTGACAGCACCAAGTTCGCTCAAGCTGCTCCCCCTCTATGTTCTGGCGCTTCTCAAACAGGTAGTTCTCTATATTTCATAGCTGACCAGTGTCTTACAAGCTCTCAGGTGAACGAAGAAGTTAAACTGCTGTTTTTAATAGTTAGCTAGGGAATTATGTACTTTGGTGTTGTAAGACTTGAAAAATAGGGGGGATGAGTGGAATACGAAGGTGTGCAGATGCGCCATGATCCTTACCAGCGCCTAAGCTCTTCTTCCTTGATTTGAATTATGAACTGGTCAGAGCCCACCCTCACGTGTGCTCCTGGAAGAGGTGCTGAGCTAAGGTCTCTGCATTGTTTGTCCCTGTTAAAGGTGTTGTATTTGTGTCATCTTTGTCCACTTTACACCAACCTAGCAGAGTTTTCCTTACAAGCACGGGATAGTTAGAAAAACTGATCTGTTTCCTTACCTATTAAATAAATATTGGCTGAGTCTTGAATCCCGGCAGTCGGTTTTCTGTTTACTTCCTCCATGTGTCTTTTTCCTTGCAGAAAGCATTTAGAACAGGTACAAGCACACGCCTGGATGATCGTGTGTATGCCATGTGCCAGATGAAGTCCCAGCCGCTGGTTCATCTAATGAAAATGATTCATCCCAACTTATACAGGATAGACAGGTTGACAGATGAGGTATGCATTGTCTTGATGTTCTGCCTAAGCTGATAGATATTTTCAGTAGTTTTTCATTCTCTTCTTCCCCGTGGTGGTAAACATTCAAATAATGACTTTTAGGGATCTAGTTCACAATAGAACTTTCAGATGCTTTCAGTGGGTAGAGTGTTTAAAAATAGTTTCCTGTACCGGGCAGTGGTGGCGCATGCCTTTAATCCCAGCACTCAGGAGGCAGAGGCAGGCGGATCTCTGTGAGTTCGAGGCCAGCCTGGTCTACAAGAGCTAGTTCCAGGACAGGAACCAAAAAAAGCTACGGAGAAACCCTGTCTCGAAAATTAAAAAAAAAAAAAAAAAAAGTTTCCTGTGAGAAGTAACTTGTCCTGGGGTTGGTTTTAATGTTTAATTCAAAGCTAAGTTACAGAGTGATCTCTATTTGTATTTTGTATTGGCTGTTTATGATATGACAGATGCAGTATTAGTTACATAGTA
The DNA here is from genome assembly GCF_000317375.1 of Microtus ochrogaster. NCBI lineage: Eukaryota > Metazoa > Chordata > Mammalia > Rodentia > Cricetidae > Microtus > Microtus ochrogaster. The sequence goes on along the minus strand of NC_022022.1, from coordinate 25,570,387 downwards.
AGCCACGTCTGTGTTCCAGTAATAACGGTGATGCACAGCTGTATAGTCCCTTTATTTTTCTTCATGTTGAAGCTGTATTCTTTGGGACTAGCATTCATTCCATACAGAGTATCATGTTGTCAGGGGGAATGTACAACACGGCGGTCAGCTGCCGTAGTCTTGATACACACTGACCTGAGAAGGGGAGGAAATGAAACATTTTTATTTTATATAAATCTATATTTTCACATTTTTACTTTTTAGATTTGAACACCTTCATTCTACTGTAAAACTGGCATACAGTCAATGTATTTTCTATCTCTAAAGTGTGTCATAGATGCGTGTTTTACAGAGGTGGTAACTGACTCCTCCAGGCTGATGACAGCAGTGACATGCTGGATGACTCACCGAATTCTGCCTTTCCTTTTCAGGGTGCCATCCATGTTAATGACAGGGTAGTACCTCAGCCCCCGCTTCAGAAGCTGTCTGCAGAGAAGCTGACCAGAGAGGGAGCTTTCCTCATGGACTGTGGCTCAGTAAGTACCGCTGCTGACAAAGCTATGCTCTGACTGCAGAGTGCGCACACACAGACTAGCCCTGGTACTGCCTGGCACACAGGGGCACGAGGAGTCCCTGACTGGCCTGGGACCCCAGTTTACTTTAGACTCTATATTTGGACACCAATTAATATAATTAATAGTAAATTATGGAGTTATATGTATTCAGAGTAGAAATTCTACCATCAGAAACTTTATCATCAGAATCATAAAATTCAAATGGACCTCAAGAATTTCCCTTGTGGTTTAGCTTCTGTCCATTGCCAGAAATTCTACTGACAGTTGGAGGTTAGAGAAGTCACTCACTGCTCAGGGGTGGTGGAAGGGGTGACCAGTAGTCCAGACAAGTGTAAACTTCCACAGAGCTCACAAGTTGAAGTAGAAAGAGTAATTAGGAGGCAGATAGTCTTATTATGGGAGTACATTCCTATTAGGGAAATAAATGAAGGGGGCTGGGGAGATGGTGGCTCACTGGTTAAAGACATTTAACCAGAAGACCCTGGGTTGGTTCCCAGCAGCCACGTGGCAGCTCCCAACCATCTGTCACTCCAGATCCAGGAGCTCTGACATCCACTTCTGGCCTCTGGGGACACCCCACACAAGAAGCATGCATACATGCTCATAGGCAAAATACTAATACACATAGAAAAATATTTTTAAAGTTTTAAAATTTTCATTTTATGTGTATATGTATTTTGCCTACATGTTTGCACATGCACCACATGCATGCCTAGTGTCTGAGGTCAGAAGAGAGCATTGGCTCCCCCTGGAGCTGGAGGTATGGATGCCTGTGAGCCCCCATGGTGTTGCTGGGCACCAGACCTGGGTTGTCTGCAATGCTGGCACATCTCTTGAGCATCTCTTCAGCCCCCAGATAAATGCCTAAAAGTGAAGCCTTGAAATATAAGCAGAGAAGATAGAAGTGCTTTTGGTTCTCAGAACTCGGTTCACAATATTCTAATTATATATTCCCTTTTATGTTTGTTAGCTTTTGTGTTTGAGACAGTGTGAATGGCCTCTTTTATGTATGATAACTGAGAGAATTGGTTGTGATGGATTTTTATCAGAGATTTAATATTCTGTTGCTCCCCACCCCTTTGGTTTTTAGGTTTTTTACGTTTGGATTGGCAAAGGCTGTGACACTAACTTTATAGAGAATGTGCTCGGGTGCCCTGATTTTGCAGCAATACCACAGAAAATGGTCAGTGGATTTTTGTTGTATGGATTTTGGTCAGTTTCTTGAGGAAAGGTAAACAAATGTCTATTTACTCTGGATAGGACATTGATGATGACAGACAAAATTATCAGTTTCAACCAAGCCAATTTGGTGAACAAGTGGATCTCCTTATAGGAACATGGGTGAGGGATTACACACAGAAGTGTGGGTGACTCAAACACGGCTGACTTTCTACCTCATGGGTGATAGTCTTAGCAGAGTTTACTCATGGAACCCTTCAGTTACCTGCCTCTCGCTTTCTTTGTCACCTACAGCTGGGAGGCAGGAGAGGCCGTGGGTACCCTTCCTCCCCTGAGGAAGTGCTAACAGGCTCATTGGTATGAGCAGAGACCTAACTTGCCATGGTATTGTTCCACCTGTCTTGTTATCTCTCCTCACTGACGGATAGAATGATCATAGCCTGTGTTAGGCCTGGAGGCAGTAACTTTGTGTCAATGGTTTTTACAGTATTAAGTTTTATCTTTTATATATATGTTTTCTTTCATTTTAGCATAAACTTTGTGTTATGTGCTTGCCTTTTCTTCTCTCACCGCCCCCTTTTTTTCAAACTGGGTTTCCTTGTATAGTTTTGGCTAACTTGGACTCAGTCTAGACCAGCCTGCCCCAGCTGACAGTCTTCTGTCCCCGTGTGCTAGGGTCATAGGTGTGTGCTGTGGCATCTGACTTAGTTTACCGGTTCCATTCGGTGCTGTCCAGACACTGTAGCAGCTGTGGGAGCACATGTTGCTGGATGTGCAGCCTGAGGACTGCGTCTCGGGGCTCTGCTTAGTACAGCTGCGATTCTCATTTTTTGCCACACACAAGGATGTCAGCATCAGTCAGTGTGAAGCAGACTTGGGAGTTTGGAAGAAGGGGCTTTACCAGGACTGTAAGTGTGAGCACTAAGGGGAGGAGAGCAGCGCCCGCAGCTCGGCCTCTGGCCAGCGTGGCAGTGCACCTCAGCACCTGCTGTCCCCCTCAGGAAGCTGCTGAAGTGTCATTGTTTAAAGAATTTCTAAGGAGCCCCTCTTCCTGTGAGACTAAAAGGTTGTTTGTGAGAGACACTAGGAAATAAGGTCAAAACTAGGCATTTACTGTTCCTCTAGAGATCCAGGTTTGATTCCCAGCACCCACATGGTGGCTCACAACCATTTGTAATGCCCACTTCTGGCCTCTGAACATGGCATGCAGGCAAAACACCTATATACATAAAATAAATAAACCTTTTCTTTTTTTCAGTCAGGTCCAAGGAGGGGACTTTTCTTTTTTAATTAGTTATTTATGTGTGAGTGTTTTGCCCGTGTGAATATCTGAACCATGTGCATGCCTGCCTGATGCCCATGGAGACCAGAAGAGGGTGTTTGATCACCTGAGAGTGGAGTTCCAGACAGTTGTAAGCCGCCATGTGAGTGCTGGGAATTGAACCTGGGTCATCTGGAAAAGCTGGGAGTGCTCTTAACCACTGAGCCATCTCTCCAGCCCGCCCCCCTCCAAAATAAAATAAGTAAATCTTTAAAAAAAAAAATCAAATGGAATTCTCAGAATGTGATTTTTCAAGTAAGTTACGTGTAATTTTAAGGTGGATTTGGAGTTTAGTGGTAGCCCTCTTCATTTACACATTGCCCTTGGAGAAGCAGGGCGCTAAAGGTCCCAGTGCACACCAGTTGTTGCTTTACTGATTGTCTAGAATAATCCACGAGGCAGGCAGGTAAAATAGCATCAATAGACTTACCAGCACACCTTTTTTCTCCGACAACTAAAATTTCCTTCCTGTGGTTGCTTCTGTTGGGGCTAGGGACAGAATGCAGGCTTGTGATTGGGGCTAGGGACAGAATGCAGGCTTGTGATTGGCTGCCTGGAAGCCTCGGTTCCAGTTCTGCCCCATCTCTTTACCAGATGGCAAAGGTTGGAGATCACACGCTCTATGACGTGCTAGGTTTTTTTCCTCCAAAAAACTGTACATTGTGGATGCATGCATGGGAACCTCTGTGTATACATGTGCATATGGTTAAGTGCTGTGTTGTTCCAACCGTTCTGTCGTGTTTATTACTAAAAGGAACTGCCGCTTGAAGAGGGAAGAGCATGTTCAACGTTAGTGTATGTTTGTGTTTTCTAATTATATTTCTTTTACCAGACGCATCTTCCAGAGCTAGACACGCTTTCATCGGAGAGAACTAGATCCTTTATAACATGGCTTAGAGACAGCCGCCCACTAAGCCCCGTCCTTCACATAGTAAAGTAAGTCTTCTGTAACTTTATGATGGCATCGTCTTTCCTATGCTTCTCCTCAAATTTCAGGACTTTGGGGTGGTGCAGGTGTGGCCGGATTAACCTCTTATGTGTTCCATTCCACATGTGTATATGTTCTACAGTGTACATGTATCCTTTGTAATAATATATGTGCTTAAGTAAATGCTGTTTTTTGCCTTTCAGAGATGAGAGTCCTGCCAAAACAGAATTTTTTCAGCATTTGATTGAAGACCGCACAGAGGCTGCACTCTCTTACTATGAGTTTCTGATCCACATTCAGCAGCAGATTTGTAAATGAAGTCCACCAGAGCACGGCAGGGTGAACGCTCCACAGCCAGAGGAAGAAAGCACGACCCATAGAGAAGCACAGGAGACTGACGCGAGGTGCTGGAAGACAGGACGCACATCGCTGTCTGAGGCTCGGGCCAGAGATGAAGGGGAGAGGGCCTGAGTCCTCCAGACAGTGCTGATCCACCCAGCGCGCCCGAGTTGGTCTCTTCCTGTTTCCAGGAGTGCAGCAGTACAGCTCTTCCGCGAGCCAGCAGACTCGGACTGTGCGGTGACGCGGCATACTCTAAACTAGAGAAAGTCGTCTTCTTACAATTAACAGACATGACATTCTTCTTACAATTAACATTTCTGACATGAGCTCCAAGAGAGATGCCAAAGGGCAGTGGTTCTGCGTCACTTGTTCGTATGGATTATTTTACAGGAATGATTCATATTCATGAAGTGAATTCAGCGTTTTCCCTGGAAAGGACTAGAGTTTCAGTACATGAGCTATAGAAAAAATATATATAATGTACATAAGTGTTACATTTGTAAAGAAAATGTAAAATGTAACTAAGAACACGAATTGCTAAACCGTGCCGCACTGTTGGATGACAGCTTTGTCACAGTTATGGAATGAGGTTGACTAATGCATATTATGAATTGAGTCCACAGAAGAAACACGAAGCTCTTTGTAATTCTGTTAAATCTTTTATGTGGATTTATTTATGATCAGCCTACTAATTAAAAATATTTTGCTTGACAGTTGATTTGTTTCTCTGTTTGTGGAGGGTTTTTGGTTTTGGTGAGGATTGGTGATATTTTTTTAAACAGAAGGAATCTTGAGTTTACCACTTGGAGAAGATGCAATCCCGAGTTGCATTCATCAGTAAATCTGTATGTCGTCATTAGTTTGTAGACACCACCAGGTGGTGGCTGTTTGTACTTAAAACATGATGTTATTTTCCAAATATATTTAATGACTAAGCATAATCTATCTTGTTTAGATTAAGGATTTTTTCCCTACCTATTTGTAAAGAGAAATTTTTAAGAACATATAACTTTCCTTTTTAATTGGCTTGAAGATTATGAACTCTGAGAGATTTTTGTTCTGATCAAATTGTCATTCACAGTAGGTTATCTGCTGTGAAAATTGATGATGATCCATTGGATTGTGAAGTGGAATTTTATTTTATGCACTGTGAAAATTTCTGTTGGTAAATGTTGGGGAAAAAATCAGACTCTTGGCATGTGTGACTTTTCCTGGACTTCTAACTTTGTAGGTCCCTTTTCTTTGTTTCTGTTTTTTCAGAACAAAATGCTTTTCTTTTGATTCTGGTTTGGAAGGTGATGTAGACTATGAAGAGATAGAGACCCAGCTGGCAGCAGTGGTGATTTGAAGCTCATAGCTGCACACTTTGGTAAAGTTCCTGGCCTTTCGCTCTGAGAATAGCCATCCTCTCAGGAGACAGCACCCCGGGGTGCCTGCTTTTCCCGCAGATAAACACAAAAACACTCTCTCCCACCCCTGATGGAAGTGAGTTTAAATGACTCACCCATTAGCAAAGCTGTTCCAGAAACTTCTCCCCACCCACAGGACCCCACTTGGTCCCTGCACCCTGCTGTCACCGTCACCACCAAGGAGCTAACTGCGGGTCCCTAAGGACAACTAAATGCTGTCGTTCCGTTACTTTCTGCTTGTGTTATCATTTATCATGTAGTGCTGTGTGCGTGTGAACGTGTGAACGAGAATAAGTGTGTGGAGCTCAGAACAGTGAAAGTTACTTCTTCGTCCACTCTGGCCTTCACGCTTTCATGGGAAGAGCTTTGATCTACTGAGCCATCTCTCACTGCACAATGAAAGTGTGGCATTTCTACTTCAAGACGAATGTTTTGTCTTCGTGAACTTTGTTGTTTCTTTTAAAAATTACTAAATCACTTAACCTATCACAAGGCAAAAAAACGAAACCCTGTAACCACAGTTCTCAACGTGTGGGTCGAATGGCCCCCTTCCATAACAGTAGCAAAATTACAATGATGAAATAGCGAAATAACTTTATGGAACTGTATTAGGGAGGTTGAGAACTGTTGATGGAAGGTGAGAGGAGGGGGGAATTGTGTCTCATCTGTCAAGTGTGATGAGGGCTGGGAAGTTAACCCGGGTGAGGTCGCTCTTCTCTGCTGTTTTAGATAGTGACAGAGGCCCTTCTGGATGGCGAGAGAGTTGAAGGCCTAAAGCCCAGTGACTATTTGGGAAGAGAGCCGTCTGAGCAGTGGTATCTGAGTCAGTGACTGACACTTGACTTTTCTGGAAAACTCCAGAATCTCAGCAGAGAAGTGGGAAGTGCCTGGTACCTCCGGAAGAGCGAGGCTGCCCTGACTATTGGTGTTTAGCATGTCTGACAGGCAGGACCATGTCTGGTGGGCATGCCTGCAATCCTACGGTCAGGCAGGACCAGGAGGATCAGGCTCAGTGGCAAACCCTGTGTCTACTGAGCCATCTCACAGACAGCCCCCACCCCACCCCCGGCGCTTTTTATTGAGGATTTTAGCTGGAGTACAAAATAATAGAATTCATTATGGCGTTTGAGAGCACATCTCATGGTACCTTGCTCATATTCCCTCCTTCACTTTGCTTCCCATTGTACCCCACACTCTGATCATTTCTCCACGGAGTCCCCTTCTGTCCCCACCTTGCATACATGCACACGCACACACTGAAATCTAGATTTCACTTATGGGAATAAATAGGAACTAGATGTTGTAGTGCACACTTTTAATCCCAGCTGGCGAGGCAGAGGCAGCTGGATCATCGAATTCAAGGCCAGCCTGAGCTACATAAGAGCTCCAGGTCAGCCACGGCTGCATAGGAAGGGCCTGTCTCAAAAAATAAAAAAATAAAAAACATTAAAATGAGGGTAAAAATAGTTTGTGTTTCCCCTTCACTGACTCTCACCATCATACGCCATCTAATGTCTCGTTAGGAATGTGTGTATTTAGGTTCTGTGTATGAGAGAACATATACTTGTCATTCTGAATCTGACTTAATGAAGATTACTAAGAAATATATGCACAAATGGTAGTTGATATTTTATTTGGATTTTACTGGGACAACTATTCTTTGCAAATCCTGCTTTTTGAAGAAAGATTATTTAATTTTATTGATTGCCCAGAAGCACACATGCAGATCCCATCCCACCCATAGGTTACCCAGGACCTGACAGAAACTGCCCTGTCCTTGATAGTGGGGCTAGACATCCCCTTAGGAGGGCGGGGGGGGGGGGGCAGAGAGGTCCTACAGGGAGGTGGCCACAGTTTCCGTTGCTACCTTTGTTTTGTTGCAAATAATGATTACCTTTCCTTGAGAGCCACTTAGGTTGCTGTAAGATTATTTTTATTAGTGTTTGGTGACATATAGGTACACATTTTATACTTTATTTTTCTGGTTTTCTATAATGAGATTTTAAGATAGCTCAGAAAGGAAATAACTATGACATTGCAAAAAAAAAAACCCAAGTATGTACAGTGTAGACAGAGCTTTCCTGTCCTGCAGCTGTTCTCAAATAATCATTCAGAGGCTTAGTATTAATTATAAATATTCAACCAATAGCTGAGGCTTATTATTAACTAGCTCTTACATTTTAAGTTAACCCACATTCCTTATTTACTCTCTGTCATGTGGCAGTACCTTTATTAGCATGGCGTGTTTATCTCCTGCTCCCTCTGCATCTGGCTGGTGACTCCTGACTCTTCCCTTCTCCTTCCCAGCATTCTCAGTTTGACTTTTCCACCTAACTTTATCCTGTTCAGCTATTGGTCAGTCAGTCAGCTTCTTTATTAAACCAATCACAGCCACACATCTTCATAGTGTGCAAAAGGACAATTCCACAGCCCTATAGCCTGACCTCTACTTTGCTTACAACCCTTACTGATGGTAACAGATTGAGGAGCAATAGAAATACTGGAGTTTTCTAGTTGATAATCTATAGTTTTATAATTGCATGTTTGTTCTTAAAAATAAAAAAGCATTTTTTGTATATTCCTTTCAGTTCTTTATTACATATCAACTTAATTGAGGGGAGAGATTGACAATATATCTTGGTCTGTCCTTCCCTCCTTCCTTTCTTTTCTCTCTTCCTTACTCCCTCGGTACCTCCCTCCCTCCATCTGTCCAATCCCTCTCTCCCTTTCTTTGGGGCTGAACCCCAGGCCATCTGCATGTTTGACAGGTACTCTGCCACTAAGCTACACCCCCAGTCCACCTTTATCTTTTGTGAACTTCTTATCCTACTTCCCATATACCCCAAGTACCCAACCCAAAGCATCATATACAAAACCATGTTAATTTAATTGAATGACTATAAAAACTCACTATGCCTTCCTGGAGGGACCTATGCTTACCCTGTACCACCAACACTCATAAGCAATTCATTTCGCATTTACCCTTAGACAAGTTGTAAAACTCTGTCAGTTAGGAGGACTCTCCTATTTTTAAACAGAATTCCTGTCTTTAATTTTTAATGAATCACCCGCAGCCCTGGGACTCAGTTTCTTCTTTGTAGTCTTCCCGCATTAGGATTTAGCTGCCTATTGGGAGCCAGATTGGAAGGGAATGAAAGGTGCTATGATCCGCTTCCAATTAATTATTAAAGTGGGGTTCCGTTCCTTTTTCAGAGTCGGGAATAAAGAACATATGAATAAATGGCTGAAAAGAACACATTTAAACAAGAAAGGCCGAGACTTAGAACTGAGGTGGTTAGGTTAGTAAGTAGGGCTGGAATGACCTGCTCATAACTGGTCATCTGAAAGGCAGCCCCCACCCGCAGCTTAATGAGTCTAAATTGCCTTCATAGGATTTATGGGATCCCTGGGGACATAATCTCAGGAGACTGGAACAAAGTTGGAGGGGAAAACGGTTTGAAGGCAGAAATTAACATTATGCTAAGAGAAGCTAACTGCATAGCGTTGTAGGAGCTATGGCCGTTCATACCCAAGCTTAATGCAGCGTGTGCCTCTTCTCGAGAAGCCTTGTGGACCGCTTCCTGCCTGGCCTTGCTCAAAGAGCCTGTCAGCACTCAGACAAAGCATTGCTACCACCTGCAGTCTTTGCTGGGCACTCCCCACCTATGTTAGATACTCCTTAGTGTTAGATGCGTCCTCATTTGCTCGTCTCTATCACGGCCCCAGCCATGCCCGTTATAACTGACATTCTCTCTTAAAACAGAGACACTGCCTATAGTGGTTATTTCACTCTTTGCTCTTTTGGGGGCCTGCCGCCCAGCTCCCAAATAAACACAGAGAAAGACTTGTTCTTACTTACAAATGCCCAGCCTTAGCTTGGCTTATTTCTAGCCAGCTTTTCTTAAATTACCCTTCTACCTTTTTCCTCTGGATTATACCTTTCTTTATCCTGTATACCACCCTTCTTCCCTTCTTATCCACGGCTGTTTGTGGGTAGCCCCTGACGACCTCCTCTCTTTCTCCTTTTCTCCTCCTTGCTCCTCTCTTCTTCCTCTTCCTCTTCCTCTTCCTCTTCCTCTTCCTCTTCCTCTTCCTCTTCTTCTTCTTCTTCTTCTTCTTCTTCTTCTCCTCTCTCTCTCTCTCTCTCTCTCTCTCTCTCTCTCTCTCTCTCTCTTCCTCCTCCTCCCTGAGTTTCAGGACAGGCAGGACTGTTACATGGAGAATCCCTGTCTTTGCCTCCCAAGTGCTGGCATTAAAGCCAGGTGGTGGTGGCACACACCTTTAATCCCCAGCACTTGGGAGGCAGAGAGAGATGGATCTCTGTGAGTTTAAGACCAGCCTAATCTATAGAGCGAGTTCCAGAATAGACTCCAAAGCTACAGAGAGACCCTTTCTCCAAAAACAAAAACAAAACAAAGTAAACAACAAAAAGAGGCATATGACTCCCTAGTACTGGGATTAAAGGTGTTAGCCACCACCACCTGGATCTCTTTGTGCATTGGTTTTGTGTAGTCCAGGGTAGCCTTGAACTCACAAAGATCCATCTGCCTCTGTCTCCCAAATAAAGGGATTAAAGGTGTGTGCCACCATTGCCTGGCCTCTAGTGACTTAGTTTTACCTTCTGGTCTTCAGGCAAGCCTTATTTATAAAACATAAATAAAACATCAGTTATATATATGACATATGCACGCAATTGGGGAAATTGGGCTATCGAAGCAAGGGGATCAGGAATTCGAGATCATTTTGGCATCTAACAAGTTTGAAGCTAGCCTGCAACAAAGCCAGCCCTGTCTCAAGAAAAGAGTAGTACAGCAAACGAGGTCCTTGGGATGGAAAAGGAAATCTGTGCTATCCTACATAGAAATTCAGAGAATTTGTCAAGGGAAAAAGTGGGCAGATCTGAAGCTGTGGTTAAGACAGGTGGGGACAGAGAGGCTGCCGCTGTTAGACAGAGGTGTCTCATCGAAGAGAATCTGTGCACTTTGCACTGGGTAAGAAGAAAAGTTCCTTGAAGCTGAGATGTCTGCCACTGACGGCTATAGGACGCACAATGCAAGTCCATTTGAAAAACATCATTTGAAATGAGAGTACCTGGAAAGAGCTTCTAGAACATTGTGCTGGAAAGGACGGCATAGGAAGATGGTGTCTCCAATCATGCAACCAGGAAGTCCAAGACCACTGCAGCCGTGGGTAAAAGCAACCTGGCTGTATCTCAAGGTAACATGAACTTGGGGTTGTCTACATGCTGCTGCTTTTGCAGGCATGCAGAATGCAAGAGTCCTGGAGTCCTAGGCTGCACAGAGATTCCAGAATAAAGCTTGTGGGCCAGAGAGGCTACAGATTGCCAGGTTACAGGGTGGGCCTGCCAGGACCCACGAAAGTTCATGTAATGCCTCATGTACCCTGGACCCCACTCTAGGATTTGCACAAGGACTTGGGTACAAAGATGTCTCATCTGTGAGGAAGGGAGCTGTGTGGTTTGCACACTGGATGTCCTTCTAAAAGCCCAGCTGGTTTGGGGTCGTTGATCCCTGGCCCATTGTTAGCTGGAACCAGCTTTGCTGCCTCCGTGTGGCATCGTTCCCAGGGGAAGCAGGTAGCTTCCTGTGGATCATGGAGCAGGTTTTCTTCCATGTAATACACACACGGTGTGGATGTGGAGTTGCCTACTTTGCCCATGTTTCTGCTGACACCACCCTCTGTGGCTCTACTATGCCTTCACCTCATTGCTTCTGACCAAGGGACTCATAAGAAGTGTGGCACTGGAAACTCATTAGTTTCACTATAGCCTGTCACCCTAGCATGCCGCTGGCCTGATAGACAGGGGAACTTCCTTCTGAGGATCAGTTAGAAAGGTCGCTGGGAGGGCTATCACAAGACACCATTCGAATCAGCCACTGACGTTGGCCTATAGCAAGAGAATCTGAAGATCAAAGTGAGCCTTCCATCTTAACCTGCGTTCACAGAGTTGTAGGGTCTCAGTTCCCAGATGGACAGGATGAGCCCACTGAATCAGAAGTCATGAGTGCTCTCTGGCTGTTTGAAGCTCCCCCTGCAACCAGGAGATTGGTACAGGTTCCAAAGAAGAATTGATTTGTTACTATGTAGCCTCCTCTGAGATCTAGAGATTTCGGAGTGCCTTTTAAGACTTCCATGTTTGATACTGACAGGTAATGGATGTCTACAGCTCTCTAGAAGAGCAAAGCAGAGGTGATTTGACTGAAACACTTCAGAAGCTGAGTCTGGAATTTCCTACCAGGTTAAGAATGTTGAGTGATGCTTGACACAAATTGGAACACAACCTGAACACGGTATAATGGAAATAACTGTGGTCGTGAGAAAAACAAAAACAACCCTAGTTCTGCACCTGCCACTCGATGGTCAGTCTTCTTAGCTGAATGTCCTGGGCCAAAGCTCTCACCATTTCTTAGCCTCATCTCTGCGTGAGGCAATACTGATTCTTTGGGAGGAGTTTTATGAAGACTGTGTGGGAGATGCGTACAAAGTCCGTCATACAGAGTCCGGCAATGATGACATCATCTTGCAAAGCAGCTGTGCAAGGGAACTGAACACAGGTCTGGATCTTTGACTACAGAGGCTGCGCTTTGTCCTCATGCCATCTCTGGTCTCTACCTTCCCTGAAATTCTTACTCTAGAAACAAACTTTCTGTGAGGTAGGTGTGTGTGTGTGTTGTTGTCATTGTCCCTGCTGCCTTCTCTCCTATTTGGTATAGTCAGTTTGTTAATGACATTTAACAAGTGCGTCAGAAACAACCAAGCCATTTTAACCCACTGTGTCCACATGCCATTAGATTCAATGCTTGGGACTCATGGAGAGCCACAGTGGTGGGGTTTGGCTGCCATACTCCTTTGGTTTTTGAGACAGGTTTGTATGACTCAGTTTATGCTGTTCTTTTAAATTCACTGTGGTCCAAATGATTCTTGAACTCACAGGCCTTCTGTCTCAACCTCCTTGGTGATAATCCTCCTGCCTCAGTAATATTTTTCAAAATCAAAACTAAGCTCTGTCAGCGCTTGCTATGCAAGTATGAGGACCTGGGCTCAGTCCCCAGCACTTATGGTAAAAACTGTGTGGAATGTTATTTTAACTATGTAAAGATGTGTTACGTTTGTTTATGCTCCAGAATATTACTTTAATGCTGTAAAGGTGTGTTACATTTGTTTATGCTGCAGAATTTACTTTAATGGTGTAAAGGTGTGTTAAATTTGTTTACGCTACATCTGTTTAACGGTGTCAGGATGTGTTACATTTGTTTCACCTTGCCTGTCTGAGGCACCAACTGGTCTAACAAAGAGCTGAAGGGTCAATGGTTAGGCGGAAGAGTGATAGGTGGGGTTGGAAGATGGAGAGAATAAATAGGAAGAGAAAGGAAAGAAGGAGGAGAGAACCCGGGAGAAAGAGAGGGACATGACCCAGGCCAGAAGTCAGGCAGTTGCCAGCCAGCCATGAATACAATAGGAAAGTAAGGTAGAAAAAGAAAAAAAGGGAGGAAGGAATGAATAAAAGAAGGAAGGGAAAGAAAAAGAGAGAGAAGGGAAGGAAGGAAGGAAGGAAGGAAGGAAGGAAGGAAGGAAGGAAGGAAGGAAGGAAGGAAGGAAGGGAAAGAGAAAAAGAGGGAAGGAGGAAAGGAAAGTCAGGCAAAAAGCACCAAGAAAAGCCAGGCGGTGGTGGCGCACGCCTTTAATCCCAGCACTCGGGAGGCAGAGGCAGGCGGATCTCTGTGAGTTCGAGACCAGCCTGGTCTACAAGAGCTAGTTCCAGGACAGGCTCCAAAACCACAGAGAAACCCTGTCTCGAAAAAAAAAAAAAAAAAAAAAAAAAAAAAAAAGCACCAAGAAAAACATAGCGAGAAACACATTAAAATAAGAGCTAAGATAAGGCTGAGCATTCTTAACTAATAATAAGTCTTTGTGTCATGATTTGGGAGCTGGTTGGTGGCCCAAGAGAAAAAGCCTGTACAGTGATACCCGCTTGTATTCCTAGTGCTGGAGTGGCAGAGATGGGAAGATCCCTGGAGCATACTGGCTAGCCAGCCTGCCCTAATAGTGAACACTGGGTCTGCGAGAGAATCGCTGTTGTGAGAGTCACTGTCTCAAAAGCCAAGGCCCACACCTCCTAAGAAGTGACACCACAGATTGTCACCTGGCCTTCACAGGCATGACTACACATGTGCATGTATACACATATGTGAATATGTATGCGCACAGGTGAAAATTCATGCAAAGTTTCTTGATGTGCAAAATATCTCAATTTTAAGTTCAGGATTTGCACCACAAATTTGTAGGGTCTCCCTGATCCTGACTGTCTATAACATCTGTGGCTGGGAGTAGGGCAGTGGTCAGCTGATAGCAGAAAACAGGAAGTATTAGACTAAGATTAAAATCTTAGAGCCATAAATTATGTAATTCTAGACCTAAATGCTAGATTCAAACTCTGGCTTCATATATAACAGGGGTCTTAAATAACACCCCATGGATTTTATTGCTGGTGTTTTTTGTTTGTTTGTTGTTTTTATTTTTGTTTTTTTGAGACAGGGTCTCACTATGTAGCCCAGGCTTGCCTGAAAGTCATTATGCATTTAAAGCAGGTTTCAAACTTATGGTGACCCCTTCCTTGTCTCTGCCTCCCAAGTGCTGGGATTTAGGCGTGAGCTGCCAAGTATAGCCTTTGGGATATTCATAAACACCTTCTTTTTCTTTATTTTGTGAACAAAAGGTCCCAAAGCCAAAGCATCAGATCTTCTAGTTGGTACCCTCTTCATGCTTTTTTTCCTGCAGCCCCTTTGATTGATGACATTTTGAAGCACGTTTTAAATTTTTTTTCTAGATTTATTATTTTCTGTGCAAAATATTTTGCCTGCATTTATGCATGAGCAGCAAGTACATGCCGGGCACTCACAGATGTTGGTAGAGGGCCTCAGACCCCATGGAACTGGAGGTACCCAGAGTTTGAGGATGGAACTGGGATCCTCTTCAGGAGTAGCCAGGGCTCTTACCCTCTTGCCCATCTCATCAGGCCCCTGCAGCAAGATTCCAGGCACAGCCTGGGATGTTTGGCTCTCTCGGGAGCATCACCATGCCTTTTGCTTGCGCTGCTGTATCTGCCACTGAGGCTCTGCTTTTGCAGCACTTGGCCTGACATCCAGCTCTCCCGCACAGCCCGTCTGGGTCACCAGTTTCTGCAGTTGCGGTTCTGTTGCTTGTCAGTGCGACCGGAGTCGTCCTCCACTTCTGCAGCTCCACCCCCCCCCCCCAATTAAGAAAATGCCGTCGTAAGATCAGGCTGCAGGCAAACCTCTAAGGCATTTTTAAAATTAGTGATGGATGGGGAAGGCTCAACCCTGTGTGGGTGGTGCCATCCCTGGTCTAGTGGTCCTGGGGTCTATAACAAAGCAGACTGAGAAAGTCATGAAGAATAAGCCAGTAAGCAGCCTCTCTCCATGGCCTCTGCATCAGCTCCCATCTCCATGATCCCGTCCTGTTTGAGTTCCTGTCCTGACTTCCTTCAATGGTGGACTACAGTGTTTGCAAGTGGAGACCAAACGCCACCCCTCCCCCATTTGTCTTTTAGCCAAGGTATTTCCTTGCAGCAATAGAAACCCTAACTAAGACAATTGTATAGAAGACTTTTTTTTTTCTTTTTTAAATTTTGGGACAGTGTCTCACTATGTATTCCTGGCTGGCTTGGAACTTGCTACGTGGACCCAGCTGGCCTTGAATTTACAAAATTCTCTTGCTTCTGCTTCCTGATTGCTGGTGTACCATTGGCCTAGAGAAGCCTTTTATTGGGCCTAATGTTGCAACACCAGAACAGGCAATACACGATGGTGTCTCCCAGAACCCCCTGCTCATATAGCTAGAGAAGGGGTATTTGACTAACCACAGGAAAACTTTAATACGGATCCTTTGTGTTTCCACCAGTCACAGCACTGTAGCTTCTGAGCGACCAGGTGAAGCGCTTTCCCATCTGGTCTGGATAAAATAGTTACAGGGCTTGTACTAGCAAAAAAAAAAAAAAAAAAAACCCTGTGTTGGGGCTTCAAGTTCAGGAGCTGTAGCAAACAGCTGTGATCATGGTGTCATTTCCTCAAGCCATCTGTGACGTGCTCAAAGTGGCAGAGTAGCTGGCGGTTTGATTGACAGTCCTTTTGCTTGAGGTAGCCATAGAATCAAGGGAAAGTCCAACAGTTGACAACTAGGAAGCCAGATTGCCTCCCCGCCCCTACATGTTTTCTATTTACAGGAAAGTGAGAGTCGGGAGTGCTTGCAATAGGAACCTACAGAACTGATCATTAACACTAATAGCCATTTTTAACAGCACTTAACTCCTGCCCCTGGGAGAGGAGGGTCCTTTCATCTGTCCCCCAAAGAGAAGCCAGTTCTGTTGTGAAAGAACATTTCCCAGAGTTTGGATTTGGCCCAAACCGTAATGATTTACAAACCTCTGGTGCACCTAGAGCCCTGGGCTCAGGCGGCTGGCAGACTCAACTCAAGCCGTGCAGCGTGCAGCCCACCGGAAGGTGGAGCTTTGGCAAATCCCTGTCTCTCCCTCTCTCCAGCTGGGTAAAGGAGAGGAATTTCCAGGTACCTTTCCCCTGCCAGATCCCGGAAGTCCTTTTCCAGGGTCCCAGGTCTCCCTGTGTAAAGGCAAGGGAACCTGGGAGCGGGTGCGGGGAAGTTACCAACTGAGAGAACTACTCTCCCAGCACGCGGTGCCAGAAACTGGTTGTGGGAGTTTCGGTTCATTTGACAAGGTTTCACGTTGCACAGACTAGCCTCCAGCTATTTAGTGGAGGATGGCCTTGAACTCCTGATCTTCAGGCCTCTGTTTCCAAATCTGGGGTCCCAGGCCTGCCTCGCCACTTCCGGCACTGACTGCTGTCAACAGCAGCGTGGTGTGAGCCCATCTCTTGTTCTTTTCTCAAGAAATACGTGCGGGAAGAAGAGAGGCACCAGAAGCCTACGACTGGGAACTCCATCACTTGCTCTTTCTAAAAAAAAAAAATTGTTTATATTTTTGTCGGAGGAAAAATACCGCGCCTGGAGCCCGGGTGTGCACCAAGCCCAGTGAAAGCGGGGACACACCCTCCTGTCACCGCCCCTGTCGGCGGCGGGGCGGGCTGAGCCCACACCCGGCTGGGCTCTGGCGGCTGGAGGATGAGTCGCTGATGCCAGGAGCTCCGGCAGGGCAGGAGGATGCTCCTGAACCGGCTCTATCTGGGACGGTCGCGGCTGCTGACGACGATCAGAGCCCGCAACCGTGCGTGTCCGAGGCCACTACCACCCGCACCCCAGGTAAGGAGTAACGCGGGCACGAGAGCCGTGGATGGAAAGTTTGCGTCGGGCAACTTTGGCGGGAGTGAAAACCAGGCAGTTCCCTGCGTGCTGCTCTGCACGTCCGGGTGCCCCGACAGGTGGTGGCCTCGGACGACTGGTCCCTGGGTGGTGGGGAGACGGCCCAGAGTGGCCAGCTCGGGGCGCATCTCCCGGGAGTGCAGCTGGTCGACCCCAACCGCGGCGTCTTGCAGTTTGTAGTCGGTGGAGGAGGAGCCGGGAGAGGGCGGTGTGCAGTCCTCAGGGTGGGCTGTCCGCTGGGTGACTGTGTCCAAGATGTCTTTGTCCGGGGTGGGGTTTCCCCAAAGGGGCTGTCATCGGGGTAGGCTTTAACCAGGATTGCCTTCTCCAGGGTGGACTGGCCCAGGACCGGGTCCTGTCCATCCTCCAAACTCCAAGTCCCTCCCTTTTATATCCTTCATTGCGTGTAAACAGGAGGCAGTGAAGAATCAGAAGGGTCGACTGTGGGTAACAGTTAGGCGGCCACAGCTTGGGTCACAGCCTGTGTGGAACCTCGAGGAGAAGAAGTGTGGGTGTGCACCAAAAAGGAAGAGCGGGAAAGTGCTGGCGGGAGTGTGCGTGTGTGTCGGGAGAAAGAACCTCAGGCTGCCTGGGGCTGGGGGCGGGGGCTGAGTCCGACCCAGCCCTCAATTACTGGGTTAGCATCAGCTTGCTAAAGGGAGAGCGATATATGTAAATATTTATTATCGTTCAGCTGGGCGATGAGAAAGAAAGAGTGCCAGCTCTGTCACTTTCACTTCCTGTTTCTTTGGTCCCCCTCCCCCTCCATCCTTGGATTCTGTCCCAAAGCATTATCTTAATGCTTTGGAATTTGGGTTGATATGGGAAATATTTCAAAGCATTTAAAAAAAAAACTCTTTCCTTAAATGTGTGAAAGCAAGTGAGTTTTTGATTGATACTAATACCTAAGAAAATGGCAAACTCCTTAAAATCTAACCTGGTAATCCCCATGACGTGGGTTGAGGGGAGAGGCTTCTGAAAACCGTACTTTAAAGGCTACCTTTCAGAGTCAGACATTCCTAGCACTCAAACGGTCTACTACTTTCTTCGCCTCACATCGCAGAAACACACGTGGTAATTAAACCCTGCTAATGATTATCAAGCGCATTGCGGAGCTCTGAGAATGGAACAAAACTACTAAGGGCCACACCTACCTACTGCTAAGCCACGCCCATTTAAAAACCACCCGGAGTAACATTTTTATGACTTCCAAGACTGGCAGCCCTTTCTCAAATGATCAACATCATCAGCTCTAAGCCCTTTCCTCTGCACTGCCCATCTGAGGCTAGATACAAAGATACCACGGTATACCTGCCCCTAATGAAAACAGCTACAGAGGGGCTGGATACATCTAATAATGGGGAAATGTGGTTAGTGTTTGGTCGTAGCTCATTCAGCATCATAAGAAGCCTTAAGTTTGAATGATATAATTTGCAGTCTTAAGTCAGCTGCCCAGGCCAGAAAGCCAGTTTGCAGAACTTCAGGAGAGGAAATGCTTCCACCGTTTTTCCCAGGTGACAAAATATCCCATCCCATAATAAAGCCAAGCCTATGGGTTTACCTCTGTGTGCAGCTTTGCAGTCTCCAGGCCCCTTAAGAGTTTCAGCTACAACTGCTAAACCATTTTCTGCAAATCAGAGCTCCCCAATTATAGAAAGTTTTTTTTTTTTTTTATTCTAAGATCTCACTGCTTTCCGTATTTAATGCCCTGGGGCTAAAGACAAATATCATTGCTGTTTTCTCCCAAAAAGCATTCCTGTCATCCAACGCCCATGAAAACAGCTTTAAAAAAGGAAGAAAAAAAAAAAAAGGTTTTCTTCGAAAAATCCTAGCTTGCAAGGACTTGTCATAAGCCACATGTTTAATAAGCATTCCCAACTATAATTGGTCTTTTCTGAAATTGAGTGTGCATTTAATAGCTTTGAGAAATATATACCCACATGGTAGGTGGGTAACTATCTGCTGGTGTTTTATGGACAGGAGAAAAAAAACCCTTCCAGTTTGTTGACCCGGATATGTTTAATGTAGCAGAGTTGTTTATTAAAGAACACACGTTGTATGAAGCTAAAACAAATGAACAATATTGCGTTATCTTTGGCCTGGCCTGGAATCTGTGACACCACGTCTGGTGACAGCCTGTCTGCCTCCGGTGCTCTGGCTGTGGTTGTCAGGGTGACTGGAGGCTCCTGCTGGCATACATGGACACTGCTCTGAGCAATCCCAGCGCCTGGAGAGTTGTATCCAAACAGAAAGCTCTCGCCTAGGTGTGCTTTTCTTAATCTGGGTTTTCTGCTGCTTAGATTAAAAAAAAAAAATCCAAATAGGATTTTGTGTTCTCAAAACGTCATCTAGATCCCCAACATAAGCTGTTTAACATTTTTTTTTAAAGGCAAGTGTAGTTTGCTAAGAAACTCAAGGGTCAAGTTTGCTTTTTTTTTTTTAACTTCTGGAAACAAAGCGTCCAGATGTTTCAAACTGTACAAGATGTTAACTTTGAAGTGCTGGTTTCGTCTGTGGGGGTTTAGTGAACAAATTGTTCTTGTTTACCATTTCCTTCTATTTCATCTCTAGTCTGCCTCTGGAGTGATGATGTACTCTGCAATTCTGATTTCAGATCTCTGTCTCTGTCTCTGTCTCTGTCTCTCTCTCTCTCTCTCTCTCTCTCTCCCTCTCTCTCTCTCTTCCACCAGTGACTGATGCTTTGGCCTCAAAGTAGTTCTAGACTGGTCTGTCTTGGACACTGTAGGAATCAGAGCTTTAAAATGATCACTTGCTATTGACTATAATTAAGTGTATTCTGTAGCAAACTAGAATAGGAAATCGTTTTGTGTCTTGGCAGATAAGTATCTGTTGATGAGGCACAAAACTAGAAAGCCTGAAGGTTAACTGTTTGCTGACGCTGATACTAGCATGTGCGTAGGTCATCTCATTTCATTGGTATTAGGCAACGGGGGCATCGGGGTGCTAGCAGGCCTGGCCCTGCCACCTCTCGTCTCTGAAAGTTTGCCCAAGCCATTCAGTCTGTATGAATCTGTCCCCTGTGTTCGGAACCAAGGGGATTTGTCTTATTGCTCTTAAAGGCCCTTTTCATCTCTTCGCATGCCATTTTGTTATCTTCTCCCCTGGGAGTATAACATGACATTGAATGGAGTACTATCAATTTCAGAAAACGTCATGGTGGAAGAATTCTGTCTGAGGTCGTCAGTAGAGTGCTGCTTCCTCGTGGGTGACTGTTACAGAATTCCTCTTGTTACAGTTCGAACCTTGAATGTCTCCCAGAGCCCATGATGGGACCGCTAGGACCTAGTGGAAGATGCTAGATGACTGGGGGGGGGGTGTGCCTGGAACAGGGCAGTTGGGACTCTGGTTCCTCCTCTTGCTCTTTTTTGTGTCCATGTTGTGAACAGGCATCCTCTGCCACATGCTTCCTTCATGCCGTGCTGTGCAGTCAATAGAACAGGGCCAAGTGGTCTCAGATTAAAGTCTCTTTACTTCATGAATCAAAATGAATTTTCCTCCTTTAGAGCCGATTGTGTCAGAAGGTTTGTCCTTGAACAGAAAGCTAGCGCACACCCATCCAGAAAAGTTTTTATTTTCTCAATTGGGTTTTTATGTCCTAAGAGGATAGAGTAAATCCATCAATATTTCATTCTAGTATCTTTATCTATGAAATGTTGCCTATTCAAGAATGTCTAATATTAGAACTCTATAATCACTATGGATATTATAGGCTAACATAAAGGCCAATAAGCAATTAACAAGACAGGATATTCTAAGGATCTACTTTAAATCCTTTTTAACTTGGTATCATTGTTCCTTTTATAACTTTAAATTTTATTTTATGCACACTGCTGTTATGCCTGCCAATAAGTCTGTGTACCATGTGCAAGCCCGGTACCTACCTACAAAGACCAAAAGATGGTATCGGACCCCCCAGAACTGAAGTTACAGGCAGTTGTGAGCTACTAAGAATGGATGCTAAGAATCGAATCCAGGTCATTAACCCCTGAGCCATCTCTCCAGTCCCTTGTTAAATTTACATAAAGACCAACTAATAACAGGACATTCTTTGGTATACTGTTCACAAACTGTGAGCCTGGTGACATATTCCAGCAAAGTGCTGTTGGAAGGGATGGGGTAATAGCTCCTGTTCTTTTGATGAGGAAGCAAGTGTTTTCAGGATTGACTAAACCCCAGCCCAAGGGTCTTCATCTAGTTTCCTCCTGAGGCCCAGAGTTTGGTGCTATAGTACAATGGTGCTCAGCTCCTCACACCTCTGGGACACATCTTGAGTTCCTCATACAGTGGAAGGGTTCATCTCAGTTGGCCTTCATCTGCATTCCACCACTCATAGGCCCATGATTTCCTTGGTAGAGAAATTCGTGACCCGGACTGAAGGAGGTCACTAAAGGAGGCACGAGTATGTTTGACATCAAATACATTCTCTCCTTGACCGCCTGTAATCCAATATATGATGTCTGTGTGTATGTGTGTGTGGTGTATGCATGTGGTGTTTGACGTGTGTGTATTTGTGTGTGATGTTTGCATAATGATGTGTGCTCTGTGTGTGTGGTATGTGGGTATGATGTATGACGTGTGACACATTTGGATATGTTTGTGGAAGTCAGAGGACAGTCTTGGGTGTGGTCCTCACCTTTTACCTTGTTTTAGGCAGGATGTCTCTGTTGCTTGCACACGCCAGCCTCGCTCTTGTCTGTCCCCCATCTCACTACAGGCATACCAGGATTGCAGACACATGTGGTTTTACTGAGTTTCTGGGGATTTGAATTCAGAATATGTAGACAAGGGCTTTGACCCCTGAGGCTTGTCTCTAGGCCTGGATTCTTTGTGCTTTCTTCCTCCTACCTTCATATTTTCCAACTTTCTATTTTATTGCTATCTCTATTGTCCCCATTTGAGTAACAGAATTAACCAGGCCTGAAAACTTTAAAGTTTCAAATTTAATAAACTCCGAACCGGCATCTTAATTTTATTATTATTTGAAACAGGGTTTTACTATGTAGCTTTGGATGAGCTGAATCTCGCTATACAGACCAGATTGGCCTTAAACTCATAGAGAAACCCCTGCCTCAACCTACTGAATACTATGACTGAAGGCATGTGCCATTACTCCAGGCTCTGACTGGTATTATTTGATCTAACAAAGTTTTACTCAAAAGGATTGCATAGAAGATCGCAAATGAAGTAATCCCACACTAACTCAGAATTGAATATAATAAGGGGTTCTTTGTTTATGGGGTACTCACAGATCACAGTTCTATGAACTAACAGGGAACAGGATCCAAATCCAGCATCCAGGGCAGAGAGTGGAGAGAGAGAGGGTGGGCACACAAATGTGCACCTTTTTGGTAACTAAGGACCACGCCCAGCCTGGTCCAGTCTCTAAAAGGCCACTGGTTGAAGGAGGTTCCCCAGCGGGACTGGAAAGTATTACAATTTAGACTTTTTTCCCGGAAGTTTCTGGCTTGAGATATTTAGTATTGGTAAGAATTGATAGATAAACGAACAGGTAAGCAAGGCCATTAGAGAGAGTTTGCTTGAATAGATGAAAGGGCAGGAAATAAGTAGTAAAAGAGAAGCAAGAAATAGGATTAAAGTTGATATTTTTATAGCTCATGCAGGAAAACCAGGAAGTGATGTAAGTCAATGAAGTGACCTCATGTGAAGAAGCAAGCAGGGGCTCAAAGCCCCGGGGAGAAGCCATCTTGGATGCTGGCAGGGGTCCTCCCTGGGGCTCCTGGGGTACAATGACTGGATGGAGGAGACCTCTGAGCTCAGTAGTACACTGCCCTTTCTTTCTTCCTCTCCCTCTGAATGGCTACCAACCCGGCTAGAGAGCCTGTTATAGCCTACTTTTTAAAATGGCCAAAACAAAAGATCACCTTTTGGGCTCCCAAAGATGAGCTCATGTATTCTGAACCCCTTGGGTATGAGCAGTAAATAACAACTTCACAGAACCCATCAGGGAGAATGAACAGCCTGCGATACGGCAAACCTTGGCTGTTTCTCTGACCATGGGTGTCTTCATGGGGGGAGGCTGTAAAATCTGTAAGATGGTAGATGAATTTCTCTAGTGACGGTGCCAGCTTTCTAACCCGCTAAGAGGGAGGGAGTCTTTGTGGGCTCCTCCGCCTGATCTCCCCTTCCCCCGAACTCAAGAGACCCACCCGCTTCAAGCTCTGGGGTTTCCAGGTGTGTACCATCATGCCCGGCTTCTAAGTGAGATATTGGAAGACTGGGTTTAAAGGCTGTTAGTGGATAATAATGAGTACTTCCCAGAGTAATAACTGCAATAACTATAATAAGTAATAATAACTGCACTTCCCAGAGGTTGACTAGCCCTACTCCTCACCTTCAGGGGACACTTGGGAGCCTGTGTTGATCTATTGCTCTGTCAACCACCAGCAGTTTCCAAAGTCAAATGTGGATATTAGTTTTGCAAGGTAATGTGGGCCAGGCCTCGGGGTGTTACGTGTCCCTTGAGCTCATATTCCATTGAATATTTCATTGAATGTGCCACATGGCTGCATTTAGTACAAGGGACTGAGGGCTGTAGTCCTGACCATGAGCCACATTCCAGCTAATCCTCATCACTGTGGAAGAAGGGAGAGGAGTCTAATGGAAATTTCATTATATTTCCCACCATCCCGTTGACCAGAAACGAGGTAACTTTGTTTTAGGGGTGGTCACCGAGTTGCCAAGGCACCCCAGGGCTTCCTTCCTCTGCAAAAAAAGTTACAGAGAAATATGATTGCTTCCTGAAAAATTTAAAAGGGAACTGTGGCAATTCAGCGTTTTTAATTTGTCTGGAACAGGCTCATTTGACACCTTGCTGGGTTCATTATAAGCAACCCTCCAGGCAGAAACCTAGTAGAAGAGGAAGAAGTCTTTACTAAGCTAAAGAAGACGGGGGAGGAACTCTAATGGTTCCAGGAGTATTTGAGGCCAGGCTTTGCATCTGTGAGAGGACACATGAGAAGCAGGAGAAAGACAGCTGAGGACAGATGCCCAGAGTGCAATTGTACGGAATGATTTCCTTTAGAAGAATTGTGATTAGCAGCAACAAGAGCAGCAATAGTCAATGCTGTAGAAATGTCATCAATTGCTAGTATGATGACATTTCATTAGCTTGGTGTCAATGTGGTTTCCCCAAACAGGAAATCAGCGACTCAGGATAAAGACGATGTACCTTAGAATATAACAAAGAACACCCAGGCTAACTCACAATTAGGGGATACTCAGAGAGAAATGCATTAGCTCAACTCTATGGATTTCCTAGCCATGTCAGCCCACTCACGTATTCTTGGCTCTGATTGGTCAGGCTTGGCTGCTGCAGTTGATGGATATTACAAGGGTGACCTTGGAATGTTAGAAGGGCTTCCCATTCATGTTTCTTTTCATGATGCTTCAACATAATTGTTTTGCCTAATGAGGTGGTGAGTGTGCTGTAGACACTTGCGTATTCTTAAATACTCCAAGATCGCCAGTGAAGTATTAACCAGGCCTCAGTGAAAGCCTTGTCCTAAAGAGCTGACATATGGAACACACACATATATGTTTTACCAGACGTATAAAATATTCCTTCTGTTCTAGACATAATTGTCCCTAGCTGGCATCAAGCTAGAAACAATCCCTTTCTATGGAGGCTTCCTGTTTGTATCCTTCACTACAGTAGGCTGACATGGGTAGATAAACATGGATTGACCATTGGTCTGAGATCGGTAGAAAACCAACTCTACAGTTCTACAAAGGCAGCCTCTCTCAATGGGGGGAGAGGGTAGGCTGAGCCAGTTCTCAGCTGGTGGCTCTGTGTAGGGAGGCTCTGGGAATTTCAGCTCACCTACAAGCCACCATGAAGGTGTTGTTCTAGAACATGCGTCTTGTAGCATTCTTTCACTGAAGGAAGAGAAGCACAGTCCCATCATATTGCAAAAGGATTGCCAGGCTACACTAAAGGTATCATGTTTTGTTATTGAGGCAGTGTAATTTGAGGTTTCTCTCCTGCCTGCCAGTTCTTGAATAACTACTCTGAAGCTTAATATTAATTACAAACTGTTTGGCCCATTAGCTCAGGCTTATTATTAACTATCTCTTACTACTTAAATTAAGCCATTTCTATTATTCTATATTTTATCACTAGACTCATGGCTTTTACTTCACATCTTGCTTCCCCAGAAGCTACTGGCACCTCTCTGACTCCTCCTTTCTTTCCCCATCTCTCTGCTTGGATTTCCCACCTGGCTCTATTCTGCCCAGTTATTGGCCAAATCAACTTCTTTATTAACCAATGGTAATAAGACTTATTCACAGCAAACAAAAGAGCATCCCACATCAAGGCAGTACTTAACAAAGGGACATTAACACATCTCTGATGGATATGATATCCTGGCTATTTTCCCCATGGCTGGGCTGACAAAAGCAATTTAAAGGGGGAAAGGATTTGTTTTGGCTCACAATTTGAGGGGACAGGCCATTCTGGAGGGAAAACTGTAGTGGCAGGAGCCTGAGGTGGCTGGTAACATTGTATCCCACACAGAAAGCAGAGAGTGATGGATATTTGTATTCAGGTTATTTTTTCTGTTTCAGACACTCCTGGGTACCCACACTGGGAATGGCCCCACCCATAGTTAAGATGGGTCTCTTCATATCAGTTAACCTAGGAGCAATTTCTCACAGACATTCTCAGAGGCTAAACTATCCCTCACAGGTGTCTCTGGAGACTTGCATCCCAGGTGACTCTAGAATCCATCAGGATGACAGCGCTAAACACCACAGATGGTAAATAAGATGTTGAAGATTCATATAGGAGAGAATTAAGGAGCTAGATTTTTTTTTCTAACAGTTTTGTGAACGAGATCAAATAAAGTGAGTTTTTTAAAACTGTTTTTATTTTTATATTTTTTAGACAGGCTCTCATATAGTCCAAGCTGGTTTTTGAACTCCCCAGGCAGCCAAGTGTCAGGAGCTCCTGAGGTCCAGCCTCAGTGCTCCTTCAGGGTTCAGAACAGACTTCTACAACCAGCAGGAACCGGCTTGGGAACGGGATCTGAGGGGTAGAACTAACTTACTCAGGCAGGGTTTTCCTGCATGTTTCTTCATTCCTGGGGGAAGATGAGCATAAAGTCATAAGGCATAAGGAATAAGATATAAGGGTAAGGGATAAGGGTATAAGGGGTAAACAATGGTGTGTATGTGTGCATGTGTATGCATGTGTGCGTGCATGCATGTGTGTGCACAGGTGTCACGGTGCATTTGTGGAGGTTAAAGCACAGTTTTTTGCCTCTGTCCTCACCTCCTACCTCGTGGAGTCAGGGTCTGTCTTGTTGACTTTGCATTGTGCTGCATACTCCAGGTTAGCTAGCCCTAAGCTTCCGGCTGATTCTTCTGTCTCTGCCTCCCATCTGCAGATGTATGCCATTACATCTGGCTTTTTATGGACTCTTTCTGGGAACTGAACTCAGGTTATCAGGCTTGCATAGCACACACTTTTACTCCGTGAGCCTTAATTGAATGGTCCTAGAAACAACTCTTAACTTCTAAGGAAGTCTTTTTCTTCTTTTTTCTTTTTTTTTCCTAACCTAAGTGAACTGAGGAGTTTTTGGTTGCATCCTAGTGAGTCTTCCTTTCAAGCGTGCTGCTTTGATTTGGGGCATGGTGTTTCCTACTGTTTCAGTAAAGGTATGGTGGGTTTAATCTGTTAGTCCATTAGTAAAGTCCAGTATGATGCATAAATACTGCAGAATGGTGAGTTCCTGGCTCTGCCTGGATGCAGAGGTGATCCAATGAAAGTCCCTGGACTTCTCTCTGGGTAGGAAGTTTATTTCTTCAGTAAGACATGGGAAATAATGCATTCTCTTCATCCAAGTCTTAAGAAGATGCAGCCACCACCCTGCCCTTCCAAACAGAGGGAGTTTCGCGCCTCCTCGAGATACATAGGAATGATCCTAGATTCCTATTAACTTTAGTCTTTTTACTGTTTTATGGTTTCATACATTTATATGATGATTTGGGGCCATTTCCACCCTCCTCCCACTTCTTCCCTTACCCTTCTCTCTCCACTTGCAGAACCCTTCTGCTTCTTTGGATGGTGGACCATTAAGTTCAATTAGAGTTTTCTGCCTGGGCATGGGAGGGAAGTTAATGTAAATACAGTTTTCTAAGGACCACATGGACAGGCTTCTTGGGGAGGAAGGGAGGTTGTAAACAGCAGATCTGAACTTCTGTAGTTATTCAGGCTGCATAGTCACTCTGGCCATTTGGACCTTAGCCGAGGGGCCCATCCTGGGCTGTAACTGGCCTACTTATGAAGATAAGTTGTACAATTGTTTTGGAAAACAAAGATAATTAGCCAAGCAAATGACTACAGATCCAATTTGTAGATGTGCAAAAAGTGAAATACTCCCAGAGGAAGTGAAGATAAGCAGTTTTTTCAAGCCATGTTTATGTTTCAGGGGGCTAGGATGGAAATCCCAGGGGCTTTATTTTCCCATATTTAAGGATACTCACACAATTCTGATAGTCCCTGTTACACACACACACACACACACACACACACTTGATTAGACAGATAACAGGAGAAATTCAGTTGCTTAGATTTGGCACAGGGGAAGGCTTTTTACGAGAGGCAAGCTTCACTATGATTCAGTGGAAATCAGTCTAGGCCTGAATCTTTTTCTGTTAAATGAAGAAGGCTGATTATGTAAAGGCTATTGCTTCTTACTGGTGTGGCTCATTGTTGAGGAAAGGCAGCAGATGGCAAACTGGGGTATTTTCATTTCCGCTGCTAGCTGAAACTCGGAGAAGAAAATAAAGCCTCATGATTACTCTGCATTGATGAAGCCATCCAAGTGCAAGAACGTTCTGTAACAAGTTCTCCATCTCCGCCGCCGCGCCTGGGGCATGAAGAATTTAGAAGGACTCATGAACAAAGGACGTCTTGCTCATTTTGTTGGTCTGTGATGTATTAATCTGCCATAACTGGATATCGTAGATTGGGCGGGCTAAAAACTGGTATTATTTCTCAGCTCCAGGGGTTGGCACATGTCCAGTACAGGTGCTAGCTAGGGCTCTCTGCATGGTTGATGATGACCACGTTCTTGTTGTCTCTTCTAATTGCCAGAGACAAAGTTCTACTGTTTCTAATTTTTTTTCAATGAACCAGTCTAGTCATGGGGCCCCACCATATGACCTCATCTAAACCCAATCCACAGTCACAACCTCCCACGTAGCATCCCATGGGGCATTAGGACTTTAACACGGGAGTAGAGGAGGGGGGCACGAGCATTCAGTCCCTCACAGAGGGATGGGAGATGACTTCTTGTGAAGATGACTGGTCCAGCCAACTACAGGGCCACGTCCTCTCTGACACTCTTACATAACAACAGAACAAGAATAAAAGGCCATGGTGGGAAAAATGAGAGAAAGAAACAATGGGAAAATATTGGAACAGAAAGACATGTAGCATGTTCTGTCAACTGTTTATTTCTATTTGGTGGCTTGAAAACATTTTTATTATCCTCCATTTTCTGGGGGGTCAGGAACCCAGGCGTGCTTCAGGGTGGCTCACTTCTGAAGCTCACTGGAAGCTCAGCTGCAATGTCACCACAGGGCTTCCAAGCTCTTGCCTTTGTTGGCAGCCAGGTTCGGAGAAATGGAATCTAGGCTTTGCTTTCTGGATGGCTGGTGACACTTGACCACTTAGGCCTCTCCTGCCGAATGGCTTAGTTCTCCAAACAAGCTTAAGGCAACAACTGGAGGGTGTCTGTCAGCAGATGGTCATTTTATCATTTCCACATCCACTTGTTAGGAGGAAGCCAGTGGGTCCCGCCCACACCAAAGGGAACAGAGAGCACACTAGAGGGAAGTGTGAAGGACCTTTGTAAACCAGGCTGGCTCGAACTCACAGACCCGCCTACCTCTGCCTTCTGAGTGCTCAGATTAAAAGCATGCGCCACCACCACCTAACAATAACTTTTATATTTTAAAACTAACCTATATTTCTTTTCTACGCTCTGCCACGTGGCTCAGTACCTTTTCTCAGTATGGCAAATTCATCTCCTGCTTCCTCTGCATCTCCTTCCTCTCGACGCTCAAGATTCCTCCTCTACTCTCTTTTTGTTTGCTGGTCCCGCCTAACTTCTACCTGTCCAGCTACTTGTAGTGATATTTCATTTGTATTTTAATAAATAAAGCTTGCCTGAAGGTCAGAGAGTAAAACGGCCACCCTGGTCAGCCTTACAGACCAGGCAGTGGTAACACACACACACACACACCCCTTTAATCCCAGTAGCCACACTAGTTGCCATAGAAACCGAGGGGTTCATGCCTTTAATCCCAGTGGTGCACGCCTTTAATCCCAGCCCTAGAGAGGATTATAAATGGGAGGAGACAGCTCTCAGTCTCATTCTGAGATTCCTGGAGGTAGGATCGCCATTTTGGACTGAGGTCAAAGTAAGAGCCAGTGGTTGGCTGCTTTGCTTTTCTGGTCTTCAGGTTGAACCCAATTTCTCTCTCTGAGTTTTATTAATTAATCATGCTTCAGCTATTGGCCAGTCAGCTTCTTTACTGAATCAATCACAGTGACAGATATTCGCAGAATGTAAAGGAATATTTATTCTACAGGTATGTTCCATGGATCTCCCTGTTCCTCTTCCCTATATGGCTACATTGAATAATCCTCCTTTTTCTACTTTCCATTCTAAATCTGGCTTTTTTAATTGGCTCATTGAAGATGGATGGATGGACATGACATGAGGCCCTCTTCTGGGGAATGTGGCTAACTCTCGAAGAGACTAATATCAGCCCTGTAGAAAATTCTGAGCAGTAAAACTGTCATAGATATAAGTTTATGTGCGAGAGCTGAGCAACTTAAAACAAAGATGGCATTCACACAAGCAACCTGGGGACAGGTACTCCTCAGGAAGTAACCCACCCCAAAATATAACAGTTCTTCCTTCAGCTACCTCTGCCTTGTTTTGATTTAATTTCGACTTTTGAACATGCGTGTCTCAACCTACCTAGTTGACTTGTGGGTTTTTCTTTCAAAAGAAAATGCAGACATATCTTTCTTTTAAGCTCCTGCAATTTCAATAAAGAAAAACAACAAAGAAAATCTGTACTAATTCTACCAATTGGAAAATAACTGCATGGATTTGATATTTTCTTTCTAATCTTTATGTTCTCTGTGTCGGCATGTTCATATGTAACATGCTCTTAACAAAATATGTGCCAAAACTGGGGGTGGCAGCCAATGCCGGTACCCTAGCAGTTGGTAGGTGAATCAGGAATGCAAGGTCATCTTTGAATACAGTGGGAATTCTGGGCCATTTTGGGTTGCATGATAACCTGTGTCTCAAAAGAACCAGATAAGAAGAACAAAACATGCCATGCACACACATGTGCATATGGATGCCCTGTCCCCGCCATGTACTTTCACAAATCAATAAACAAAAACATGCCAAAGTTAAAAGTATAAAATATCATCTTGTATTGTTTGTTTTCTTCTAAGAAAACAAAAAGGTGAAACAAAGTTGCAGTTGATACCTCACGTTGACTTATCTCCCACTTACATTGACATAGCCCATGCCTAAAACACTTCAGGACTTGTGCCTGGGTTTTATCATTGCTGTTGTTGCAATATTTGTTTTCATTTTCTGAGACAAGGTCTCAGAGAGCTGAGGCTGGCTTTGATCTTTCATAGCTAACCCTGCCTCTGCCTTCTGTGTGCTAGGATCTAAGGCATGCACCTCCACACTCAGCTTAATTTTATTTTTATTTATAAATGAATATATAAACATTCAACTGGCCAATCTAAGAATCCAGTGTCATGCTGAATTTTCTCTGATACTTATTGAACTTCTACTGATGTCCTTTGACCTAACTATATTATTATTATCTATCTTCATTTAATACTATGTGGGTTATTTGTTGTTGGAGCAGGGGTCTTTCTTTGGAGCTCTGTTAGCCTTGAACTTGCTACACAGACGAGGAAAGCTGGCCCGGAACTCAAAATCCTCCCTCTTCAGCATTGGAAGAGATTACATTCAGGTGGATTACAGGGTGTACCAGAACACCTGGCAGTAGTGTTTTGATTTAGCCATCTTCAAAACAACAGTGACATTTTGATGTTCAAGTTAATAGTCCCAACTTTCTCAACCCTTAATACAGTTGTTTCTAAACGGAGCCATGGCTGACATGGAATCTTTCTGTTTACTCTTGCCGTTTTTATTCTTGGTACTATTATACATCACAGAATATCAATCATACTAGCCTTGTGTCTGTGGAATTTAGCAACCAAGACAACAAGCAAGGAAACCTCACCATGCTTCCCATGTGTGCCCTGCACCAGGCAGTGGGGAGACCATGACTGCTTGATGCATTAAATTCAGATTTCATGGAAAAGCAGTTCAGAAGTGAAAGGGTATAATTAAGAAAGTGTTTTGGAATAGAAATTTGATGATTACTTATACCTTTATATAATCATAGTAGTACTATGTGTAGTTGGGCTCCAAATCCTTTTAAATTATCACAAATCTTTCCTTGCATCAATATCTTCTTGAGAAAAAAAATTGTTTTGTTGCTAAGCACCAAACTCAGGAACTTGAGTATCGTAGGCTCTGCCATTGAGCTATTCCTCAAGCCCCTTGAAAACAACACTAATACTCCACACTGGCCAAATCTTATGTGATGAGTGTTTGAGGCAGCTAAGTGACAGAGCCACATGACAGCCGTACTTTATAAATTCATAATTTATTTAATCCTCCCACTATAATTGGGCAGTTGGAGTGTTTCCAGTTTTTTGCTATTATAAATAATGTTGCAGTTGATCTTTCTGTAGAGGTAAAATCTAATTCGATATTTATTAGGTCCACACTATGATTTAATGCACAAAGATTTAATTTTCTGTACTTAAAAGAAAGCATTATTTTAGGGGGCTTGAGAGATGACTCAGTGGTTAAGAGCATTGACTGCTCTTCCAGACCCGAGTTCAATTCCCAGCACCCACATAGCAGCTCACAACTGTCTGTAATTACAGTTCCAGGGGACCTGACACCGTGGCAAAACACCAATGTACATAAGTTAAAAGTAAATCAATTTTAAAAAACATTATTTGTGTGTGTGTGTGTGTGTGTGTGTGTGTGTGTGTGTGTGTGTGTTGTGACACAGAGAGAGAGCATATTGCACAAGTAAGCATGCAGACATTATGGCGTGCATGCTCAGGTCAGTGGACCACTTTAGGGAGTTAGTTCTTTCTTGCCTCCTTATGCTCAGCCATCTTTCTTGCAGTCCCTTCTTTAATCTACTTTTGTAACTACTTCAGATAAAGATGCTCTTGGGCTGGAGAGATGGCTCAGGGGTTAAGAGCACTGACTGCTCTTCTAGAGGTCCTGAGTCCAATTCCCAGCAAACACAGGGTGGCTCACAACCATCTATTGTGAGATCTGGTGCCTTCTTCTTGTGTACAGGCATATATGCAGACAGAACACTATACATAATAAATAAATAAACAAACAAACAAACAAATAATCCTTTTTTAAAAGGTGCTTTCGGAACTGATGGACAAAAGTAACTCCACTTCATCGCTTGGGAAATCCTTGGGAATGTGGTTTTAACATACTTATTCTTGGGATTTTACGTGTCGCTGATGTCTTTGGTCCTTAACTGCATCTTCTTTGCCTCCTCCACTTTTTTTTTTTTGAAAAAAAAATTTCCGCCTCCTCCCAGTGGAAGGATTTTCCTCTCCCTCTTCTCACTCCTCTCCCCCTCCCCCCACGCCTCTCCCCCTCCCTCTCTAGTCTGAAGAGCAGTCAGGGTTCCCTGCCCTGTGAAAAGTCAAAAGTCCTCCCCCCTCCATCCTGGTCTAGGAAGGTGAACATCCAAACTGGCTAGGCTCCTACAAAGCCAGATCATGAAGTAGGATCAAAACCCAGTGCCATTGTCCTTGGCTTCTCAGCAGCCCTCATTGTCCGCCATATTCAGAGAGTCCGGTTTT
>NC_022022.1:25527644-25536556 GCF_000317375.1 Microtus ochrogaster | reverse complement strand
CTGAGTAGTACTCTAATGTGTATATATTCCATACTTTCTTCATCCATTCTTCCATTGAAGGACATCTAGGTTGTTTCCAGGTTCTGGCTATTACATGCCTCCTCCACTTTTAACTGTAAATGGACTGATAATGTCTTTAAAAATTAGGCTTACCCTCCCACTGGTTGTGTTCGATCTTAAAATGGCTACATCCCATGGTCTTTCTTCTATATCGCATGGTCTTTCTGCTACACCCCATTGTCTTTCTGCTACACCTCATGGTCTTTCTGCTACATCTCATGGTCTTTCTGTTACACCCCATGGTCTTTCTGTTATATCCCATGGTCTTTCTGTTACATCCCATGGTCTTTCTGCTACACCACATGGTCTTTCTGCATCCAGTCTAGTGTTTTCTTCAGCACGAGGACTTCAGAGTTCAAGCCTGGCTTTGAACTTAACAGAGCTCTGCCTGGCTGTCTTTTTGTTTTGAGTCCCATTGTGTAACCCTCAATGACCTGAAACTTGCTAGGCAAACCAGAGTTGGCCTTGAATTTGCAGCCATTCTCCTTTCTCTGCCTTCCAGGCCATGGGATGTGGCTCAGTGGTAGAGCATTATGCACAGGGCTCTGGTTTTGATCCCAATGCCTTAAAAATATCTTTAATGATGTCATTAAACACGTAAGTGTGTTTTGGATTTGTTTTAGATACTGTTCTATTTCCGTGCAAAGACATCATGACCAAGACAATCCTTATAAGAGTACGCATTTACCTGGGGGCTTGCTTACAGTTTTTGAGGCTCAGTCCGTGGTTATCACGACAGGTGTGGCACTGGAGCAATAGATGAGTGATTTACATCCTGAACCACAGAGAGCAGGCAGAGAAGGAGACATCGGGCCTGGCATGGGCTTCAGAAACCTCAAGTCCCACCTCCTAGTAACACATCTCCTGCAACAAGGTCACACCTTTTCATCCTTCCCAAACAGTTAATCAACTGGGGGCTAAGCATACAAATATGAGAGCCTACAGGTGCTATTCTCGTTCAAACCACCACATGGGTCATACTGGCTTTACCTGAAAATTATATACATGCATATATAAATATACACACACACACTTTTTGAGACAGGGTTTCTCTGTATAGCCCTGACTGTACTGGAACTCACTTTGTAAACCAGGCTGACCTCAAACTCAGAGATCCACCTGCCTCTGCCTCCTGAATGCTGGAATTAAATGCATACACCACCATTATCTGACTTGAGAAACTTGTAGTAATAATTATAATAATCAATGAAATGACACCGAGTGCTGAGGACTTTACATACCTGCTCGTCTTTAATGCCATATCAATTTTTTTTTTTTTTTTTGGTTTTTCGAGACAGGGTTTCTCTGTGGCTTTGGAGCCTGTCCTGGAACTAGCTCTGTAGACCAGGCTGGTCTCGAACTCACAGAGATCCGCCTGCCTCTGCCTCCCGAGTGCTGGGATTAAAGGTGTGCGCCACCACCGCCCGGCATGCCATATCAATTTTATGAAGCAGGTACTGCTTTGTCCTTCTGTAGGAGATGACCTGTACCAGGTCACATGACTCTTCAGTGTCACTCTGGACTTCTGTAAGCTTTGTCTTTGAGTACTTCTCTCAGATCCATGTCTCTGGGGACTCATCCTTCCAGACATGCTGGAGGCATGGCTGGGTAGATTCTCAATTCATTACCAGATGCTGTCTTCCTCTGCTTCTTGCATATGACCCTCCAGGTGCCAAGACAAATACCCTACTACCTGTGGATTTAAGGCCTGGCACCCCTAGCAGATCTTTACAGAACACTCCTGGGGCTCACCAACCAAGCAAAGGTTGTGGATTGAGAGAGACCTATTCTGTCTTCACTGCAGACTGGACAGGAAACTGTTCATCACATTCTTCACTGAATAATAGTATTGATCATGGTAGGTTATGTGTCTGAGTCTTTATTAAAGTTAAACATCAAGGCAGATTGCACTTAGAACTTACTGTATATGTGCCCTAAAGAGCCTTTTAAATTAGGTAATTGACCAGATGTAATGGGAAAAGTTGATCTGGAGAAGAATTTTTGTTGAGACCCTCTGGAGAAATAGGTGCAATAGCTTCATATACACGTAAATTAGAATTCAATTTGGATCATAACA
Organism: Microtus ochrogaster; assembly: GCF_000317375.1. Lineage (NCBI taxonomy): Eukaryota > Metazoa > Chordata > Mammalia > Rodentia > Cricetidae > Microtus > Microtus ochrogaster. Next base: position 25,534,419 of record NC_022022.1, on the reverse strand, counting down.
GATTCTGTATATTAGTGATTTCATAACAATAATGTTCTCTTCTTTGTCATCACTATGAAGAGATAGGGAGGTGATCATGAGTGAAGAATATTTATTATATTCATGGTAGTGGTATTTTTATGACCACGTATAGTTATTATTGGTGGTGGGCTTTTTGTTGTTCTTGTTTTGAAACAGGGTTTTGTGTAGCCCAGACTAAGTTTGCACAGCTTAAGCTGTCCTGAAACTCCTAATCATCCTATATTTACCTCCCAAGTATTGTGATCACAGGGGTGAGCTACCATGCTCACCAATGCCTTATAATTAACCAAGGTTTTCCCTCCAAGTCCTTGACAGTTCTAGCCAGTTGAGGCAAGCTGATTCCCACTTTGTGAGTCACGAGGCCACAGCTGGAAGAGACTGGATGACTTGCTTAATAAGACCAACTTTAACCTCTTCTAGCTGTCAGCCAGAGCAAAGCTGCCAGGCCAGGTGATTTTTTTCCCATAACTATTAATAGATCGAATTGCTTAGAAAGAAAAAAAAAAAACAAGATGAAAGGGAAAGGTTATGAGATCATAGGAGTTCTAGACATGGTAGTCCACGCCTCTAACCCCCACCCTTGGAGGTGGAGACAGGAAGATCAGGAGTTCAAGACAAGCCTCTGCTAGTCAGCATCTTTGAGGCCAGCTGCGGTTACACAAGACTTTATCCCAAAACAACAACACAGTAAAAACAAAGAGTGAACATGATTCCATAACAACCTATTCTAAATTATACAGTTGCCTGGAGTCTGGGTGGTTCAGTGAGTTTATATGACTCACTTTTCATCTTGAGCCCGCTAATGTGAGAAAAGGTACCCAATGAAGCTCATTTAATATACTGGGGGGGGGGGGAAGTGTTACAAGGCAGATGAAATGAAGGCCATAGAGCATTTTGAAATGCTTAGAAGTCATGGATTTAAATTGTCAGTGTAGAATTATCGATGGAACAAAGCACTCAGCAGTAGCTGTATACAGAGCGAATAAAGCAGATTTTACCTCTCAGGCTTTTACATTACAGGAAAATACAGGGACAAGCGTGCTAAACGCAGCATTGCCATTTTGTGCTCATTCTTGCTCGAGGACAAGTCCCAGAATTATATAGTCCCTTCCAGAGTCACTGCCCAATAATGGTCACATCCCAGTGAAATGACACCCGTGGGTTGGCTGCTTTTGTAGCTGATCCCTGGGAAACATGGACATCAGTTAATACTTAGACTCTTTGAATTTTATGACGTCAATGAATGTATGCGTGTTTATCCATCACAAAAGGCTTGTGTACTTACTGTAAAAAGAGGAAAATATAGACCACAGTGTCAGTGTGGAAAGACAAGCTGGCTCCATATTTACTCCTCTTTTTACTGAAGCTATGGTAGCTCACACATTTCTCATGTGAGCAAACACATTTCTAAAAGGATATATACCCTGGTGTTTCTGGAATTTGTGATAAAATATGTAAAAAATTTATTGATAAATACTTTCTCATTTTCTGCTTTGATGTTGCCTTAAGTCATAAAAAAGAGAGACTACTGTTTAGAATAATTTAGACCAAAAGTGGGCCCAAATTTGAATTCTCCACTCTTCTCCCTGTGTCTTCCTTCTGTCTGAACATTGGATTCGCTGATACTGGAATTACAGATGGTCGTAAGTTGCCATGTGGCTGCTGGGAGTCAAATCTGGGTCCTCTCTGTGGCAGCATGAACAGGCCTGCACAAGTCCAAGCCAGCTGGGCTCCCAAGCCAGCTGGGCTCCCAGCTCTAAGAGCAATCATGAAGACAAGCTCCCTTCCCTAACTCAGAAGCTGTCTCCAGTCGACAGCTGCTCCCAAAGGACAATTTAGTTTTCTTCAACAAAGTCTCACTTGGTAGTCATACAAACCACATGCTAGGGCAAGCCCCAAGCCTAGATGTAGATGACCAACACCAAAGGAACGCAGTGGGGTTTTCAGAGATTCTTTGTCTCTTAATGCTTTGTATGGGCATTTTCTTTTATCTTACGTGTCTTTGGCTTATATATTATGGTTTATTATTATGTGCTTTTAATGGGGTTTGTATGTGTGCAAATGTGTGTGTGTGTGTGTGCGCGCGCGCACGCCTCTGTGTTTCTTGTGCTTTTTTTGGCTCTTTTTTTCTGTTTGTTTTGTCCTATTTACTTTAGTTTTGTTTCTTTTGTTGTTGTTTCCCGACTTGTTTTCTAATGAGAGGAAGAAAGAGTGTGGATTTGGGTAGATGAGGAGACAGAGAGAGAGGATGAGGAGGGAGGGAGAATAGAAAGTAGGGAGGATGAGGAGGGGGGATGAGGAGGGAGGAAGGATGAGGAGGGAGAGAGAGGGAGGATGAGGAGGGAGGGAGAATAGAAAGTAGGGAGGATGAGGAGGGGGGATGAGGAGGGAGGAAGGATGAGGAGGGAGAGAGAGGGAGGATGAGGAGGGAGGGAGGATGAGGAGGTAGCGAGGATCTGGGAGAAGTTGGGTCAGAGGAAACTATGATCAGAACATATTGCACGATTAAAAAAAAAAAACATTTCCAAACAGAACAAAACAAAGCAAAACCCTGGGTCCTTTTGGAAAGCACCAAGTGCTCTTAAGCACTGGGCCATCACTCTAGCCCCGTGACAGAACATTTCCCTTGCCATTCTCTGAACAGTATAATTTACGTGGTATCCAATGAGCACACTTACATTTTGATATCCTCAAGGGGCCTTGGAACCTGTGCTCCCTCCCTGCCCTGGAATGCCAAGGGATGAATGTACCACACTGAGCTTCCACTGTTAAATGGCCACTCTGAATCATTTTCCTTAACATAAACTGGGATCTTAGCACCAGATGTCTCTTTAGGAAATCATGACTGTAATAAACCAAACAGGTGGCTTATCATCAGTTCAGCTGTCTGGACTTACGTTTCTCAGCTTTGCCAAATTCATTTCCATTTGTAAGCTAAAGTCACAGAAATAATCAGGTAGGAAAGGGTGGATGTTGCTGTCTACAGCTGTTAAGTTAAAGCTGCGTTGACACTTAAGTAGAAATTGGCAGAAGTATTAGCTATTGGATGTTAATTATTTTTGTCTCCAAGAAGAGTGTTATTTTCAGTAAGCCTGTGTGGCTGTCACACAAGATCCTACAAAACACATTAAAGTGTTGTTGTGGCATTTTATATTGAGATTAAAACAAGTTATCTTCTCTCATAAAACCATTTTTGGACGACATTTGTTAAGCTTTAAGAGATAAGTAAGGAAAGGGAAGAGTCATAGGAATTAGTATGTGAAAAAACATGCTAGTGATCCATGTGGAAGATGAGCGTTGTGGGGTCCTTTGGCTAGAAGTGGTTAATAAAGTAATTACATTGATGTAGCCTGAGTCACACTTTCTCTCATTCAGGCTGTGGTTTTCCGGTGAGCGCCCCTCTCTCTCTCTCTCTCTCTCTCTCTCTCTCTCTCTCTCTCTCTCTTTCTCTCTCTCTCTCTCTCCAGCCCCAGTTAAATGTTTTCCTTCGTAAGAACTGCCATGACCACAGTGTTCCTTCACAGCACTAGAAACCTTAACTAAGACAGGGAATCTGAAAGCAAGGCTGCAAAGATGTAACCAGAGATCTAAGGCAATGTGGAATTATGGGAGACAGGAACGTTTAAAAGGCGAAGGGTGAGGGGGAAAGTGGCTAAAGCTTCTGCAAAGTCAGTGATAATTAAGTTTTCAGTTGATCTACTAAGAAAGAAAGCAGAGCCTTCTGTGAGTGATTTCTGGGAATTGATGGGCCGGAGCCAGCTGTAGTCTGTAAGGAATGTGTGAAAGGCAAGGAGAGAGTGGTAAAAATGTAGCCAGCAAGAAGGGAGTGGTAAACCAGGTGGTGGCCCACGCCTTTAATCCCAGCACTCAGGAGGCAGAGGCAGGCGGATCTCTGTGAGTTCGAGACCACCTTGGTCTACAAGAGCTAGTTCCAGGACAGGCTCCAAAACCACAGAGAAACCCTGTCTCGAAAAACCAAAAAAAAAAGGGGGGGGGGAGTGGTAAAAATGTAGCCAGCAAGAAGGGAGTGGTAAAAATGTAGCCAGTCTTTTCAAGGCAAGGAAGGAAGAGGGCGTGGGCATGGATGAAGGCAGGAGAAGTGACCATGATTTGTCCATCCATGGGAAACTGTAGTTGAAAAACATTGAAGGCAGTGAAGTCCCTGGGTGGCAGGAGGGGCTAGGATCCTAAGCAAGTTTCAGTGGAATATATTAGACCTTATGGATCCAAAAAGATGTCTTCCATAGTAACAACAAGAAAGCGGGCAAGAATGGTTAGTTTGATAGCCGAAGTTTTGAAGACTGGGTGGTCATTCAGCACTTAGTAATTGCGTAGTAAATAATATTGCTTAGATAGCATGTGGTGTACAGTCACTATCCATCGCAGCTCATTTATTATTCCTCTGTGCATCCAGATCTGTCGTGATCTGTCGCAGCCAGGTTTACCACAGGGGTGCATCCCAGTTTAGAATTACGGGATTGCTGAAGGAACCCAAAAACATTGCCTTTATATAATTCCTCTTTGTTTCCCAATATGGAGTTACCTCATTTACCATGCAAAGAGGTCTTGAGGCACATCTGCCGTATTTAAAAGTTGCAGCTAGCCTTGTGGACTGATTTGAATAAATGGAGTAGCTATACACAGACTATTTGGATGCTAGATACAAGTATGAAGGCTCAGAACTGTATATATCTTGATAAAAGATCTTGTTTGAGATAGTAGGTGACAATTCTATTAATTTGATTGTGTACAATAATGCTTTTGAGACATGTTATGTGTCTATATTTTGGTATTGCTTTCAAACCTTGAGCCATTTACTTTAAATATTTATTTTTGGGGTGCCAAGTACTTGAACCCAGACTCCTATGCACATTGGGCAGGTACTATCTCACTGAGCTGCTATATTCCCTTTTCTAGTGTCTCAAAAAAATCATCATTTATTTTTTGAAATATTTAAAAATTGAGCAGCCAAATGTTATTAGCAGCCAAGATTTTTTTTCCCTAAGCCAGTTTCCAGCTTGTATCTTAAATCTTTTTTAGAGTAAATCACACGATCTAATGATACATGTGAAATAAAATGAGCCATCCTGAAAAGAGTGGCATTCTTGTGGGTGTGGTGAGGGCAAATTACAGCACTCGTGCTGAGACAAGTGTCACCGCAGGCTGTGTGGGACACGGTAATTAAAGCGTCCTAAAAAGGCGTCTATTGGAAGCATGCTGTTTTTACTTTTCTAGACTAATATTTCACTGCTGCTTTTGAACTAAGAAGCTTATATAAAAGCTGCTCCTCCGGCTTACAATTGTTTTGTAAATTATGCTAGTTCCTGCTGGGGTCTACTCTCTATGCACAGCTCTCTTCAAAGGAAAGCTCTGTTCTGTTTTCATTGGACGTTTTACTGCACACAGCCCCTCCCAGAATGTATAGGTGCACACACATCTATTGCCCCCATACATAAACACAGAGCAGTATAGCAAGTGTAAATTACATGTAAGTACATAGACAACATTTGCACCTTTTGTTACTGTTTTGAGATAGGGTCTTACTCTGATAGCCTCAGACTCACTGTTCAAGGGGCTGGGAGCAGGCAAGCTCACTAAGAGCACTGCCTGTTCTTCCAGAGGTCCTGGGTTCGACTCCCAGCATCCACATGGTGGCTTCCAACTGTCTCTAACTCCCGTTCCAGGGGATCTGATGCTCTTGTCTGGCTTCTGTGGGCATCGGGCATGCATGTGGTACATAAATATACAAGCAAGCAAAACCACCCAAGCAAATAAATAAAAATAAGTAAATCTAAAGAAGAAATTTCGAAAGGAAAGTCAGGGTTCATGCACACACACACACACACACACATGCGCGCGCGCGCGCGCGCGCGTGCACGTGCGAACACACAGGGGCACAGTCAGGGTTGACAAAATTGAGATTGGTTGCTTGCTGTATATCCCAATTTCATTAACTCTGTACAGACTCTGCCACAGTAAAAGCAATAGCATCATAACATTTGTTATACAAACTTGGAGATCTCCTATGTATGTTTATTAATTGTGGTATATCCATATTAAGGAGTCAAAGCCAGGTGTAGTGGTGTATGCCTTTAATACCACACTTGAGAGACAGAGGCAGATGGATCTCTGTGAGTTCGAAGCCAGCCTGATCAACACAGAAAGTTCCAGAACAGCCAGTCTCAAAAAAAATTTTTTTTAAAGTAATTAGCTGTTTTTCTTCTGGATCTTGATAATAGGTTATACTTTTAGAAATAAAATTCAAATAAACAGTCTTAAATTAATGTGACAGCTGATGTTTGCTGCAACTCATTGCCTCTGATATGTCTTAGTCACTGTTCTCTCAGTGCAAAGAGACACCATGATCAAGGCAACTTACACAAAAAAGCATTGCTTACCGTTTTAGAGGGTTAGTCCATGCTCATCATGGTGGGAAGCACGGTGGCAGACAGGCATGGTGCTAGAGCAGAAGATGAGAACTTACATCTAATCTGCAGGATGGAGGCAGAGAGGGACTGGGCCAGGTGTGAGCTTTTGAAACCTCAGTGTCACCCCCAGTGACACACCTCCTCCAATAAGGTCACACATCCTCCAACAAGGCCACACCTCTAAACATTTTTAAACAGTTTCATGAACTGCAGACAAAGCATTTATCTATGAACCTATGGGGGCCGTTCTCATTCAAACCACCACAGCAGGCCTGTGTGGGGCACACGTACAAAGTTCACACTCCACCATGCCCGTGTGGGGCACA
>NC_022022.1:25471767-25526267 GCF_000317375.1 Microtus ochrogaster | reverse complement strand
TGTGGGGCTCATATACAAAGTTACAAAGTTCACACTCTACCATGCCCGTGTGGGACACACATACAAAGTTCACACTCCATCATATATGAGTCCTGTACTCTTCTGAATTTTAGCTTTACCGTTTTCTGAAGACACACTCTTTTTTTTACAGGTTTTATATATGAAACTGTATGGAAATCCAAAATATTACCAAGCCCTCTATTACGGAACAGTGTTGCCACCTGATGGTAAGTTTTCTTCTCGCTTCTTTGATTTGTGGGCTAACTTTATTTCCATTCTTCCAAATAAAGCGGGAGATGCAGTCTTGAGCTGTACAGACTCTGCCTACCCCACCCCACCTACTGGTTGTGTTTGGTTTCTTGCCCTTCTGGTAGCATGCTGTCACTGGTAATGCCTTTTGGCAATCTTCACCATGTGGCCTCAGGAACTGGAGATGAGTCAGACGAAGATGCGTGAGTTCCTGTCTTAAGGATCGGAACCCATTACCTGTGAAGACCTTGGGCAGATCATCATGACGCCTAGCAGGAGAAACTACAGCAGACTGTTAGAGACCAGCAGGCCTGAAATGGATGTAATGGCAAATCAAAGCACAATGTAGAAACCATGTAGTGACATGAATTTTGTAGGGATTCCGAGATCTATGAACTACTCATGTAAGCATGAGCATTCCATTACTTTACTTTATAATGGGGATGGGAGAGTAATGCCTCTCCCAGGCACCATAGGCTGTCAATCAATAACCCAATGCTGGGTGGAAGTCATCTTTTTTGAATCATTGCTCAATGGTACAATGTGCATGCAATAGTCCACAGAGGTCAAAAGAGTCATTGGATCTCCTGAAAATGGAGTTACAGACCATGTGAGCTGCCACGAGGATTCAGGGAACCAAACCTGGGTCTTCTGCTGCAGCAGCCAGTGGTCTTAGCCACAAAGTCGTCTGTCCAGCCCTGGTAAATTCTCTTGTTTTAAAGCTTTAAGGTTCTAATCTATGTTTTTGTCTTCACAGAAATAACAGTCAATTATAAACATGGCCTTCCCTTGGTGACACTGACTCTGCCGTCCAGAAAAGAGCGTTGTCAGTTTGTCGTCAAGCCAATGGTGTCAACAGTTGGCTCCTTCCTTCGGGACTTACAAAATGAAGACAAAGGCATCAAAACTGCAGCCATCACCACAGCAGGTGTGCATCTGTGCCTCTTAGACCTCTACCTCCAGCCTGCTCTCTCTTCCCTTCTGCACTCCTGTTTTGGTTTTTTATTCTCCTAAAAAGAATGCCATCATACGATAAATTAAATCATTCTTTATATAACCGATGGCTACCCTTTTTGCAGCCCTTCCTTTTCACATGTCAGAATGATTAAAATAATAACTCAAAGCCAGCACAGTGGTACATGCCTAGAATCCAAGCAAGCACTGGAGAAGCTGAGACAGAAAGATGGAGAGTTCAAAGCTAGTCTGGGCTATGTACTGAGACAACGTCTCAACAGAAAACAAAACAGAGCAAAGAAAACAAAAAGGCACCAGACCCCACTACATATGGTTGTGAGCCACCATGTGGTCGCCGGGAATTGAACTCAGGACCCCTGGAAGAGCAGACAATGCTCTTAACCTCTGAGCCATCTCTCCAGCCCCTCCAATTTTATTAAGTAAAAGACCATGGAATGAGTTTAGTGTAAATTTCAGTTATTCATTTTATAAACAGCCAGAGATGTTTTTCCTATGAGAAAATTTTAATATAATGGCATTAGCATGTAATTCTCAGCAAAATCTGATAAACCGGGGATAAAATTTATTTTCTACAATTAAAATAGCCAGTAGAAAATTCACAGACAGTGAATTAATCTTTGTTATAAAGCAATTATGGTTAGGGAATGTTTTCATAGAATCAGTTCTTAGGGAAATATACATTTTAATATCAGGAGAGGTAGTTAATCATTTATGTATTTAAGTATATGGTATGGATTTTATATTATCATGGCATGAAATGGTTTTAGACCAACTGCTCCTAAAATTACATAAGGAATTATTTATCTCAGTTCAATATTCAAAGGCCATTGGTAAATATACATCAATAAATTATCATTGTTGTTTTATTGCATTAAAAGTTCTATGTGAGCTTATTTAAAAGTTGGCAATTACTATTGTAGTTTTGAAAAGAAAATAAGCAGGGGCTGGGGAAGTGACTCAGTGCTGAAGAGTGAGATTCTAACACCCACAATAAGCAGCACTCAGCGCCTTGTAACACTCACCTGGCCTCCACAGCATTGCATGCAAATGTGTGTGCGCACGCGCACACACACACACACACACACACACACACACACACACGACCATAGTTAAAAATCAAAATTAAAGCTGAAAAAGAAAGAAAATTAAAGTTTTTTCCATAACCAAGCTAAGAACCAGCTAAGGGATACATACAGAAATTGGAAACACAGAGATTAAAGAATTTATTCTTTTTACAAATATTTGTTGAGCACATCAGGTCTTGTAGATGCTAGAGACAGAGCAAAGAACCAGACAGATAAGAGCTCCTGCCCTTAATAGAACTTAAATTTTAGGAGAAAAAAAAAGAAACAAAATAAAGCAATAATTATGCAATATGCTAACTAGTAAACATTAATGGAGGAAAGTAGGGTAGGGAACATGGGGGAGTCTCCAAGGTCACATCTGAGTAAAGATCGGGACATGACGCAAAGAATCTGGAGGATAATGGGGGACCTGGAAGAGATGATGAGGGAGGCCTGGAGGAGGTAATGAAGGGGGCTGGGAGGAGACAAGGAGGGGGACTTGGAAAAGATGAGGGGAGCCTCGAGGAGATGATGAGGGGGGCCTGGGGGAGACGATGAGGGGGACCTGGGGGAGACGATGAGGGGGACCTGGGGGAGACAGTGTGGCTTGGAAATGATGAGAGGGATCCGGAAGAGATGATGGAAGCCTGGAGAAGATGAGAGGGACCTGGAGGAAAGAGTGGGTCTTGGAGTTAACAAGAGAGACCTGGAGTCTCCCAGCACTTGGGAGGCAGAGGCAGGAGGATCTCTATGAGTTCGAGGCCAGCCTGGTCTACAGAGTGAGTTCCAGAACAGCCAGGGTTACACAGAGAAACCCTGTCTTAAAAAAACTGAGAAAGAGTGTGTGTGTGTGTGTGTGTGTGTGTGTGTGTGTGTGTGTGTGTGTGTGTGTGAGAGAGAGAGAGAGAGAGAGAGAGAGAGAGAGAGAGAGAGAGAGAGAGCGAGAGAGCTGGAGATGATAAAAAAGAACCTAGAGGAGATGAGAGGGACCTGAAGGAGACAATGGGGACAGAGAGCTGATGAGAAGGACCTAGAAAAGATGAGAGGGGCTTGCAGTCCCCAGGAACTCTGGAACAGTGGGGTTGGAGGAGGGGGGATTCTCAGGTGAGGGGAACAGGTTGAAAAAGGCTAGTGGGTTATTGTAAGGACCTGAAGCTTTCTTCCTGCTTTGTGGCTACAAGGGGCTTCTAAATAACTCAGACACAGGAGCCGTGGAAATGCAGGGGACTTCCCGCCTGCCCTGGGAATCTAGCAGTAGACAGATGCATACATAGATCTCAGGTGAGGTTGAATTGAGCAGTGTCTCCACAGAAGCATTCAGTAAGCCTTTGATAAATGAGTGAAGAGAGGTGGGAAAAAAATGGTTGATAAAAATGGAAGATGTTCCCCTTGTTTTTCTCCCTCCAAATAACTTTAAAAACAGTACAAGGAAGCCAGAAAGTCTGAAGTTTTTCTTTAAAAAGATTAGGAAATGGGGTTCTTTGAACTGAAGGTACCTTACTGAGGCTTTTAGTGGAAGTCATTAAACGTGAATTTTTAAATGACATCAGATAAAAATTCATTGTTTTGCTGTCTAGTTCTTTAAGAAAACAGGGCCAGTGTGTGGAATTTGCCCGTGTTTAATTTGCTCCTGAAAAGTGGGTTCTGAAGCTACCATACCTCTGCCTATCACTAGCCAATCCCTGGGAAATTGGTCTCACCCCAGCTCAACAGGAACCCAGACATCCAGATTCTAGCAACAAACCCAAGTGCAGACCTGACTAGCTGCCCCTTGGGACAGTAGAGCCATTGAGCTGGACAGGAGGTAGGCCGCCAGGCTCTTCTCTGCTGTGCGAGCAGACTTTCCTGGGTATCCTGGTTCCTGTAGCTGAAACGGCTTTGGCTGAACGTCCAAGCAGAAAGCTTGCCAGAAGTAAACACATGCTCATAGCTTTCCAGAATGTGTTACCCATAACTGTGTGTGGGCTGGTCTGAAAAAGAGAAAGGACTCCCTGCCCGCCACGAGTTCTCCACTCCCAGCCCGGTGAGTGCTTTCTTAACTCCTGACCTACAGGAGAGCATTGTGGGTTCTGGTTTTGAAATAGGCTCTATGCGAACTGGTACACAGCATCTTGAGGTTAAAACTCTCGGGAGACTCCCTCCTCCCCAACCCCCACATACCTGAATATTCCCAAATGCTAAACCAAAACGCAGGAGGCTGGAAGAGCCCTGAAATAGGAGGATTTCTCAAGCAGCTATAATTGCGATCTTAAAATCTGAGGACCAGGCCTTGGGACAAGTTCCTACAACTATGAGGGGCAAAGCTGGACAGCAACTGGGCGATGCCCGCTGGACCTGGAGCTAATGGTGTTGTCTCGGTGGAAAGTGGGACAGAATGACTTTAAACCTTCATTGGCTCTAGAGGAGAAGGTGCCTCTGTCTTTCTCCCGAAGAGGTAACCTCTGCTCTCTCTCCCCTCTTTCTCTCCTCCCCTGCCTCTCTCTCTTCTTCCCCCTTTCCTTTTTCCCCCATAACCCACTAAATAAACTCTATGCCCCCCACCAAAAAAAACCAATCGGTATGGAAGGGCCCCGCCCACTGTAGGTGGTGCCACCCTGGACAGGTGATTCTAGATGGCACGAGAAAGCAAGGCGAAGAAGCCATGGAGAACAAGCCAGCAGGCAGTGTTCCTCTGTGGTCTCCTCTTCAGTTCTTGCTTTGGCTTTCCCCAATGATGGACTATAAGTATGCCAAATAAATCCTTTCCTCCAAAAGTCCAGTGGCTTTTCACAGTGACATAAAGATATCTAGGACATGTCCTATCTCAGAGAAAAGGGGAAAATCTCCACAATGAGTGGACAGAAAGGGCTTACATAGTAGTCTCCAACCCCAGCCCCGGAATGATTTCATCTAAATCAGTGTGGGCCTGGTTTATCTCAAACAAATCTTAAGGATGCCAGGCACATTCCTGGCTCTGACCGCTGTCAGGGCTCCGGTCCTAAGATTCCACCTTCCGGGCTAATGAGTTTGTCTGCCTGAAGCACACTGTGAAACAACACAGAACGACAGAGCAGGCCTGCTAAGGGCCATCCCGAAGGCTGCAGCTCAAGATGGTCACAAGGTCAACCTAGACAGGGCTGCCTCCTTGGCTCTGGCCCTGCTGTGGAATTCCTTCCTTGTCCATCTGGCACAGTGGGAGAGGAGTGCCTGCCTGTTACATCTGGTCAAGAGGAATGGGAGGAAATAAAGCAACTGGAGAAAATTCCCTTAGTGAAAACGAGGAGCCACCTAGAAGGCGAATGTCCATGACCATATCCTAAAAAGCGATCTTAGTGTTTGCATGTTGGGACCTGGCACCCACTGCTTCTAAGCCGTCTGTGTTGTTTCTTTCAGAAGGCAGTGAGATTCCAGCCTCAACGTTGATGGACACTTTGCTAATGAAAGATTTTAAACTCGTCATTAACGAACTAGCATATGATGTTCGGTGTCACAAGAAAGGTAAGCAATGGCCCTCCTTAACGTTTGCTTTAGTGGGAGCTTTTACAGGGAGCAAAGCAACCTAGCTTTTGCTTTGAGAACAGTTTCATGAGATGTTACGGATGGGCATTTTCCTCCTTCCAAAGCAGGAGGGCGATTTCCCTGATTTTTACCATGGGAACTGGGCAGAACTCTCAAAAATGGAGGAGTGCTACCTGAATCCCCTGGGGTTGTAAAATCACAAGTGTTTCACATAAGATGCCTCCAACAAGTTTTCTAGCACAGTGCAGGTAAGCTGCGCTTCTTAACCCCTCTCCTCAGCACTGGGAGCCATGGTTTTCCCTGCGACCTCAGTCTCCCAGTCAATTACTAACCAGGACTGACCCTGCTTAGCTTCCAAGATCAGACCAAACTGGAAACCATCAAGGTGGTATGGCCGCAGACTGAGCTCGACACTCGCAGCTCTTAGGAGAGCAGCTGACTTTCCGTCTGCTGCCTTTTTGGTTTGCTTTAAGAGGCTCACATGCCAGCTCTGAAACTAGAAGTCTTAACCCTTTAAACAGTTTGCTTTTAATTTCAAACCATACGCTGAACCATCCTAAACGGAAAATCAGAAATCTGAAACTTTTCAATTCCACACTGGAGTCCTCGTGATGGGTTGTAGTCAGAATGCAGATGCATGGAGATATACCAGGGGGGGATATACCAGGGGACAGAGTGTTTATTTAGCATAATATATGTACATGTTATACATATGATAAAATCACCTTCAGTCTATGTATAAAGGGTATATATGAAATGTGAATGTTGTTTTTACCTGAGTACCATCCCCATCCCATCCCACAAAGATTCCAAAATCTGGAACATATGTAAAATCTGAAATAAGTATCTGGTCCCAAGCATTGTGGGTGAGAGATACCCAATCTGAAACACTGTCAACATTAGCAATTTGCTTCTGATGTTTCTCTTACCACCTCTCCACATATTGCTTCTGTCCCTTTCTTCCCGTATGGCGTTCCCAGCATGGAGACGTCATGCCTTTTGGGGTTGTCACACAGTTAGGTATTCTCTTAGTCTTCCCTCTCTCCTTTCTCTTTTTCAGCTTTGGAGGTTTCTTTAGGTGGATCTTCAAGCTCACAGATTCTTGCTTTCCCAGTGTCTAGTCACTGATGGGAGTCACTCTGGGGTGAGGTGGATAATATTTCTAGAGTTCCTGTGGTTGTCTCTTAGCCTTTCCATCTCTCTGTTCACTCTGTATTCTTGAATGCTGCTCACCGTGTCCATGACCCTTTAATGCAGTTCCTCATGCGGTGGTGACCCATAATCATAAGATTATCATTGCTACTTCATAACTGTAATTTGCTACTGTTATGAATCATAATGTAAATATCTATGTTTTCACAGGCAACCCCTGTGAAAGGGTCACTGGACCCCCAAAGTTGAGGACCATTAGATTAGAGGCTTTATGACATTAATCAGTTTTCCTTCATAGTACACTAGTTGAGTTTTGTCAACTTGACAGAAAATAGGGTCATCTGAGAAGAAGGAGCCTCAATTGAGAAAATAGTTCCAAAGCTTGTGATGTAACCTATGTCTCTCCTTCCAAATCCCAACATGAATGTTTGGCCCGCAAAGGGCCAAGGCTAGGTCCCCAGCTCCTTCCAGCTTGTGGGAAGTCTGTTGGGGCAGATGCTATGTCAGGATTGAGCTCCTGGTCCAGTGAGCCCCAATCTAACACTGTTCTCAGTGTTACTGCATGCTAGGAAACCCATGTTACACAGACCGAATGAACAGGGAAGGGCACAGTGTACACAATTGGATGGAAACGAATGAAAGAATCATACTGGATTAATTAAGGAAGAATTTATTCGATTACAAATTTAGAGTTTAAAAAAATCATTTCAAGTCATTCCTAATCATTGGCAGATGTGAATTGAAAAGTTCAGGCCACGAAAATGAACTCTACATGGAAGACACATCAGAAAACCAACAACCATGTAATGAGTACATTGTCTCAGACGTACATGGGTTCTGTTAGGAGGTGCAGAAATACTCCACCAATTTGGGTTGGCAGTTAACACAGGAATTTGGTGCTACCCTATTCTCTGAAAGCCCAGTAGGCATTCTGTTCTGTCTTGGACCATGGCCTCCTTCCAGAAAGAGGCAACAAGTTTGTTGCTATTCCCTAACAGTGTGGTCAACAAACCCCATGCAGTCATATTAATGCATCTTTCCACATTTTGTAAATTTCTACTTTTCTCTCTGTCCCTATCTTGTCCCGCCACTGTTTCTTTATTCTCCCTGTAAGACACTATCACTTTGGGGTTGGAGAGAGGGTCCAGCAGTTGAGATGGCTTGCTGCCCTGGCAGAAGACCCAAGCTGAGTTCTCAGCACCAACATGGTGGCTCACGAAAGAGTCATTTGACCCACCCCCCACCTGCACCAAGGGATCACGACCCACAGGTTTAGAACCACTGGCCGAGACTCACCTGGCGGAGAACCATGTATTAAATGCCTATGTCTCTTTTACCTTTTCTCAGAAAAATCAAGTGCCGAGCATACTATTGAGATGGAAAACATGAAATCTCTGGTTCACAGACTGTTTACAGTCCTACACTTGGAGGAATTTCAGAAGAGAAGAGAGCGCCACCTGATGGCAAGGATCGACCACCTGAAGGAACAGCTGCAGCCCCTGGAGCAGGTGTGTGTGTGTGTGTGTGTGTGTGTGTGTGTGTGTGTGTGTGTGTGTGTAAGCCATGCCTCTCGCTAGCGAGTGCCGGGAGTCAGTCACAGGGGCATCTGGGCAGTTTGTGTGGGCTCACTTTCTCCTTCATTCTGGAAAATGGCCTGTGAGCTGAGCATCCATCAGTGACGGAGCCTGAGGATCTGACTCTAGAGCTGATAGCATCCACCAGTAAAGGAGCTTGATAATCTGACGCCAGAGCAGACGTCCTCTGCTTTCTCAGCATCAGCATCAGCCGTGAGCCTGACGAGCAGGCTGGGAAATGGGATGTGGGAGAGCATTTGCTACATCACAGGTCCCAGTCTGCCTAAGAACCGGGGGTGGAGAGTTAGTAATGGCTTCCTCGTATTGGCTGTGCTTATTTCTTTTCTCCAAATCATGGAGAAAAAATTACTTATTTTTTGGTGGCTAGGCTAAGAGGAAAACTTGCATTCTTTAAGCTATAATTCCGCTTATAAAAATGGGTAACTAATGTTTGTATATGAATACACAGTTTCTAGAAATGAGGTCATTATTTCCAAGGGTATTGAAAGAATGGGAGAGAAACATTTTTCTTTGTTCTCCTTTTTTTCTGGATTATTTACATACATTTTGTTTTTCAAGAAATTGATATGCTGGGTATGGTAGTGGCTGTCTTTAAATCTGGCTCTTGGGAGGCAGAGGAAGGCAGCGTACTATGAATTCAAAACCAGCCTGGTCTGCATAGCACGCTCCAGGCAAGAGAGGGCTCCATCTGTATAGCGAGACCCTGCTCTAGGACAGGAAACAGAACAGGGGGAGCCACTAGAGAACCAGATGTACACAAACTGTGTCTGCAGATGAATTCCCAGAAGTGAGGATCAAGGAAAACAGGCTGTGGTTTTGGAACCGGACTTTTAGGCTTCTAATTGTAAGCATAATTGTGTTTAGGGGATTTTTGTTTGTCCCTCCCTTGGCCCCTTTTTTTCCGGCTGAGCTTTAACTTACAGAGATCCTCCTGCCTCTGCCTCCTGAATGCTGGGATTAAAAGAGCGTGACACTATGCCTGGCTAACTATGTTTGGGTAGATTTTACCTTTACAGTTAAACAGAATGATTAATGAACTGACTTAGAAGTGAGCAGTTGCACACCCTTCATAAATCTCCTCGTTCTACACACCGGACCCATTCATATTAATGAAAATGTGCACTGGCTCAAATGTTTCTTGTTGCTTCTGTTTGCCCCTTAAGCAGGCAAACCTGGAAACCGAATGCATGGTTTTCCTTTCTTCCAGGTCAAAGCTGGAATAGAAGCTCGGTCAGAAGCCAAAACCAGCGGACTCCTGTGGGCCGGTTTAGCCCTGCTCTCTGTTCAGGGAGGGGCACTGGCCTGGCTTACGTGGTGGGTGTACTCCTGGGATATCATGGAACCAGTCACCTTCTTCCTTACGTTTGCAAATTCCATGGTCTTTTTTGCATACTTCATCATAACCCGACAGGTGAGTAGTAAGGGAAGTCAGAACATTTGTCTGAAGAATCTCTCCTCCAAGCCAAGCAGTGTCTTGGCTAGGGTTTCTACTGCTGCGATGAAACACCATGACCAAAAGTATCTCGGGGGAGGAAAAGGTTGATTTGGCTTACCTATCCTGAATCCCGGTCCACTGAGGAAAGCCATCGCAGGAACTCAAACTGGGCAGGAACCTGGAGGCAGGAGCTGGCGCAGAGACCACTGAGGGGTGCTGCTTACTGGCTTGCTCCTCATGGCTTGCTCAGCCTGTTTTCTTATAGCACCTAGGACCACCAACTTTCTTAAAGCACCCAGGACCAGCAAACCAGGGGTGGCACTGCCCACAACTGAACCTGACCCTCCCAATCACTGATTGAGAAAACGCCCTACAGGCTTGCCCACAGCCTATCTATTATCTCAACTGAGGCTTCCTCCCCTCCGATGAATGTAGCTTGTGTCAAACTGACATAGAACTAGCCTGCACAAGCAGCAATCGATAAAATCCTTTCATGTGCTGAGGTTTCTGAAGCTAGTAATTTTTTTTTAACAAGGTTGGATGGATGGATGGATGGATGGATGGATGGATGGATGGATGGATATAAAATAAAAATTTTAATTCCTACAGAATTAGTGTGAACACATGAACTCCTCCTCCATCGGGATGAACGCTGCATTCATGTTCTCTGTGCCCTCGCTAACCAAGGACATTGAACTTGCACTACCAAAGTCAGCGATATCCAGTAACTAGCTTGTCCCAAGGTTGCTTTGCCCAATCTTCCCGCTTTTCTTCTTTCATAACGTGTACATTTTCTCTTCCCAGTCTGCCTGCTTGTAGGAGGGGCAGCTACTCAACTCCGGCGGCAATGCCCTACTTCTGTGGGCTGTTTGCCCCGTGACCATTCTTCTCCCCACTTGGCCTTGCTGTCACTGAGTTAGTATCTTCACTTGAACTACGCGCTCTCCTCTCTCCTTTAGAACTACACCTACTCATCCCTTCGGAGCAGGCAGTTTCTTCAGTTCTTCCACAAGAAATCGCAGCAACAGTGTTTTGATGTGGAGCAATACAACAAGCTAAAGGAGGACCTCGCTGAGGTATTTTATTCCAAGTACTTCTCCGAGCTGGTTTTGTTTTGGAGACGGGGGAATGCATGTAACTGTTGGCTCATTTTTCACATGTTGGCAAATGCTGAGCTGAGATTCTTATGTATTGTTTAGCAAGAGGTTGGGATGGGAGTCTTCTGTCTGCATGTATGCCTGCCAGCCAGAAGAGGGTGCCAGATCTCATTACAAGCATGTGATTGCTAGGAATTGAACTCAGGACCTCTGGAAGAGCAGTCAATACTCTCAACTGCTAAGACATCTCTCCAGACAAAAAGCTCTTAAAAGCTTTTTTTTCCCCTAATAACTTTGATATGTGACAGTAGTGGGGATTGAACCTTGGGCCTCAGTATATGCAAGGCAAGCGCTTTTCCACTGTGCTACACCCTCAGCCCCGGGATGGGAATTTTTGTCTTTTTAAAAAGTGTATGAGGGCTGGAGAGATGGCTCAGAGGTTAAGAGCATTGCCTGCTCTTCCAAAGGTCTTGAGTTCAATTCCCAGCAACCACATGGTGGCTCACAACCATCTGTAATGAGGTCTGGTGCCCTCTTCTGGCCTGCAAGCATACACACAGACAGAGTATTGTATACATAATAAATAAATAAATACATACATACATACATACATACATAAATACATAAATACATAAATATTTAAAAAAAGTGTATGAACTGGCTGGGAAGTGGTGGCGCACACCCTTAATCCCAGCACTTGGGAGGCAGAAGCAAGTGGATCTCTGTGAGTTTAAGGCTGGCCTGGTCTACAAGGGTGAGTTCCAGGACAGCCAGGAGTGTTATACAGAGGAAACCTGACTCAAAATCCAAAACCAAAACAAAACAAAATAACAAAAACATATGTGAACTGAAAAAACAAAACTCCGACAAAAGGATTACCCGGTGGTTTCTTTCCAGAGCGTCATGAGGTCAAATGAAGCCATGAACTCATCTTCTAAGAAAGGATTCATAAGGCTGGGCAGAATAGATACACCTTTGATGCATCCCAGCACTGGGGAGGCAGGCAGATCACTGTGAGTCGAGGCCAACCTGGTCTACACATCCAGAGGTACACAGTGAGACCGTCTCAACAAAACAACTGAGCAAACACATAAAATACATCAAAAAAGGCCTTTCAAACAAGGCCTTTACCTCAGTGATTTAAATGTTTTCTTGTCCTCAAGAGAGGTTGAATTTCTACAATTCCTCAAGCAGAAATGCTGTATTTCTTGTTTTCTCTGACCACAAGTTGTTTGTTTGTTATTTTTTTCTTCCTCACCACAGGCCACAGAATCCCTGGAGACGGTGCGCCACGCCCTCCATTTGCGACTGCCAGGAGAGGAGCTCAAGAAGAAGAATTAGTCCCACGTTTTTAAACAACCCAGGGCCACACGCTTTTGTAACTTACCAACTGGACATTTTCAAGGTCGTGTTCATTTCCATTTGACAGCTTCAGATGTTGTTTGGCTGTTAAACTTCAGAGGAGCAGAGTAACTCTTTGCCGTTCTCACGTGAGATTCTTGGTTTGTGGATCTGTGAGGACTGAGGTTTCAGAAGGCCTGTGTGCCCTGGCAAGGCCTTGGTACCCAAAGTCCTCCCCTGCTGGCCCCATGTGGAGGTAAAATGATTGGCGTCTTGGCATTCATTCACTTTGGTTCTTAGGTTCATCTGGAATCACCTTGTTAATTTGAACTTGGTTTTATTTCTTGAGACAGGATCTCACGGTGATGTGGGATTCCCCTCTGTATGCCGTTAATACGTTTTATTACCATTGGTTAATAAAGAAGCTGTTTGGGCCTATGACAGGGCAGAACAGAGCAAGGTGGGAATTCCAAGCAGAGATAGAGGCAAAAAGAAGGCAGAGTCCGAGAGATGCTATGTAGCCACGAGGAGACAGACGCCCACCCTGGAACCTTGTTGGTAAACCACGCCCCTCATGGTAAAATACAAAATAATAGAAATGGGTAAATTTAAGATGTAAGGGCTAGCTAGAAATATGCATAAGCTAATAGGCCAAGCAGTGTTTTAATTAATACAGTTTCTCTCTGTGTGATTATTTTGGGTCTGGGCAGACGGGAAATGAACAAACAGCCTCCGTCTACATCACTCTGTGGCTCAAGCTGCTTTGTAGTCTAAACAATCCTCCAGCCTAAGTTTTCTGGGTCTGTAATTACAAGCATGAGTCATTATATCCATAATTCTTCAAGGCTCATTTATTTTTTTTTCCAAAATGGGAATTAAATTCATACACAAAATACCTTAATTATAGGTAAATAAGAAAATAAACAGATACATGACCAAGTCAAATAGGTCACTATAAATTACATAAGCTATGAGTTTTAGATATTTCACTAAACGGAGACAACCTCATTCTGAGTTTCAAAAATCTTGAAAAACATTAAAAAACAAACGTATAAATGTAAGGCACACCGGTTGGTATTTTGGGTAACTTTGCAGTTTACTACAAATGTAATAAATGATAGTAGACATTTCTGCAGAGTAATTTCCTGAGGATTTCTCTTAGCCCTTTCATCATCTCCAACACGATTAAAAAAAACGAACAAACACGAAACACCACTTTCCATGGCATTTTACACTGATGCGCCAAAGGCTTCATCCGACTGACGGTTGTGTAAGATTAAAATACGTGTAGACAAGACCAATGACCACAGCTACTTACTAGGCTTGGGACAGAAATGCAGCTTTTTGGTCAGCATTGAGGCAAAGCAGGGGACCTGCTTCTTGCCAATTGCACCCGGGTCTTTGCAGAAGTCCACACGGCGCTGAGAGACCTTTCTGTTCACCAGCGTGAGCAGCTCCGTGAACTCCAAGGAACTGCCATACCTCTCCAGCATCTCACACAGATCCTGGATGTACCAGGAGCCGTTCACCGTCTCTCGGTGAGAGTAATACCCTAAAAGAAGATGGGGGAGGTGCTTTATGGCTTTTGCTTCAAGGTGACCAAGAAACACTGTTACGATGAATACAGTTACAGAAATGAAAGCTCTTGGAGGTCCTTGGAAAAGAATAAGGTCTGCGCTCATCATGTGGTCATGGTTCTATCCATTGCTTTGTCTCATGTAGGAAAACATATTAATTCTATGGTTTTACATACATAGGATTAATTACATTTCCTCCACTCTCTAAAAAAGAAAACTAGAACAAGACAATAGCCAGTGATCTTGCAAGGCCAGCGATTAAACAAAACCATTCAGTTCAAAAACAAAGAAATTAGCAATATGTTTTTTTCAGCAAGGCTTTCCACAAATATGACCAGAAAGACACTGCTATTCTATCACCAAATGACAGCAAGCTGCTAATAGTAGTACAATTATACAGCTCTGTGGCTGATGTTATTATATTATAACACAATTATACAGGAAGGTTATTGTTATTCCATACGGTATTTTACATTTCATTTCTTAGAAAGGATTTCTTCAACATGACCATGTCTGTGGCTTTTTAATAGAATGTGGTGATTTAACCTTGAAAGACCCAATCCAACTCAGAGGTGACATAAACTTGAGCCAAGAGTGAACAGGTTTCTAGGCAGCACTCTGCTCACTCACCTTCTGCGACGGAGTAACACATGAGGAAGTCTGCCCCCGCGGGCAGCGTGTACACGGAGGCCGCGTCCACTTGGGTTGTGTTTTCCTGCATGCCTGTCTGATGGTCCACCACGTCCAGAGGAACCACCGGTACGTCGTGCTGGTTGCCCCGACAGGCCTACAGAGGAAAGCACACTTTTATTATCTGTCTGCTGCTTTGTTCCCAATGCTTGATGTGCTGTGAGACTATGTAAGCCAGCATACCCCTCCCTGCCTTAGTAATAGAAACCACGTAAGCAATTCAAACACAATGCAATCAGGCTCTGAGAGATTAAAGCTAACACAGCTGCTTCCCTGGTAATGTTTGCTTTTAGACGATGTTTATAATCCCGCCCCACCCCAATAAACACCAAGAAATGCTTCTTTTTAAAAACTGTCAACCTTACCTTAATGTTTTATTCAATCAGGTGATAACTTCCAAATGCCATTTTCTCTGTCTAGTTTTGGTCATAATTTGTCAATAGTTGAAATAGCATTGCCTGACTCAAAAAGACATCTGTCTATCCACATGCCTTCACCTTCTATTCCCACTGTATTTTTCAATGGCTAAAAAGTAAGTACCTAAGGTGGTGGCACTGGTCTTTAATCCCAGCACTCGGGAGGCAGAGGCAGCTGGGTCTCCGTGAGTTCGAGGCCAGCCTGGTCTACAGAGCAAGTTCCGGGACGGCCAGGACTACATAAAGAAACCCTGTCTTTAACAAACAAACAAGCAATTAAGTTTCTATGTGAATGTTCATATGTGAGTGCAGGTGCCCCCAAGGTTCAGAAGAGGGTGTCTGGTCCCCTGGAGCAGGGACCAGAACTCAGATGCTCTGCAAGAACAGCAGGAGGTGCCACTAACCAATGAACCTCCCTCCACCCCCGAGTCCAGCCCTGAGCCTGCGCGCACCCTGTCTCTCTCTCTAGCCTCCGTTAATTTATAACTATTAATTCCACGTCAAAGCTAGCATTAAATTCTTTTATTTTCTGGTTTGAGGGCCTCGTGTTTGTTAGGCAAATGGTCTGTCACTGAGCTAAATTCTACTCTTCAGTGTTACAGGCTAAACTATGCTCCACCCTGAAATTCATATTCCAATACCAAATAATATTTCTCATGCTCCACACATTTGCTTTTAATTTCTGGAACTATTTGGCAGCTTGAAAGTGAGCTTGGGAAAGTGTAAAAGGGATGATGCAGGGGAGGACTGGCCTGCCAATTCCTACCTCACTTCCACTGGCTTGCATGCACTCCGGATCCCACAGACCTGAGCCTAGGCTGCCATGCACAGTCCTGTGTAATCAGATCTTCCCTTCAATAGCTCATCCTCCACACCCAGCCCAGTCACAGAGACACACTGCTGATTATCTGTCACATCAAATGTTAACCAAAACACTTTGTTTGTTTGGTTTTAAGACAGGGTCTCATATGTAGCTCTGACCTTTCTGGAACTTGCTCTACAGACCAGGCTGGCGTCGAACTCACAAAGATCTGCTTGCCTCTGCCTCCCAAGTGATGAGATTAAAGGTGTGCGCCACCATCTGGCTAAATTAGATTTTTTTGTTTGTTTCTTTGTTTTGGTTTTTCAAGACAGGGTTTCTCTGAGTAGCTCTGGCTGCCCCAACTCACTCTGTAGACCAGGCTGGCCACAAACTCAGAAATCCACCTGCCTCTGCCTTTCAAGCGCTAGGACTAAAGGTGTGTGCCACCACCTCCTGGCTCAAAACGCTCCTATAACAAATGTTAACAGCTCAAAATATAACGATTAGGCCAGGATTCAAAAAAGGCCTTTCCAGCCGGGTGGTGGTGGCGCACGCCTTTAATCCCAGCACTCGGGAGGCAGAGGCAGGTGGATCTCTGTGAGTTCGAGGCCAGCCTGGTCTACAAGAGCTAGTTCCAGAACAGGAACCAAAAAGCTACAGAGAAACCCTGTCTCGAAAATCCAAAAAAAAAAAAAAAAAAAGGAGCTTTCCAATTATTGGAGAAACTTATTTTAGAAATTGATATTTTAACCGTTATAATCAACTGAATTTTATGATTGAAATAATGATATGATCAGTCTTACCTGAATGATAAATATCTTGGGTTTTCCAACCAGGCTCTGACACTTGTCTCCTTTGAACAAGCCAGTCAATGTCTGAATTTCAATTTTGGCATCATAGGCATAAATGTGGTTGCCTTCACCGTGGCTCAGGAAGACACACAGGAAGCAATCGGCATCTACATGACTTGAGGTGGATACTACAGGTGTCCCCGAAAATGCATGCAGAGGTGAAAACACAAGTATGTTATCCACATATAGAACTTCAAGTTATTGGTGCTAAAAAAATAATACACTTTACAAAACAGTAGGAGAAAGACCTACTTTCTTTTTTTTTGGTTTTTCGAGACAGGGTTTCTCTGTGGTTTTGGAGCCTGTCCTGGAACTAGCTCTTGTAGACCAGGCTGGTCTCGAACTCACAGAGATCCACCTGCCTCTGCCTCCCGAGTGCTGGGATTAAAGGCGTGCGCCACCACCGCCCGGCTTTTTCTTTTTTCTTAACACTGGATCTCATTTTGTAACAAAGCTGGCCCTAAACTCTTTCTTTTTCTAAATGCTAGTTGCTTGAGACAGGGCCTGACACTCTTGCCCATGAAGGCTTGCCTTAAATATCCAGTCATCCTTCACCCTCAGCCTCCTGGTGCTGGGATTACAGGTATGTGTCCTGTCATGGCTGACTTAAAAACCAATTTTAAAGTTTAAAGCAATTTCACATAATATTTCACTAAAAATATTAGCTTTTCAGCCAGTTTGATGGTGCATGCCTTTAATCTCAGTACTTGGAGGCAGAGGCAGGAGGACCTCGGCGAGTTTGAGGCCAGCTGGTCTATAAAGTCAGTTTAGGACATCTAGGGCTGTGACACAGAGAAACCCTGTCTTGAAAAGCCCAAAATAAATAAATAAAATATAAACAATTTTTTAAAAAAATATTAGCTTTGCTTAAGTACAGAAAAATAATTTAGAAAAAAAATGGGGAGGAAGTTACTTAAAGATACAACTAAAACATCACAGACCAACATCCCTAAGGACCATGGGTACAGAAATTCTCAGTAAAATGCTTGCAAGAGGAATTCAACAGCACATTAGAAGAAACATACACCATGACCAAGTCAGCTTAACTGAAGAATTATAACAATGGTTCATTATGCAAACAGAATCAAAGAAGTACATCATGACTTGAGAGATACAGAAAAAGATGATGACAAAGTTGAACCTCTTCTCCAGCCAGGAGGCGTGAAGAAACCAGGAGCAGCAAGAACACAAGGCAACCCCACCCAGGCTATATTGGGCTATAGACCTAACAGCAACTCCACACGAAGGAAAAGCAAAGCGTTTCCTTGAAAAGACAAAAGACATTCTCTTTGACAAACTGTGCTTGGGAAACCGTACATCCACAAGGAGAAGTAACTTTAAGACCCGACACTGCTAAAAAACAATCCAAGATACAGGCACAAACAGAACAATGAGATAGTTCACAGGTGAAAGTGCTTGTGGCCAAGTCTGAGGAAATCCCAGAATCCACATGGTAGAAGAAGAAAACCGCTTCCCAAAAGCCATCCTCTGACATCCACATGAGTGCTGTGACAAGTGTACATGCTCGCTTGTGCACACACGTGTACACATGCACACACACGCTAAACAATGAATGAAGAGAAGAGACAGGCATAGGCAGAGACCTTCTGAAAAGGACTCCAACAGCACAGGAAGAACTTCCAAGAATTAACAAATGGGATCATATGAAATTAAATGAACTTTGCAGCAAAAGAAGCAATTGCCAGAGTGAGGATACAGCCTATAGAATGGGAGGAAATCTTTGCTGGCTACCCATCTGAAAGGATTGTTTATATAGTATCTAGACTATATACACAATGAAGGAAAAACCTTCTAGAAAACCAAATAATCCAGTCAGGGATTGATAAATGAAACAGAGCGATGCTTCTCAAAATACGAAGTACCAATTGCCAGCAGCTGGATGACAGAATGTTCCTCAGCCTGAGCCATCAGAAGTGCAAACCAAAAAAATGCCTACAGATCATTCTACCTCAGTCAGAATGGCTCCCATTAGGATGAGAAGTGGGCTGGAGAGGTGGGGAAGCTGGGCTGGGGAGAAAGGAGCCCTTGTACTCAGCTGGTCAGAGTGCAAGCCAGTGCAGCCATCATGGAAATCAATATGGAACTTCCTCAGAACAAACAGCTGCCAGCGGTACCACTCCTGGGAACACACCCAAGGGGACCCGGGTCAGCACGTGACAGAGGCCTCCTCATTCATGTTTGCTGTGGCATGACTCTCAACAAACAAACTATGACATCAGCTTAGCTGTCCCTCAGCTCTTAACAAACAGAAAACGTGGTACATGGGCACAATAGAGTTTTATTCAGCCATAAAGAAGAAAATACGCCATCTGCAGGAAAACGCACAGAACTGGAGACCAGAAAGAGAGGCTTCACAGTCTCTCAATGATCCCTGAAAGTACAGTATTAGGTCTCACACTGTCCTCTCGCCTGTCAGTCCTCATATTACACGAAAATAGAAGACAGACGGCTGGAAGGAGAGGAGATGAGGGGACAGAAAGGGAAGAAGGAACGTGGTCAAAACGCATGTTCCAGGAGTATGAACGTCACCAGGAAACCTGCTTTATCCAGTGGCTATGTGGTAATTTAACAACTTCTCCTTAAAAGACCAATGTGACTTTGGCAATAGGTTAAAAAGTTTCTTTGAATGAGCAGACTTTCCAACAGTAGACTGAAAAGATCCAGAAACGACAACTCAACAGCTACCCTTGTGGCCACACCTCAGACAGCCACGCCGAGAGAGCTCTCAAGAGCTTCAGGGAGCATTAAGACCCCCTGTCCTCCAAAGCTTTTGAGCAAAGCAAAAAAACCTAGTAAGCAACCAGTTACAATTATTTAATTAAAGGAAAGTGCTGGAGAAAGAGCAAAGTGGTTATGCAAATAGCCATAATAGGCCATTAGCAACTGATTTGAAAGCTCACAGAAGGGAGCAGGGACTCGAAGTTGCATTATAATTAGAATCCCGACACACAGTGCTGCAACAGTAGAAAGACACAAGGAAATAATCAGCGCCAGGAAGCAATGAGCAACTAGGGCGAGACCAAGTAAGCCTGCTGAGCAAGACCCAGCATCTGGGGATTGTGCATTTTAGATAGTCACCATCAAACAAGTCACTTCCTTCAACTCTGGAGTAATAATAACAATTCATAAATATATAACCAGAAGCATGCTGATATAATCTTTGGAGACATAATACTTGGCCAGATCTCTGGGTCCAATGGGGAGTGTAAAAACAGAAACAGAATCAATACCAATAGCCTTCTGGAAATTAGGAACAGTTTTTGTTTTTGTTTTTTGCTGCATAGTGAATCACTTGTACAGGTCTTTAAAGATAACAAAGTACTCAACCCCACCAGAGATCTTAAATAGCAAGACTACCTACCCTCGTGAATTTTGAGCAGGAGTTCTTGTGCTTTGAGGTCGTTAAAGCATTTCACTTCAAATCCTAGCTCGGAAAACCTGCAGACACAATAAACTGAGCATTAGCTAGTGGGCATTTCCAGGCCATCTCGTTACGTTCTGAGGAATCCCGTGCCTATTTTATGACAGATGAAAACTGACAATGGGAATTCCTCTTGACCAACCTCCTTCTGAAAGGGCTCAACAATGCCAAGAGCCAATTCAGTGACAACTGTCACCATCTACTGCACATCTGTTAGTGACAAGGAAAAACCTAGGGGAAATCAACAGAATAGGGCGAGGAAGGCCGCTCAGGCACGTTTTCAAGGGGGCTCAGTTTATTTGGGGTGAGGGGGAGCGGTTCCTGTTTGTGTACTAGGGATTGGACCCGGGGGCCTCATGCCTGCTAAGCACATGCTGGGTCTAAGTGAGGCTCTTTGTCATCAGGGCTAAATCATGATTAGCTGTCACTTAAGTGTGTCATCACGGCAGAGAAAACCACCTTCGTGTCAGGTTGTCCCTGTCTGCACTGGTGCCCCGCCTGTCCGGGAGGGTCAAATGCCAGAAGAACCTCTCATGATTGAAGATGAGGGCGATCCCTCTCCTCTTGTGGTCCATCTTGTACTGTTCTGCTGGGTCAAACACTTCCCTGCTAACAAAGAGTAAAACACAAACAGCTCATGTTAACTCACGAGCCCGCTCAGTCCAAAGTCAGTGTGCGGATGGGAGCCTGCTGCTTCTGCAGGACTGGGCACTGGGGGACAGTATCAGTGAAGAAAGCTAATTGTTGGTTAACAACACGGTGGCCCATCTTCAGCCCCCCGATGCTTCCTCCTGCTTCTCCAGGATCCAGTGACATAGGACAACAGCCAGGCCCAGGGCCAAGCTCTAGTAGCAAAGACACACCTTACCAAAGAGGACATCATTTGAACAGCACTCCAGGTCCTTTGGCGACAAGATGTAGCCTCTATCCCAGTGATTCTCAACCTTCCTAACACTGCCACCCTTCAATAAAGTTCCCCACGTTGTGGTGACGCCCAGCCATAAAACTGTTCATTGCTACCTCGTAACTGAAATTTTGTTACTGTTATAAATCATAAGGTAAGTATCTGTGTTTTTCCCGGTGGCGATTCCTGTGAAAGGGTGATTTGACCCCCAAAGGGATCCACAGGCTGAGACCACTGCTCTAATCTTGCCTACACATCAGTTCCCCAAGGCTAAAAAGAGCGCTAAGCATAACAACTGAATTCTTAACTTTCCCTTCTGTAAGATGGTCGGGACCAAGAAAGAACAAGGCTTTTATTAGACAAGAGCACACCCTTACCTTCTGTAGAAGCCATCTGTCTCTGTCATGTTTTACTGTCACCTATTAGGAAAACAAAGTCGATGTTTGTTAATTTTATTGTGACAAGATTTCAT
Organism: Microtus ochrogaster; assembly: GCF_000317375.1. Taxonomy (NCBI): domain Eukaryota; kingdom Metazoa; phylum Chordata; class Mammalia; order Rodentia; family Cricetidae; genus Microtus; species Microtus ochrogaster. Next base: position 25,504,707 of record NC_022022.1, on the reverse strand, counting down.
TATGTAGCCCTGGCTGGCTAGGAACTCTATGCAAACCTGGCTAGGCTCTAACAGAGATCACCTGTCTTTGCCTGAGGGCTGGGATTAACAGTGTGCACCGAAAATGCCTTGCTTGTTTTACTTTTAACTAAAGCTCAGTGAACATTTCTCCGCCCCTCTGATCTCTAATCTAAGACTCCTGGGGATGAAGAGGAGCTACCCTAACAGTAAACCTGCTCCAGCAACACACTACTGTTGGGGGAGGGGGGGGGAGACTACAGAAGGTGTGTTGCTTCTGTTTACGCTGCATTTGTTTAACTCTGTGAAGCTGTGATTCGGTGCCTGTCTAGAACACCTGATGGTTTAATAAAGAGCTGAATGGCCAACAAGGGAGCAGGAGAAAGGACAGGCGGGGCTGGTGGGCAGAGAGAATATACAGAAGGAGAAATCTGGGAGAAGGAAGAAGTGACCAAAGAAGGAGGAGGACATGGGGGGGGGCAGCAATCCAGCTACAAAGCAATCCCCGGAGTAAGAGTAAGATTTACAGAAGTAATAGAACGGGAATAAGCCCAGAGGCAAAAGCTAGACGGGATAATTTAAGTCAAGCAAAGGCTGGGCATTTATGACCAAGAATAAACCTCTGTGTGATTTATTTGGGAGCTAGGTGGCAGCCCCCCGAAAAGAGCAAAAAGAGTAAAAACCAAACAACAAACCATAAATAGAAATGAAGAAAACGCCCAAACACATCTGCCTTGAGTTAAACAATTCTGTGGTCACAGAGTGCACAGCAAATGCACAGTTGCTTTGTCGTCCACAAAAAAAAAAAAAAAAAAAAAATGCTTTTGCAAAGAGAACAAGAGCTGAGTCACATAGGAGAACTGAATCCAGCCTGCGGTTAATGTCACCAGTACATGGGATACACTTCTCCCGAAGAGAGCAAGGCTTGCAAAGCCTCAAATTTTCGTCTTCTTTTGTCTTCCTCTCTCCACTGAAAACACCGCTAAGGGAGCCCCACATTCTCTACCGGTCAAACTTCACCACCCTCTGAACGACCTTTGTAGCATCTTTCCCTGCTCTGATGAGCGTTGTGTGACGGAACTCCCTGTGCTACATAGCAAGTTTGAGGCCAACCTGGGCTATGTTTCTGGAGGAAGAGAGAAAGGAAGGATTCGGATCCAAATCCTGGCCCCATCTTTTCTGAGCCTCAGTTTCCCCATTAGCAAGTGATGCTACATATGTAAGCTTAGCTCTGAGTCTGGTAAGGTTTAAGGACTAGTATCTTGAATTTTGAATTGACATTGGGAATCACGTATGATGATCCAGAGCTAAAAAAGAATTCAAGCACTTGACTCCAAGTCAGGGCGGAGCAGAAACTCTGTGGACTCCTGTGGCTGCTCCTGCCGTGCTAGTCCCGGGGAGCCAGTTGTCCAAGGTGTACAGCGCCATGGGTTGTCACTAGCCACCACCGCTACTGAGCATTTGAGAGGTGGCAAGTATAAACGGAGCACAACCTTGCTTTATTTTGACTGAGACAGTCTTTGTTGTGCCTGGACGCCTCACACTCGTGGGCTCAACACACTGTTCCTCCTAGCTCAGCTACAAGTGTGGGCCACCCGGCCCAGCTGTTGACGAAGTTAAACGAGGTCCATGTAGTCAATGGTCTCTGCAGAGAGTGGACCCAGTGATCAGTTTTTGTCTGATTAACAGATTAAAGGGAGGGCGAGAGTTATGAACAAAGAGAGAACGGGAGACATCTTTCAGCACGGGTCCTCAAGGCAGAATGGGTGATTTCCCTTTGTGCTTAGACCGTCTCCCCTGGCATCTGACTGTCCCAACTTCAGGTCACCAAAACAAAAGCACTACCACCTGGCAGAGAGTGAGAGTGAGCAGGGAAGTGACTCTTTAGCCCTTGAGCACTCCGGCCTATCCCGCTTGGAGTTTGACCAGGCCTCACTACTTCCCTGGAGTCCAGAAGGGCATTTCCTTCTCCAGTAAGTGCTAATTGGGTTTTCTCACTGTTAATTCCAGGTCTTAGTGTTAGGATGCAGACTGTTGGTTCTCAGTCCCGAGGCTTACGGAACCAGAATCCGAGGAGGGACCGGCAGTCGGCCTTAGTAACAGGGTAAATTTTATATCGACGCTTAAGAATCAACAGGCATTTACCTCAGTCTCCACTCTCCCAAAATTCCTTCAGGGTAACTGCCCTTGGCCCTGTTCTACCACAGGAACCAGGTAATTCCCAGACCACCACCGCTGCTCCGAGACAACCACGGAGGGGCTTCGTTCTTGTCACAGCTCAAAACTGGGGGTGGGGGCTCCCTCCTTTAGGTAACCTTTCCTTATCTTTTAGACAATGGCACTATAGAGAAACTGAATTAACTTCCAATGAAACAAATAAAACCGTGCCAGAAAAGCTGGCTACTGGCCTCACCCCGAGGCTCTCTCTAGCCTGGGTGGAAGGCGGCTGGTAGCGGAGAAGGTGGTGGCCCATCCGCTGGACATCTCCTTTAGCTTTGCCTAAGGCAGTTCAAAGAGTACCAACAGTGGCTGTGAGGAAAGGCCAGTCACAACCTGCCGTGTCCCTGAGGGTAAGAGGGCTGGAGAGCAGCTCTCTTCTTCCTAGTCAATGAGAAGCTCAGTCTGGGTTGTCTCACACACTCCCCTCAGCATGCTCAGGGACCAGGAAATCTTTAACACGACATTCGGTTTCAAGGCTGTCAGATTCACAATCTCAGTAAGGGCTTGTTTAATGTAAAGGTGGAATCTACTAATAAAGGTGTTTTACATGTATTTATGTCTGTAAAGAGGCCAGTAGGCACGCGCCACGGCCCCGTGGAGGTCAGACAACAACCTGCAGGGCAGACTTCCTCTTCCATAATATAATCCCAGGTCTTCCGGCTTGGTGGCAAGTGCCTTTGCCTGCTAAGCCATTTTATCAGCCTCCGACAGTTTTAACAGAGACTTAAGCGCAGGCCTTAGGGGAGAGAGAGGTAGATGCTTAGGGAAAGTTTCTATTGCTGCGATGGAACACCATGAACAAAAAGCAAGCTGGAGAGGAAAGGGTTTACTTGGCTTTACAATTCCACAGCATTGCTCAACATCGAAGGAAATGAGGGTCGGGCGGTGGTGGCGCACGCCTTTAATCCCAGCACTCAGAAGGCAGAGGCAGGTGGATCTCTGTGAGTTCGAGGCCAGTCTGGTCTACAAGAGCTAGTTCCAGGACAGCCTCCGAAGCTACAGAGAAACCCTGTCTTGAAAAACCAAATAATAATAATAAAATAAAAAATAAAATAAAAAGAACTCAAACAGAGCAGGAACCTGGAGGCAGGAGCTGATGCGGTGGTCATGGAGGGTGCTTCTTACTGGCTTGCTCCTGGGGGCTTGCTCAGCCCACTTTCTTACAGAACCCAGGAACATCAGCCCAGGGGTGGCACCACCCACGAAGGACTGGCCGTCCCACATTGATAACTAAATAAGAAAATGCCCTACAGGCTTGGGTACAGCCTGACCTACAATGTAGTGGTTCCCAACCCTCCTAATGCTGCAACCCTTTATACAGTTCCTCATGTTGTGGTGACCCCTGACCATAAAATTATTTTTGTTGCTACTTCGTAACTGCAATTTTGCTACTGTTATGAATCATAATGTAAATATCTGATATTCATGGCCCACAGGTTGAGAATCAGTTTTAGAGCCATTGAGGTTCCCTCCTCTCAGAAGACTTTAGCTTGTGTCAAAACTTTCCAGCACAAGGCGTCGCCTTCTCAAGGGAGTCTTATCTTATCCAAGAGCTTTAAAGCAGTGATCCCAGGCTAGCCCCGACTTCACATTCTTCCTGCCTCAGACCCCTCGAGTACTGGGTTACATCAAAGCATGACTGGACCCAGCATTTTCTTTCTCCAAGATGTATTCCACATTCTCCAGGCTGGCCTTAAACCTCAGACTCTCCTACCTTAGCCTCTTTAGAAGCTGGGGTTAAGTTACCCTCTATGAGATTTAGGAATTTGTGGTCACCTCTTACCTCACCCTGCTTTGATTCGAGGGTTTGTGCCTCGTCTTACTGTGTCTTGTGAATATTTGGTTGATGCCCCTGGTAGGCCTGCTCTTTTCTGGGGTAGTGGATCTGGGGGACAGAGGAGGTGTGTGGGGGGGTGGCTGAGCAGAGGGAAGGGAAGCTGCAGTAGGGATGTGTGGTACGAGAGAAGAATGAATGAAAAAAATTAAAAAATGTGAATATCATCAATCCTGATTCTTGGCCTCGTCTCGCTTCTCTTTTCTGTCCCATCCTAATGTACACAGAGCCTTCTAGATCCTTAGATTCATTTGCGTGAAATCACTCGCCGCTTGTTTTCTCTTTACGGTGATTTCCGGTTGGTGCTATCAGTCACGTGTGTTGATTGTCAGACACTGTGGACACTTTATCTTACTACTTCCAAACGCAAGAACGCAGCAGAACGTGGGCCGGACCTGCCTAAGGTCTGCTCTCAGGGAACCGAAGGCTGAGTCGGCTGGTGGAATCCAAAGCCTGTACAACCTGTCACCAGGTACTCTACTGGAGGCCACTCTCCAAACTAGCTATCAGGAGAATCTACCCATATTCCTTGTCAACCATTTAATAACCTACAAGAAGTAACTCACCTCCTCCCTAGAAGGAAGGGGGCAGGGAGAAAAAGAATCAAACAAAAGGCGAGGGGATCGGTACACTTGCCCCCCCCCCAGCTGGCTTCCCACCCCTCACCACTCATCCCTAAGCTGGAGATGGTCATTAGACCCTGTATGTGCACCAGGGCAACTCTCAGCAGGGCCATGGGGACTTTCACAGCTTGCCTCTGGAGTAAGGACAGAGCTCTGAAAAGGCCGCCTCTGGTCGACCTTAAAGACCAATTAAACTTGAAGTTTCTAACTTTAACTAGTGCTAGTTTTGATAGACAACAGGAAGCCTGTTCTGAAACGATTAGTAGCATTTATCGCTCTATGGAGAAAAGCTATTTGGGGCTAAAACACGGCCGGGCAGCAACAGGTTTGCAGGCTGAAGGCAGCCGCCTGCCCAGGTCTGACCCTTGTTTGTGGTTGAGCCCAGCTCCCTCAGACCTGTACCCAGAGCCTTGGACAGTCATTTCCCTCCACTTTTCAGGCAGAAGCGAGCAGCAAAACAGGATTCAACTTGCAAAGCCAAGTTTTCCGCCGCCGCACAGCGCAAGCGCCGCTCTTTAAAGTTTAAACAGCCCAGAGGTTGCGGAACTGGAGGACAAAGGCGCTCTGCCGGATTAGCCTGGGCAAACACTGCTACGTCCGCCACCGCGCAGCTCCGCAATCCCGCAACTTCTACCAGTCCCGCCAGACCCGGGAGACCGCCGCTCGCCCCGCGTCCCCACCTATGCCAACACTTACCAAAGGACGAGCTCCCGGTGTTCAATCCCTCTAGCTGCTGCTCCGCAGGTCCCCCGCTTCCTGGCAGCCCAGCCCCGCCCCGCCCCGCCCCAGGGACCGCCTCCGCCTCGCCAAGGGGGGGGGACCTCCGTCACCCCGGCAACGCCAGGACGCCACCGAGCCTCCTCTCCCACGCCTGCTCTTGTGTGCGTGTGTGCATGTGCGTGTGTGTATGGGGGGGGGGGAAGGTATGTGGGGATGGAGGAGGTTAGGACACCGCTGCCCACCACTGCCCGTGGGAGCAAGAGGGGCAGCTTCACGACCAGGCTAGGGGACTCGCCCTCCCCACACCCCCACACCCACAGCTTTTTTCTGTTCGCCACGTGTAGTGTTCTGCTTTAGCGGCAAGAGCTTCTCTGCAGCCAGATGGCTTGCAATAACTTACTTCTTAGGCTTTTTGTTTGGACAGGTGGTTTCCGCCAAACAGAACTGAAGGCAACTCCTGGGCCTTCTTCTCCCTCCCTCCGTTTTTTCCTCCTTCCTTCCTTGTCTGGTAGCTGAGCTCCTATGACCTTAATCCTCCTGCCTCCACACTTCGTGTTGTGCTGTCTTGCACCACCACACCCAGGCTTCTTGGATGCTCGTCAAGCACTCTACCAATTCCTGGATGTTTAAGTCTGGCTTCCAGAAGTAGAAGTAATTTGGCAAAGTGTGCGCAGAAATTCTTAGAAGGGTGAGGGTTTGTAGGTGATGGTGACACTTTTCCTGTGTCCTCACTGATGTACCTACTGTGTGTCCATCTTGTTGTTTAAAAAGTATCCAACTAGAGATGATAAAAATGTGAAGGCGTTGCCAGTTGGCCGGAGCTCTTTTATTATACTATTTAATCATGTATGTCTACATGGCTGGTAGGGAGTGAGGGCGGGGTGCATGCGTGTGCATGACTGCAGTGCTCCTGGAGACCGGAAGATAATGGTGGTCCAGGGGGTCTTTAAAGGGCAGGGCAAGCTGATGCATGTGCACAGTCTCATCCCTGCTAACAGCAGGCTTTGGGCATCTGCAGGTTATCTGCAGATAACACAGCCTCTGCCCTCAACTAGTCCTAAAGTCAGCAGAGGCAGAGACAGGCGGATCTTTGTGAGTTCAAGGCCAGCCTGGTCTACAAGAGCTAGTTCCAGGACAGGCTTCAAAGCTACAGAGAAACCCTGTCTCGAAAAAAAAAAATCCACAAAAATAAAAGTGGGCTGTCCAACAGATGCCGGTCTACTGCGTCTACTGTGTCTTCAGTCTTGCTGGCTTACTGAATAAAGCATTTTCCTTTTCCCAAACACTTGTTGTCTGCAAGTCACTGGGGCCCCATTTGAGTGACAAGTGAAGAGGGATAGGTTTAGTTATAGTCACTTGTCCTAATAACATCCTCTGTTGTAAGGAGGCCGCTTGTTGGTTCCTGGCTGCTCAGCCATGAAATAATCACACAGAAACTGTATTATTTAAATCACTGCTTGGCCCGTTAGCTCTAGCTTCTTATTGGCTAACTCTTATATCGTAATTTAACCCATTTCTAGTAATCTGTGCATCACCACAAGGTTGTGGCCTACCAACAAAGTTTCAGTTTGTCTGTCTTCAGCAGTGACTCCATGGCTTCCCTCTGACTCTGCCTAAAAACCCACCCAGGGTTGGTCCCCCTACGCTAACATTGCACACACAATACAATGCATTCAATTCAGGGCCCGAGGTCCCTAGGATTTTTCTTTCTCTTTCTTTTTCTTTTCCTGCCATAAGAGACTGCTGGGAGTGGCCTCTAGCCTCTGGCTTCCACGTTGCCGAGACTTGGAGCCAGTCAGGCTTCATCCACACCCCACCTGTAGAGAGGAGACGTCCTCCTATAGGCCCTGCAGTGTTCATTTGCTCAAGTCATATGTTACTCAAAAGATTGGAGAAAATCATCAGTCAATGGCCAGTATGGCTGAACATTCAGAGGCCATCACAACATTCCCAGCATTCACAGGCATTTACAGAGACAGCCAAGGCTTTCTGGGATCCGCTTGCACACCTATTAATTTTCAGTGTAAGTAAAAGGTCCCAAGAGACAGTTCTTTCTACTTCGCCTTTCCCATACTCTTTGATTCCACAAGGAAAGATTCGAAAACACTCAAGAAATAATCAAGGAAAAAACATTATCAAGAATAACTTTTATTAAGAGCTCTTTCAAAAATACTCCAGAATATAAGCTGAGGAAGAGGTGTTAGGGACTAAGCATCAAACCTGACAGCATATGGTGCTCTGACTTGTCTCACTAATTCCATCTTTTCTAGAATTCATAGCAAAAGATATTTGTTAGAACTTGTTTGCAAAAAGGGAGTGTTGTGTTTCTTAATATTGTTCACATCACAATACTGAGATGTCCTGCATTGTCCCTGAAGAGAAGTGCCAGCCGACGGTCCCAACTGTATAAGCAATGCACACTTGGAGCCTTGTTACCATAGCAACACAATGCATCCTATCTCAGAAGGCTCTACAGAAACACCACCTAATGCACAATTAAAATAGAGAAACAGTAGTTACTTCCTCTTGGCGTAAGTGCATATTTGAAATTTCAAAGTAAATAACACGTCTAATTATTTATATTTCAAAGTAATGTTGGAAAATTCTCACAGTGAATTTTACATTTGCTCTCGTTTTTATTGTAGAGTACACTATAAAAACCAAGTCACACAGTCTTCAAGCTTTTCTTGCCATTTTGGGGGAGCCACTGACAGCGAGGTCCACGAAGGCAAGCATGCTGTCCTCTCTACTTACTCCCAGTCCTGAGCATGCTCTTCTCTCTACTTCTTCCCACCCTCCACTCCTTTTCACTGTGAGGCTTTAAAATCAAAACACAGTCTAGGAAGGTCTTACAATGACCTATTCCAAAAATGAGGTGGTTTCAGGCGATAAACGCATGTTCTTTGTCCTTCACTGTCGTCTGCCCACCAGCTTCAAGGGCTTCCTTACAGATCTGTTTTCTCTTCATAACGGCACCAACATGCGGCTCGCTGGCTGTCCAGGTAGGGCTTGCAGCCCAAATGTATGACGCTGTCAAACAGGAGCTCCACCGTTGTTTCACAAGCTGCAGGGTCAAGACATGTCATCACTGTTGGGCAGGAGCCAAGCACGCTCTGTCCCCACCTCTGTACCTGGTGCAGCACAGGCCACACCCCTCAGTGTAGTGGTACTTCATTTGTATTTTAATAAATAACTCTTGCCTGAAGATCAGAGAGTAAAACAGCTGCCCTGGTCAGCCTCACAGACCAGGCAGTGGTGACACACACCTCTAATCCCAGTAGCCACACTACTTTGCCATAGAAACCAGGCGGTAGTGGTGCACGCCTTTAACCCTAAAACTAGAGAGGAATAAAACGGGAGAAGATGGCTCTCCGTCAGTCTCATTCTGAGGATTCCTGGAGGCAGGATCACCATTTTTGGACTGAGGTACAGGTAAGAGCCAATGGCTGGCTGCTTTGTTTTTCTGGTCTTCAAGTTTAACCCTAATATCTGTCTCTGGGTTTTTATTAACCGTACCACACCTCAGTGTGCACTCAAACATGTAGGAGGTCACAGTCATCCCATCCCTCACACCAGCAACCCACATAAAGATTCCATTTCATATATATATATATATATATATATATAAAATATTTCATATGTATATGAATGTATGCTCCGTTTCAATTGTTCAGAACAATTTTTATAACAAGTAATAACCTTTATGAAACACAAATGGGGTCATCAGTGTTAGTTTTCGTTTTAGCTGAGAGATGTAACCCCAATAACGATGTCTGACAATGGCAGAGTTTACATGGCAAGGGAGGATCTGCTGCTGTTGCCGCTGGAGAGTGAGGCTCGGGCCTCTAACATGCTAAGCACATGCTGTACCCTCGGTCTTAGAAAGAAGCTTTAGAGAGAAACCTCCAGCTGGAGACATGACTCTGGGCAAAGGCACTAGGTCAGAACATCCCCCATGGGCTGTGGCCTCTGACCTCCACACGTGTGCTGCGGTCTATTGCATGCACGCACACACACACACACACACACACACACACACACACACACATTTAATATTTTTTTTTAAAAAAGCAAATAAAAAATCTCAGAAACCTCAAGGCATCACTATGACCAGAGGCTCCTAAGAGCTGATCACATGTATTGAAGATGCTCATACTAAATGGCACCAATTCTCTTTCTTTGACCAATTCTAAAATTTGGCTTCAGGATGGATGCTCATGGGAATACAAAGTAGTTTCTCCTGGTATGTTTAAAAATTTTAAGACTATAATAAAGCTACCAACTTACCTTCCCAATTCTAAGAAACCTCACAGGTCTAAACCACAAAATAGCTTTCAGCAGCCCAAACAACCTTCTTCAGATATTCACATGAAGGGAGAATCTTGTGCTAAAACTTGTCCTTTTTAAAGTTCTTCAAAAGACTGTGCCATTCTGAGCACAAAAACCAGAGAAACGCACTCTGAACGGCAAGGCACTTGGCTCCACTTCTCTGTCTCTTTGAGGGAAAAAACAAGGTTCAGTTTGTTACTGTAGCCAAAAGCAGGCTAGTGGGTGAAAGGGCGAATTCAGGCTTCCTCTGCTGCAGAGACCTCCTCCTGGACAGGTTTTCCTGGGATTTCAGAATCAGATCTACAGCATGAGACAGTCTAGAGCAGGCAATAGCCAGAGCATGAGCTCAAAGTCAGTCAATCTACTCGGGACAAGTTTCCTGAAAGTCACAGGCATCCTGTCTAGCACTTGGTTTTTTGTTTGTTTGTTTTTTGTTTTTGTGAGCACCCAAAGAAAAAATGAATACATTATCTAGCACAATATTATAAGAAAAATACATTAAAATGTTACTTTTCTTTCCTTCCTTTTTGTTTGCTGTAGGATTTCTCTATAGCTTTGGAGCCTGTCCTAGAACTCTCTCTCTAGACCAGGCTGGCCTCGAACTCCCAGAGATCTGCCTGCCTCTGCCTCCCAAGTACTGAGATTAAAGGCGTGCGCCACCACCGCCTGGCTTCTTTCCTGCCTTCTTCTTTGCCACTTCTGACTTTATTGCAGAGTGCATTCTTTGCCTTTCCAGTGGGAAGTCTTATAAATACTCCTACTTGAGCAGACATTTATATCTCCACAGACACTTCAGCTCGGCTTAGGACAAGGCTGACTGGAGGCTGGGACTTTAGCGATGCAGCCACTGTGAGTCGTCATCTGCTCTAGGGAGGATGGGTGCTTTAGACTACTCACCCGTGTCCCTGTAAGTCACACCAGCAAGCTTACTGGTTCACCATGCTAGACTGGAGTGGAATCATTTCCACTGCTCTGCAATAAAGTCAATAGTAAGCCCTATTGCTGAGCTTTATCAGACATGATGAAATTGGGTTGGGAGCAGTCTGGAAGTTTCTTCCTGATGGCTAACATATGCAGGCCAAAACGTGATAGCTTGCTAGGGAAGTATTGTCAAAAACTGTTCAGCTTTGGTATGGCCCTCTGTGCTAATGCCACCAACATGCCATGTAAGATGTGCCCGCTGATGCCCTATGGTATAGTTGTTATGGGCACAACCAAGTACTTTCTGATTGGATTTAAGGCCTGTCACACACGGGGAATTCATGTTCGGTATGCAAGCCAAGGCAAAACCCTGGAGGAAATCGCAGGCTGCACTGTGTAGAGCAATGCTGTTTTGTTAGATAGACGTGATGTGCTTGTTAAATTGCCAGTTGCATGCTCATTCTTGTCGATGCCCACAGATTTTTGCTGCTGTGTGCTTTGTTCATGGAGGAAGTTTTATTTTTACAGTGGGTACTGCTTACTGTTGAGTCTCATAACTGGTCAAACGCTGAGGATACGTACCTGCTCTCATGGCACTGAGACCCACTCTCAGAAAAGAATTGCCCACATGCGTATGTGTGCCTGTGCGCCTCTCACCTCTCCAAGGCTTAGAAAATATCACAGAGCAGTAATGGGAGGAAGAGAGAGCAGAAAGGATCCAAGAGCTAAAGGGTGCAGCATTGTAGTGAAGCTGCTTTCTCTGGACCTGACCTGACCGTCAGTTATCATGGGGCAGAGACTGCTTTCGTGACCCACAAAATGCCTGGGCACTACAGTCATGACCATAAAATAAGCAAAATAATACAGTGAAAGCTGGTCGGTGGTGACAGTAGAGGGGCTGTTAACGTGCCCTCCCTGAGACTCCAGCCACCTTTTCTGTGTGCATCCCAGCTGTACTTGGTCCTACGGATGCAAGTGTGCACATGAAGTGGAAGGTGGACTGGGGCTCGGGACTCTGATGAAGCAGCATTCCCAAGTCCTCGTCACCCATGCTGGAGTGGAGCTTCCAGTGACGTAGTTCCTGTAAGGAAGCTCACTGAACTCACCGGCTTACCAAGCTGGACTTCGATGGACCCGTTTCTTTGGTCTGTTATTGGTGCCTTATCTAGTATGAGCAGATGTTTCTTTCCACATCCCCAGGAAAAGCCGAGCACCATGCAGCCTCCTGAGTTCTGGGAGCACGCACATGAGGTGTCAATCTAGCAGCTGTACTGCACTCTCAGATTCACTGATGCTAAGACTGACACTCTGAGACTGACAATAAAGTTTACCTTGAATCAGAGGGCGGAGTTAGTAACCAGCTGACCAGAGCCATTGAGCTTTCTGTTGCCTATAACCAACTTCAATCTATTACATTTTATTACAGCATCCCTGTGCCAATGTGCTTCAAGGCTTCAATGTTTAGCTTTGGAACGATCAGATACATATTCTAGGGCACAAGGTACATGAATTCTTCCCTTCTCTGCCTCAGAAACTCCTCCAAGTTTTCTCAACACTGCTTTTGCAGCTGTGTATAATTTTAGATTACCAAATGACCGGCTAGCTCCTCACTCCAGGCACTGAAGAGGTTGTATCCTAACAGCTGATGAATGTGAAGAAGCTCTTTTGGTATGCTTTTATATGAGCATGTATGTATTTACTGCAGTATTAGAAACATCTGAGTCCCGGCCGCAGGCCCCTCCTTACCCTGGACGTTCTGAGCGAGCCCCAGAGTCTTCTGCACGTCCCGGCAGATCTTGGAGAGGCAGTACTGGAACTCCTCGTCACAGTCGTTCTTGCTTTTCCCACAGGTCTCGTAGCACCTGTCGTGCTGGTTGCAGCACTTTGTCAGGGACGGGATGCCAATGTTCAGCTGTGAGAGGCATTTCCATGGGTTACTGTCTGAGATGCAAACCTCCCAGCACTGGAGATCATTCCAACGGACCTCACAGAAATGAATGTCGACTGCCGCAGCACCCCATTTACAGGCCTACTGTCGACTGCTGCAGCACCCCATTTACAGGCCTACTGTCGACTGCTGCAGCACCCCATTTACAGGCCTACTGTCGACTGCCGCAGCACCCCATTTACAGGCCTAGGGTAAATCTTCCTGTGTCAGACTCTCCCAGCTCTCCTTACTCACCCTTAGCCACACAGCTGTTTTCAGCCATACCATGCTCTTCTCCATCTTGCAATGATAGAGTTAACTGTCAGTAACTTTCACAACTTTTAACTGTCCAAAACACAACGCACAACTAACTTTCTTACTGACTTTATTTCTGTGAGCATGTGTGTGAAGAACAGGGGCCACAGGAGGGCAGCCAGAGGAGAATACAGGATGTCTTCCTCTATCGTTATCTGCCTCATACCCCGAGACAAAGTCTCTCACTGAACCTGGACCACTGTTTTGGCTACAGATTATCTAGAGAGCTCTCAGGATCTGCCTGTCTCCTTCATCCTTCAACACTAGGGTCACAGGCCCACGTGGCTATGCCTGGCTTGTATGTTGGTGTGAGGGGTTCGAACTCAAGTCCCCACCCTGTACAGACGCGGTCTTTCCCAGTGAGCCATCTCCCTAGCACCTCCACCCAAGGCATAGCTTTGAAAGTAACAAAACTTATCAAAGGAAAAAATTTATTTACATGAACACCGAACAATGGAGAGCCACATCCATTTGGTGGGGACGGTTTAAATCCATAGCGTGGAAGAGGCTTCGATCCTATGTAAAATACAAAGGTTGTCATATTTAGTATAAAATATGGAAAAAATAAAATACATATTTGTAAAGGTATACAATGTGCTGGACTAGCCTTGAAGATGTTTACTATTGAGTTGGACAAAACTTAAGAAATGATGCATTTATTTTGGTGAGTACTAGAAGGGCCGATCATGGAATTATTGCAGAACATATGCAAATGTGCACTCATACACACATGTGCAGCATTCATGAAGGCAGTTACCGTTTATAAGCATACCCTGTGGAAGCATGCAATAGCTTATCCTGGACCACTGGAGAGCTCAAAGGTGCACATGATATGATATCACATGTGTGAACGATCAGCACAAGCTACAGCCCAATCTAAGGAAGACGAGTCTGTGCAGTGATAGTTTCAGTATGCTATTGGGCACCGTAGGGCCATCCATTCTGACTCCGTTCTCAGCAGCCGACTGTTTCACGAGTGCAGCTAATAAGAAAGTCTGTTTCTAACCGCCCAGTTTATACCATTTTGTTGTAGCAGCCCAAACACAATAGCATTCACGATAGCATTCACGTGTCAGTGCGGCTTTTCCTGGTGACACTTCTAACCTGCATGATTTCTAACACACCATGTCATCAATCTGCCTCTCCATTTATTACGTGCTTCTTCATAAGGAACTGCAACCCTGCGGCAGGACTTTTTCTATTGTACATACCCGTGCCTAGCATAGTTTCTGGCATGTAGTTACATTCTCAATGGCTGCTTGTTGACAAATGGTCAAATCAATGAACATTGGGTGGATTTAGAAGACTAATCCCTATGGCAACTGTAACAGTCACTGAAAATTAATAAGCACTACTGCTGTTTGCTTTTCAGTCTTCTAAGTTTCCTGGGCCGTCACTCACTGGCCTCCAAAGAGTGACCACATCTAGCTTGTTACATCTCTTTAAAATGTGGCAGCCAGGGCCATCAAGATAGCGTAGCTGGTAAAATATGATACCCAACTTAATTACCTGAGTTCACTCCCCCCACAACACACATGACAAAGAGAAAAGATTATCGTGAGTGTTCCTCTTGACCCCCACATGCACACCATGGAATGCATGCACCCACACACATACATCATACACATATTAATAAATAAGTAGAAACTGTAAAATGTGGCACCCCAAACTTAATGCCATTTGATATGATGGACCCTGTCTGAGGCAATACAACATTCATTTTAACACAGCTGATGGAAGCTATTATCTCAGGGCTAAACTATTAAAATGGTAGCAGTACAAAGAAAGTACTTTCGAAAATTAAATTGAGCTTTAAGAATATCTACTCCTAGTCATGCACGGTGGTGCAAGCCTTTAATCTCAGCACCCAGAAGGCAGAAGTTGGAGGATTTCTCTGAGTTCAAGGTCAGCCTGGTTTACAAAGTGAGTGCCGGGACAGCCAGGGCTACAGAGGGACCCTGTCTCAAAAAAGTCAAAGCATGTATAAATACTTACTTCTAGAACTTCAGCACTTCTGTACTTAGTTATCTTAGACCAGAATCCATTCTGTTGGCTTTACATAGTCATCCCCATTGTTTCATCCTCGACTATTGTTTTAAAGATTTATTATGTATACAACTTTCTGCCTGCATGCATGTCTGCACACCAGAAGAGGGCAGCAGATCGCATTCTAGATGGTTGTGAGCCACCAAGTGGTTGCTGGGAATTAAATGCAGGACCTCTGGAAGAGCAGTCACTGCTCTTAACCTCTGAGCCATCTCTCCAGCCCCTCATCTATGATTGTTTAATGAACTTTCTATCTAGAGCTATTTGCCTACTGCTGCCTGGGATCATAAACCTGAGCCACAGATATTAATCTGGACTGAGGCAAGCAGCATCTTGCTATAGATGAATCCTCTCTAGCAGCAGTGATGATGCTATCAATCTGAACCTTTGGGACACCTCTCAGCCACTCGTGACTTTGCTTAAGTCAAGTGTCTGCTGGCTTACTGTTCCCAGGGGCCTATCATGAGAAACTACACATTTTTATCTATGGTTAAAAGCCCTGCATAGAAGGCAGATGATGCCTTGTTCGTTTTCATTTCTTTTTCTTTTCTTTTCTTTTCTTTTCTTTTCTTTCTTTCTTTCTTTCTTTCTTTCTTTTTTTTTTTTTTTTAAGCACTGGGAATTGACTGAATCCAAGGCTTTGTAAATTGTGAATGTGAGGCCAGTGTTCTAGCCTGGGCTACACCTCCAGCCCAGGCTGTTTCCCGCTGCTAATATCAAAGTAGCTGCGGTAACTGTTTAAAGGAGGTTTATTCTGGCTTACACTTTGGGTCCAAAGTTCAGGAGTTGCAGCTAGCTATGGCCTTTTTGCCGGCTTCATCCTCAGAAAGGGCAGGGCGTCGCATGACTGGAGAGCAGAGCGGGAGAAAGCAGCCAGACAGGCTTTTACTGCACGCTCAGTCACAAGACAACCCCATCGATCCGTGAAGCAGACGCAGACCGATCAATTCATAAGGGCAGAGTCCCCTGCAGCTCGTAAAGGGTTCACCTCTTAGTCCTACACCTTTTAATGGAGATGAATTTCAGTTTTAAACGGGACAAGCCATACTCTAAAAAGTACAAAACTGGAAGGAAGGCAAAACTGGGAAAGTGTTCTTCGGAAACACACTCCAGTTCCTTAAACACAGAGGAAAGCTTTCTCTTGAATGGGTTTTAACAGTGAGTGGTTTCAAATGCTTACAAACCGTTCTCAAGCTGTGGGTCACAATCCCCGTGTGGCTAACAACCCCTTCCCAGGGGTCACATATCAGATATCCTGCATATCAGATACTTACATTTATGATTAATAACAGTAGCAAAATTACAGTCATGAAGTAGCAACAAAGATAATTTTATGGTTGGGGTCACCACCACATGAGGAACTGTATTAAAGAGTTGCAGCCTTAGGAAGGTTGAGAACCACTGGTGTAGAGATATATATTAGTCAATGAGCCCAACTATTAATAAAACTTTTAAAAGCATTACAAATACACTAATTCAGAAAAGAGGGCATTGGCTATATACAGCTTTTTCAGGTTAACAACTATTAATTAAATTTAAATTCGGAAGCACATCACGTAAAAACCTGTCAGGAAGCTGAAGGAAAACAGGCTGGGCTTAGCATTCGAAAATGACAGCTTGTCCTATGTTTCTGAGTGTTCTGCGTGTTCAGAAGACATGTACATTCCCCTTTCCACCTACAAGTCTACAGACATGGGCGTCATTCATACCCAAACATTCCCACCTTCACACAGCTGATACAAAGCAAAAGAAAATGAAGGTAATTGAAGGCTTCTAGTATCCTCTTAACTGTGTCTACCTTTTTTTTTTTTTTAGAACCTGGAATGTATTTCCTTTTGTGCTCATCCAGCAATGCTCTGTCTTTCCTTTTCTTTGTACCTTCTCTAGTTTTTCACCATTCCCCATGGGTAGAAATGCTTCCTGACAGCTCGATGACTGCTGTGGCAGTGACCTAACATAGACATGTACGTATTCCACCAGTACATGTACGTACTTTCTTCTTAAAGGACAATTACTGCCGAGCAAGAGGATGCTCAGAAGCAAATGAAGTGAGGAAAAGGTCCCAAGGAAACACGCCTGCCCTGAGGATGCAGGAGAGGGGGGCAGGGAGCAGAGGCAGTAGGGAAGCTTCAAGGCAAAGTGCGAAGGTGACAGCCTAGGGCTGCCCCTCAGAGGGAAACTGACAATGCTGAACAGGAAAGACCCACACCTGCCGGATATGAGACACCAGAAGGACTACTGGGAGAAATGCTGGGCACGACCCCTAACATCTGCACTGAAAGGGGCATGTGAGGTTAGTCTGGGGTCTCGTCAGAACAACCCGCTGACGTCACTTATCTCACAGTCTGCCCAGCTCACCCCACCTAAAAACAGCATCTTTGCGTCTCTATCTGCCACACACACCAAGGTTGGTTGTTTTCTTTCTGATGTTTCTGAGTCAGGTTAGCAGAACAGTTTCTATGAGATCAGCTTTGTCCTCCATTGCTAGAAGATGCCTAGCAGGTAATAAATGCCCAAGAAATTGCTAGATGAGAAAAAGGGGAAATAGTCTGCCAAAATGGAAAGCTTTTTTCCCCAACAGAACAGACAGACAAACCTACCACGAACATGAGAGGGCAGCTCAGCGTTTTAAAGTTCTAAATTCACCTGTAAATTAAATTATTATTTCAAGGCTCGAAAGATGGGTCCGTAGACAAAAGCTCTTCCCCTGCAAACCTGACGACCCGAGTTTGACCCCTAGGTCCTGCATGGAAAGGAGAGAGGCACTTCCCAAATGCTGTCCTCTGACCTCCACCTGTACACCATGGCATACTCATGTGTGCATCCCCCTCTATTTCTCCATCTCCCTCCCTCCCTCCCCCTCTCTCTCTGTACCTCTCCCCCAATAAAATTACATGAACACATACTCAATAAACAAAGTTAAACTTAAGAATTAGTTAGCCGGGCAGCGATGGCGCACACTTTTCCCAGCACTTGGGGGGGGGGGGAAGAAGCAAGTGGATTTCAGTGCATTCAAGGCCAGCCTGGTCTACCAAGTGAATTCCAGGACAAAGATAATTATTTAGAACAAATTATATATAAAGCTACTTATTAAAAATGGAATTTATTCGTGAGCTGTGTAGAGTTGGCTCGGCAGTTAGGTACACTTGCTTCTTTTGCACAGGACCCAGATTTGGTTCCTAGCACCCAGACAGAGGCTCACAACAGCCTGTAACTTCAGCTCCAGGGTCGATGCCCTCTTCTGGTCTCTGAAGGTACTACAAACATGTGATAAGCATACCTAGACACAGGCAAAACACTCACACACATAAGATAAAATAAAATAAAAATACTGAGCCAAGTCAGGTGCCAAATTAAGTACTAATACTATTTAAAAATATTGCTATAAGTGGTGTTATGAGATGCTGAACATGAAAACTTAAATATTTCTACTGTTAATGGCTTTTACAAAGCAACGAAAGTTCATTAACGGAAGGACCACACTTAGAGTCAAACCACAACATCATGAGGTGCTGTGGCCACAGCTCCCCAGATTCCATAAGCAGAAACAGAAAACTAAGAAAAGAAAAAAATAGGAGGAAGACCTAAACCCAAGAGTACACCTGTGTGAGAAGGTCATTCATTACTTGTCCCTTTTGACTTAACTTAGTGGTTCTCAACCTGTGGGTCGCGATCCTCTGGAGGTCAAATGACCCTTTCACAGGGTGGCCTAAGACCACCCGGCATATCTCTCATTTACATTATGATTCATAACAGTAGCAAAATTATAGTTATGACGTCGCACAAAATAACTGTATGGTTGGGGGTCACCACAACACAAGGAACCGCATAAAAGGGTCGCAGCATCAGGAAGGCTGAGAACCACTGACCTAAGTCATGGATGATAAACTTCTTACTGTTTTCTCAACTCCCCGTGTATCAAAAACCCGAGAATTTACAGGAATTGAGAAACTTACCATTCTCTTTTCCTACCTCTCACCCCACCCCCACATTAATTTTTCAAATTTGATATAAATACTCTCAAACAGACTCACTCATCTTGCCCGAGAAAAATGAAGCAGGTGAGACTCTTAGAGATGGTAACTGGGTCACACAAAGACCCTACCACTGCGTATGCAGGATGGACAGTGGGGACAAACCTAAACCATCCATAGCCATGAGGCCCCGAAAGGAACTCTCCACGCACCCAAGGTCGCCCAACATCTTCATTCTTAGGACTCCTAGACTAACGGCTTCATTCCTCACTGAAAAGTAAGCAATCAGAACCTAACGTGTGCCCACATCCTACCTCCACCTAGTAACAGGGGTGTGCTGCCTGCTCCTGACCAGTCTCTCTCTTTGCACGCTAGAAATCACACTTTTCACAGGCAACAACATGCCGCCAGTGTTTCCCTCCGCTCTCTCCTCCATCACCTCTGCTATCATTTTCTGCCCTAGTCACAAGTACTGCCAAGCCAACCGCAAATCCTTTAGGTTCTTCCTTCAAAGTGTACCACAAATTCAACCCTCGCTCATCACTCCGACTCCTCCCAAATTAGACAGAATCACTGCCACCTTTTGTCTGGACCCTGTATATGGCTTCCCTACCTCCACGGATGCTTAATTCTCAGTATAACACTTAGAAGCTCCTGTTAGCGTATATAAAACTAGAGAAATGAACAACTTATTCAAAACTCTAAAAGCACTTTAGAAGCTTTTTTTTTCCTCTATTTTTCAACAGAAATGGAAAACTTTTCTCCCGTGATTTCCTTTTATGTCGCGCGGGGGGGGGGGGAGTTAAGGGCTGGGAAGCTGGCTCGAGTGGGTAAGGGTGGTTGTTATGCCACACTGAGCCAGAGCAGAGTTCAAATCCCTAGCGCCCAGTAAATGGCTGGGCAGAGGAGTGTGTGCCTGCAACCCCAGTGTCGGGAGACAGAGATGGGCAGATGCCTGGAGCTCACTGGCGGGCTAGCCTACGCATATCAGTGTGCTCGCTTTCAGAGAGACCCTGTCCTAAGGGAGCAAGGTGTAACCGAGAAAGTCAGTCAACAATCTCTCTTGGCCTCTCCATGTGCACTCAACACCCACTTGCATGCACCACACACACGCATGTACATGTGCGCATCCACGAGTAAAAGAAAAATGGCAAACATAAAATTGTTCCTCGCATAACTCACAAAGGCGTTTCCCTATCCAAGGGAAGATGACCCAAAGGGAAGAAGTGTGTGCACCACCAAGCTCTCAGGGACAGGGAAGCTGCATGGACGCACACACATTTGCTACATTCGACAGTCCTTGACCTACCTGAGAGCTTGGTGGCAAATTCTGTGAGCCTTCGAGGAAATGAAAGCAGAAAAAGGAAAGTTTAAAGCAGCCTTTTCAGAGGGATAGCATCCGTCTGAGATGCTCTCAACGTAAGCAGTTCTACAGCCCCAGACCCACGGCTGTTTATGAGGACCGTACCTTTGAGGCCTTCCTTTTCTCTGTGAAGAGCAGCTGTATCTTTCTGTTGCCACAGGCTGCACCGTCAGGGTCACACTGACTGGCCTTCCTATGGTCCTGTCCTCTGCAACTGTGTATTCACTGTTCCCTCGGCCTGGGACGATCTTGCCCTGATTACCACCGAGCACTCTTGCTACTTTCCAATCCTGAGACGGTCTCCTGTCCTAGAGCATCCTATCTCAGGGGCAAACGGCTCCCAGAACCCCGTGGCAGTCTTCCACTTATGTGGAGGAAGTTTATTGTTCAAGGCATGGCTCACAGCACATCAGTGAGCACACAGAGACTGACAGCCTGCTTCCCCTCACCAGAACGAAGCTCTAGGGATGAATCCCCAGTCTATCAACCCCTGACACATGGTCAAGACTAATATTTGCATAATGGTCAGGAATTAAGTTAGAACTTTTGCCTTAGCAAAGTTATCATTTAACCCTTGTTACCCACAAAGTACCCCAATACATTTTACAAGAACAAAAATATTCTTCTTGGTGCTCACTGGTGGAAATCTTTAGGCCTAGAGTTTAGAAGCAAAGGAAGATCGTCAGAAGCAAAGGTGCATGTTCTGTATGAGCAGAAAGGTGGAGGCTCACCTAACGGAGGCGCACAGGCTGCATGTGGCATCACAGTTTTTCAGGTTTTTATTAAGGTCATCAACTCTGCAATCAGCCTTTCTCACTAAAGTCACGGATTTCCCTTATCTTCAGCTGGTAGCCTTGGCTAATTGCATAAGAAACTTGATTTTTCAAGTTCTATCCTAACAGTTTGAATCGCCAAACAGAAGTCCCATCCCCTCAAAAAAAAAAGCTTAAAAAAACCCTCAAAATAAACAACAACAAAAACAAAACCCCCAAACACTCAAATCGCTGCCTTGAGTACTGACTGTATTACCATCTGCACTGCCATGAAGCAAGTTCTTAGATTCAAATAGATGTTTCAAACTGTGAAAGGACTGAGCTAAAAACTACAATACGAACAGAGCATAAGGAAGAGAAGCCATGGATATCCAAGGAAGAAAGCCACAAAGCACACAAGTGGGTGTCTGTCATACCAGCACCGGACAGGCTGAGGCAGGGAGTCAAGAGTTCAAGGCTAGCCTCAGCTACACCGAGTTCGGTGCCAGTGAGGGCTACCTGAGACTCATAAACCAAAGCAAAATAAAACTTCAAATTTTAATACATTGTTTTCTAGAAGTTAGTAGAACTCTTTCAATCCAGTACACCTTCCTCAAAAACCAAGTACACCAAATATCTGTACAAAAGTCACAATTTATTTTTCTTAGCTTTGCAGGATAACAACCAAACGCCACTTAAAATCAACTGATGGCTTTCAAATTCCCTTTTGGCTTTTTTTTTCTCAGCGGACTAAATTATAAAATATTGTGTGTGTGTGTGTGTGTGTGTGTGTGTGTGTGTGTCCGCCTGCGCTAAAATCAGTATGTTCCACTCCACTTCCAGAGTCTCTACATCAATCAGTGAGTTCTTAGGCAACTCTGTGCAATCGCCGGAAAAGAAAATGGGGAGGGAGGGTGGGAAAGAAACCAGAAGTAATGAGAGCCGAGTGAGCAGACCGTGCACTCTGGCGACCTGTCACGTTTGTTCCCAGATTGCTCAATCCCAAGGACAGCACGCTCCAAGCGCCGCTCACTCTTTCCACACCCAAGGACGCCGTCAAGGTCCGCCTGCACCTCTTCCCCCAACACCCTGTTCCGCACGTGTCCCTTCATCCTTCTGCCCCGCACTTGTCCCTCCATCCCCCTGGCCTGCACCTGTGACCCTATCCCCCTGTCTGGCACCTGTCCCCCATCCCCCTGCCCCGCACAGTGCTCCCCTCCATCCCCCTGGCCCGCATCTGTGCTCCCATCCCTCTTCCCTGCACCTGTGGTCCTATCCCCTTGTCTGGCACCTGTCCCCCAACCCCCTGCCCCGCACTTGTCCCTCTATCCCCCTGGCCCGCATCTGTGCTCCCATCCCTCTGCCCTGCACCTGTCCCCCCATCCCTCCCGCCCCGCACCTGTCTCCTATTCCCCTCCGCCCCGCACCTGTCCCCCATTCCCCCGCCCCGCACCTGTTCCCCTATTCCCCCCGCCCCGCACCTGTCCCCCTATTTCCCCCCGCCCCGCACCTGTCGCCCCATTCTCCTGCCCGTCCCCCATCCCCCGCACCTGTCGCCCCATTCCCCCGCCCCGTCCTCCATCCCCCGCACCGTCGCGGCACTTGTACTGGCAGAGCCCGTCCTCGCCGCCCAGCAGGTCGAGCGCGGCGTTGAGGTACGTGTCGATCTTGTGGATGCCGTTGCGGATGGTCTTGAGGGTGGCCCTCCAGTCGGTGGTCTGGTCCTGTTCCTGGCCTCCCGCGGCGGCCAGCAGGAGCAGAAGCAGGAGCAGGAGCGGGAGCGCGGGCCTCCGGGCCGGCGCGGGCCGCGGGGCCACCATCTAGCTGCGCCGCCGGGCGGCCGGGCTGGGCAGCGGCGCGCACTCCGGCTCAGGTCCCGGCCTCCTCCGCGCTCTCTCACGGGGGCGCGCACCGTCACTCAGCTGCGCGGAGGGGCGGGCCGGCAGGGGCGCGCGCCGCTCACCCGGGTCGCGTCCTGCACAGTGCGCCTGCGCAGGAGCGTGGGAACCGGGAGAGGGAGCTGGCGACTTCCTCGCCAACTTGGCCCCTGGAACGCTCCCGGTAACTTTCCGTCCTACCTCTGTGGGGTCATAAAAAACCCCGTCCGTGCCCTAGACGTTTTCGTTGCTTTGGTTCAGCACCGGAGTGAGTTGCGCCACAACGAACCGCAGCGGCACAGCCTGCCTTTGGGGCTCTGCCGTCATGGCCAGGGGTGCAGATCAGGGGCTTGTTTGAGCACGTGACGTACACTGCAGAACTTGGGTCCTCATGGAGACCTCATAACCTGCTACACAGTCTTAGCACTGTAAGTGGCTTGTCCGTCTGAGGGTCGTTGAGAACGGACCCCTTTCTCAATCAGAGCCGTGGTTCTCAACTTTCCTAATGCTGTGACCCTTTAATACAGCTCATGTTGTGGTGACCACCCCAACCATAAAATTATTTAGTTGTTTACTCATCATTATGATTTACTACTGTTATGAATCCAGGTTGCGGTACGACCCACAGGTTGAGAACCGCTGAGCTAGCACACTTCCTCTAGTGCCTTGGTCTAATTTCGAGAAAGGGGAAATTCACAATCACCCCTCCTTAAAATTCTAAATACCTTAGTGAAAGGATAACCATAGATTAGGAAGAGAGGGTGTAGACAAGGCAGAGATCATTGGATGTCGCTCTAGGATACAGTGATTGAGAGCTGATCTCTGAGGTTCCAACCGGCTTTACCACCAGAATTTTAAAGGAAGACTTGGCTCATTTAATTCTTCTACCAGAGAGGTCTCCTGTTCCAGGAATATGTCTTCCACAACTGGACAGAATGCAGTAAGGTTATGTGGGAGCAATCCTCGGTTAAAACCCAAGATCCTTATTGTGATGTTAAGTTGGGAGCTTCACCCCATTCCCTGGCATCCATCCCAGCCCCCCCTCCTCCCCTCCCGGTTTAATTTGGTGTGATTGGATTTCTGTGCGCCGGTGGAGAGGATTTTTCTTAACATTTATTGTTTATTTTTCTGGAACAGGATCCTGGCTTGTAGCCCAGGTTGCCCTCAGACTTGCCTTAAACACACCATCTTCCCACCTAGGCCCCTGAAGTTCTGGGATCTTGGCTCCTAGCCTCTCCTATTTCCACGTTTACATCTCGGTGTACTAATGTCGTTCACCTTAACAGTGGCCTGTGCTCTGAGGACTCAGTTTGCTGCCTCTCTCTAGGGATGACATTCTCAAATGCCAAATTCCCTGGAACCCTGTCCCTTCTATTGCACACTGCAATCTCACTGACCACAAATTCAGAGTAACCCAACTGGTTAAACCCGCTTCAGCTCCTAACTTTTGTTATTTTATCTGTCATTCATAGCCTTACCAATCAATCACCTCATAGTTAAAAGAAAAATCTCATAATTGCCATAGACTCAAATGCCTCTCCCTGGTACAATGTTTTGTCCCCAGGTGGTGCATTTTCCTGCCTCAACCTACCCAGAGCCAGAGCGGGTCCCTCCATCCCTGCCTTGGCTTCCGTCTTTTTCAGTTTCCCTTTAAATAGTCTAGACTTCTCCTGTCTTTCAAGGCTCATTTCAACTCTCCACCTTCCTCCCTGCCTCCTGCCTGGACTTAATAGAATTCTTCAGGTGGTTTCAGGTCTTGGAGGCCACACCCAGCTCGTCCTTTTCTCTGATGTACCCTGGGTGCCAGGGACACTGAGCTGCTCTCCAGCCTGTGCGTGGCTGGCTCCCCACGTTGTGAGGCCATCGCATGTGCTGCTGCTTGGGAAGCCCTTCTGTGCTTTAGTTTTCTCTCCTGTTATTGTGAGAAAGTAGTCCTACAGAAGCAACTTTAACCCAGTGAGATAGCTCAGTGGGTGGCCCTGTTTGCTACCTGAGCCTGAGAAGCTGTTGATCCCTAGAACCCCATGGCAGGAGAGAAGAGAGTCCCCCAAGTTGTTCTCTGACCTGTACATGTGCACATGCTCACATGCACACACACACAAATGATGATGATGATGATGATGATGATGATGATGATGATGATGATGATGATGATGATGATACAAAGAAAACACCTAAGGGAGAAAGTTTGTTTTTCTGGCTCAGTGTCAGGGCCCAGTTGATCATAGTGAGGAGGACGAAGTGACTGGACCTTGAAGCAGCTGGCCCCATCACAACCGCTTTCTCCACTTTATATAGTCTAGGATCCCTTGCCTGGGAAATAGTCCTGCCTACTGTTGAGATAGATCTTCGCACATCAATTAAAGTACTCAAGATAATTCTGCACAGACGTGTCCAGAGACCCATCTCCTAAATTATCCTAGATTCTGGCAAGTTAACAACACTCTGGCAATTAACAATAGCCATGACATGCCATCAGTCAGAGATTAATCTCACCCCCGGGGAAGCCCTCTTAGACACCTTAGACTGATCTCCACTGAGGTTTTTTTTTTTTTGGTTTTTTTCCCCCCATTCTTCCTCCAAATACAGCTTCATATTTTATTTTCCAGTTAGCCCCAATGACATAGGAATCTCCACTGTGACAGA
Source organism: Microtus ochrogaster (assembly GCF_000317375.1). NCBI lineage: Eukaryota > Metazoa > Chordata > Mammalia > Rodentia > Cricetidae > Microtus > Microtus ochrogaster. The sequence continues at coordinate 25,479,163 of NC_022022.1, read as the reverse complement.
CTGTTCACAGCCCAGTTACATATGACCCAAGGGTACCAGACATGGTCATCAGACTGACCTGCAACAGTGGCTTCTGAGTTTATTGTTTCATGCCAGTGAAGATTAAAGGTACGGACAGTTGTGGGGTAGGTTTTCCTAAGAGGAATTACAGAAAAGAAGAAAGAAAGCAAGAAAGCAAGAAAGCAAGAAAGCAAGAAAGCAAGAAAGCAAGAAAGCAAGAAAGCAAGAAAGAAAGAAAGAAAGAAAGAAAGAAAGAAAGAAAGAAAGAAAGAAAGGAAAGAAACTGAGGAAAAGAGAGGGGGAGAGAGAGAGAGATCCTTCCAAGAGTAAAAAGGGTTCTGAAGAGAGTAAAAAGCCAATGAACTTTGTTTTCTAGAGGTTTTCTATAGGGCTGTGGCAGAGACTGGACAAAAGCCAAGATTGCCATGAGATTTACTAGTTCTCTGAGCTATGACAAGCCATGCCACTGTAGGCTTCATATGCTCCACGTGTGTTCCCGTCCCAACCAGAGAGATGAGCGTGTATCATGTGCTGCCCACCCAGGAAGTGGGTGGCTGAAGCCCTGCTTTGTCCTCTCCCGCTCTAGCTTTCTTAACATTGACACTGACTGTCTGCCATTAGACTGTTGGCAGGTGTGATTACCACCCCACCCCCCAACCTTGCTGGTGTCTCAAGGACTGGTAATTACAGGTAGCTTTTTTGGTTCTCATATCTCACCAATAAGCAGCTCCTCTGAGTTAGCTCTGTCTTCAGGACGGCCTGGGGTCTCTTTCCTGAGAGAGGGGAGTCCTGCCATCCTTACCTTCAGCTTAGTTTGGTATAAAAGCAAGACTATATGAAGGGACAATAGCACCTGTCTAGTTTTGCTTCTGCGGCTGTGATAAATGTCATGATTAGGGGCAACTTGTGGTCAAGAACTTATCTCCTCTTACAGTTCTGGGTAACAGTTCATCACTGGGGGAAGGAAGGGCAAGAGGTCAGGGCAGGAACCTGGAGGCAGGAACTGAAGCAGAGACCACAGAAGAACACTGCTTACTGACTTGTCCCTTCTGACTTGTTCAGTTTTGTTCTTAAATATCCCAGGCTCACCTAGAGTGACACCACAGCCAGTTATCCTGGCCCTCCCACATCAGTTATTAATCAAGAAAAGGCCCTGCTGACTTGTCTTCAGGCTAATCTGATGGAAGCATTGAACTATGTTGGCATTCAACGATTCCACTGGATTCTGTTGTCTGTAATTCAGAATCCAGAGAGAGAGCTTGGAACTGATCAGATCCTGGAGGTAGACCATCCCATTCCCACTGCACTTGGTTGGTTTTTTCCTACATGGAGCCACTTCCAAGAGTTGACCCATTGCCCTTTAGGAAGAACCTGACCCTAGTACTTTCTGGGTTTTGTTTGTTTTTGCAGGTTTCAAGTCACTGCAGAAGGGTTCTGAGCCTGCAGCCTCTATCACTTTTATTTATTTTTTATTTATTTATTTAATTGAGCTATGCATTTTTCTCTGCTCCCCTCCCTTCCTCTCCCCTCCCCTTCAACCCTCTCCCACGGTCCCCATGCTCCCAATTTACTCAGGAGATCTTGTCTTTTCTACTTCCCATGTAGATTAGATCCATGTATGTGTCTCTTGGAGTCCTCATTGCTGTCTAGGTTCTCTGGGATCGTGAATTGTAGGCTGGTTTCTCTTCTTTTAATTCATAGGTGACAGATTGGAGCTTGAACAACCTTGTGTGATTTCAGTATCACTGAACTAGCTCAGCCTTTACTGTAGTTAAGACACCATTTTTGCCTGAAGAGCTAATCTAGTCACACTTTCTATAAATAAAATGTGTAGGTCGCAGGTGTAGCTGAGTGGTACTAACTCTGAAGAACAAACAAACAAACAAAAAAACAATCCTTGTATGCTAAAGCAGAATGTTTATTGTATTACCCAACAGAATTCTAAAATGACATAAACTTTGAAGAAGCCTTTCGAATTGGCCGGTAAGATTTGCTTCTTGCTAGCTCTGAGAACTAATTACACAGTTTCATTTTAATTAAAACACGACTCCTGAATTAATAAATGTAGAGAAGAGGCCATAGCTTCAGACATTGTGTTGAGAAATAAGGGATCTTCCCACATGATTGCTAATCCAGTCAAAATAATTAGCTACTCTGGTGTAAACACCTGGAAATTCTGGTTTTCCACAGTTTTCACCCCAGCTCACAATGCCCCAAACATAAGTCACATTCTTGACATCCTGGCAGACCAAGGGACCACCAGAGTCCCCTTTGCAGGCATCGATGGACCCATCATCAGTACCTAAGAAAGAAAACCACAGTTCCTTCCATTTGTCAGGGCCACCGTGCCTCTTTGTGCCTCTCACGCTGATGCATGGAGAGACTTCCCTGTAAGGAAATAGCGGGCTGCCCCAGCATCCCTCTTGGAACTGAGGATTGAGATGCAGCATAGGAAATAAATAATAATTCGTAAACCTTCTGTTTGCTTCCCTAAGTTAGCATAGTCCTCCCGCTAGGCGTCTGTACTTGACAGAATTGTGTAAGGAGCCGCAGTTGTAAGCTGGAAGTGTCAAGCAGACTGATACAGTCCATAGCCCAGGTCACCCTCTTGGCACTTACCCGCACACTGCATTTCTTTTTCATGGTAGCGGTTTGCGTAAAACTTCGAACAGTTGCCTATCAGCTTAACTTGGCCCCACCTAAGTGAGTAGACTTTTTGGTTATCTACACAAAGTGAGAAAACAGACATTTAGGAGCCACAAATGAGAAATCTAAACAAAAGTGGTTATAGCTTAGTAAAACACTAAGAAGATCCATGAAATAACATTACTAATGACTACATATATTAATAACTGAGGATACTTCCTTAGCATATTTATGTCATATTCTCTTCATAGCCTTAGTTTCTGCAATTATCTTTCTAAATTTCAATGAACAGTGAGGGAAGGTGCCTGAAATTGCAGTCATTTAGTAAAGAGCGAATCCTAGTGTGCAGTCCCAACCCATTGCTGGGTTCGGTAGGGGCATTGCAGAGATGACAGTGATGGGCTTATCTCGTGCACATCCTTGATATCTTTTCTTACAGCTAGCAATTTCCTTGAAATTACTATCGGAGAGAAAGCAGCCTTGGAGAGGTTAGAAGCTGAAGCTGTCAGTGTGTACATGTTTCTGTGCTTGAGGAAGTAAGTGCCCATTTAAGTGCTCTGAGGCAGTGAACAGGGAGCTAAGAGTTCCGTCACATTTAAGTGAGAGTTTGAGGACCTGAACATCCTTGGTCCGTGGGGAGAGAAGGGCCAAGTACTCCTGCCTGATGGGCCATGGAGGGAGAGACGCATAAGCACACAGGGAAGATGGATGGGGTGGGGAGTGAGACTTTGTCCCATCTCCCCTCTTCTGTTTTCCAGCACACAGCAGTTTCATGGTGGAGTTTTCCATTATCTGCTTACTCACTCCCCAGACTTCCAAGAGCTCAGGGCTTAGGCCCTCCTCATTCCTCACCAGCATCCAGAATCTTCTTACACAACGTTGTTGCGTAATAAATACTTAATGTAATTAGCAACTGCGTAAAATCACAGTAATTTAATTACAAACATCTTGCAAATGCCTGATGTTCAGTTACCCCCCTGCCTGTGTCTTGCAGGAGGTCCATTTGAGATAAAACTGTTTAATACCTCTTTAGGTCAAAAATGAAGCAAATCTTATTGGCCTCAAGGCTGGCCTTGAACTCCTGATCCTCCTGCTTCTCCTTCTGAAATTATACGTATGCCCTATCACAAGAACACACTTGGTTTCTTGTTTTCAGTCCTGGGGATCAAACCCAGGAACTTGCCCATGCTAGACAAGTGCTCTAGAATCAAGTGACAGCTCCTGTCTCGTGTGGTCTTTCTGACAATGGCGTTCTGAGCCCACCAGGCAGCCCTTCCTGGATGGGCACTCACTTTCTGTACCTAATATTTCTCTGAGTACTAGAGTGGCATCCACACATTTCCAACCCCAGTTCCACCCCCAGAGGTAAAGCATATACCTTTCTCTCGACCCCATCCAGAGATGATGCATTTGTGATTTGGCTGGAATAGATATGGAGACCATGGGACACAGGCAGGGACAGAATGAGGAAGCTCACACTCTTTCTTGCCCGGAGATTTTTTCATTTCAATCAAAGCTATGTCATTTTGGTAGGTGCGTCCATTATAGTTTTCATGAATAACCACTCTGTTCACTCTCTGAACTTTCAACTGAGAGTTAAGTTTCTGCCAGTCTAATAATGCCGACCATACTTGGTAATGCTGATATCTGCTGGGTCTGTCAGAGAAAGCAAAGGGAAATGACATATAGCAAGAAAAAGGTATGGATTTTGATACTTCATCTTTATATTCTTCCGTTTGAAGGATGATTTTCAGTTTCTGAATGTTTTTATCCTTGTTGATATGAAGCTATATAAAATTAAATTTAGTTAGGGCAGAGTTTGCTGTGTGGTAAATGGAGAGAGTGATTATTCCCCAACTGTTCCTAGGATCTCATTATCCAACCTTTCCAAAGAATGAAGTACATCACCAAATGGATTGTCCATAAGCAAAAAAACTTGAACATTTGTACCATCTTCTTAAAGTATATATAGCATACAGGGAACAGAATTTATCTTCCTATAACAACTCAGCCAATCCCAGTAGAGTTCAACAGCAATGTTCTAGGAGATAATGTGATATTTAGATGTTTTTATTTATACCTAAATGTTCCAAGAGTGCTGCCATCCTCATTATTTTTGGGTTGTATCATAGGCTTAGGGATCATAAATATTTCTTGAAGATTAGCTCTGTTTATATGGCTTACTGGGCGCATATATAGTGTTTACCAACTGCATAGACACGGTGTTGTCCTGGGCACCAGGGTGTGGAAGTTAGCAAAACCAGAAAGCATCTAGAAAACATGCATCACCAAGTGGGTGATCACAACAATAATGAGGTTTATTCTGCAAGAAGGGAGAGGAGTGGACAGGGGGAAAAAAAAAAACTTTTAAAATTTACCGGGAGGGCTTTGACTGAGAGCCTTCCAGAGAATTCCATAAGGAGATAAAGGGTTGACTTGAGATCTGAGTAAAGAGGAGAATTCACTAGGTAAGAGAGTCAAGGGAGATCATTTCAGGCAAGGAAAGCGTGCATGAAGGTCCCTTCACAGAAGGGAGCAATTGCTTTGGAGCATCTGAAGAAGCCAGCCCCGAGGGGGTGGATCCATGGGCAGGGGGTGGTGCTGTGTGTGCAGTGGGCTGAAACTGGTGGGGGAGAGGAAGGCCAAATTGCATAAGAAGGCCTTAGAAGACGTCCGCGTGTTGACATTTTGTTTAGATGCTTATCTAAAGAAGACTGCAAAGCCCTTGAATTGACGCGGCTACACAGTGGAGAACAGACCAGCAGGGCAGCGGATCAGCGGATAGATAGACTGCCGTGTAGGTAAGCAATTAGAGAGAGGCAAGTCATGTGATCCAGATGGCAAGTAGAAGCAGGGTGATAGTGAAGGAGATAAGGTTTGAGAAATGAGCAATTGAAAATTAACATTAAGAATGCCTGTGCCCGAAGGCTGAGAGCGTGAAATATGAGGGTTCTTAGATTTCCGACTGTGCTAACCACATAAACAGTGTTTCTTAAGACAAGCCGAGGTGAGACTCCTGAGCCCTGTCCTTTTGCTAGTAACGTTGGTTTGTCAATCAATACCTTTGGAGGACTGCAATCCCATCCCTATTATGGGCAGATTTTTATCTGCTGCACTGTGGATGTCCTGAGCCCCACTGGGACTGTATTTGAGACAGTGCTTTTAATTGGGTAATGAAGGTTTAATGAGGTCGTAAGGGATGTCCTATTAATCCAGGGGTCTTCATGAGGGAAAAGAGAAGTCTCAGGCTGTATTGCAGAGGAGAGGGTACTGAAGGGCACAGTGGGAAGGGAGCACATACAAGCCAAGAGAAACTCCAGGAACCCCGAGTGCTGCGCATCGGTCTTGGACTCCCAGCCTCCAGAATGGTGAGAAAGCGAACCTCTGCTTCTAAAGCCAACTGGTCTGTGGTGTTTGTCGGCAGACTAATACAGCCTCTCATAATACTCCTCGTAGAACCTGTGCCCGACTTGTACTTCTCACTTGTCACACGCAAACCTGAAGCCACCTTATGCCTACCCTGTTTCTCTGTCCTCAGAATTAGAAAACCCCACCAAAGGGGTCCACGGTGTGACTGGCCTCCCTCTGACTCTCTGTGTAATGGTTTTTTTAGTGGCTTCAAGTCTTGTCAGAGATGGCCTGCTGCACTTCAGGGATCTTCCCAATAGCAACACGAATGCTACCCCACCTGACACAATGCCTTGGTCAAAGCAGCTTTACATGTGTAAATAATTATTACATGTGTAAATAATTTATCCAGGCTCAGTGAGCCAGCCAATGAGGGGTCAGTATATCAGATAAATAGCATTGAGCTTTGGACATTTTCTTTATTGCCTAAAATACACATTAAATTCATTTAAGGGTATGTGGACTTGAAAAAGTCATCTGTGGTTGTGGACTAATGACCTTGTTAAGGAAAGGTCAGAGGGGATGCCAGGTTACAGTCACCCCTTAGTCATAAAACTCATAAACTCAGTCATAAACTCTTCTGAACAGTTTCGTCCTAGCACAATATAAATAAGCCAAATAAAGTCATTCGGTATCTAAGCTCTGTCCTCACCAGGACACAGTGAGGGACTGGTCCCTTACAGCCCAGGTCATGAATACCTGAAAAATACCTCCTGATAACAGAGTAGAATGATTTCTCATATAAGCTTGTATCTATCGGCTATCACCATCTCTATCATTTGCTTCTCATGTTTCAAGAAATCTAAAACACACTGAAGACGTTTTTACCTGACACAGTGTGCAGCGGTCAGAACCCAGCAGCCGCCGATATAAATTCCCCCACAGGTGATTCTCTGGCCGTCCTTGATTGCCACCTGCCACGGGAAGTCTCCCTGTGAGAGACGTGTGTAGTTACTGCCTTCCTACTGGATGGTGTCACCAACAGGCAGCCCCAGGACATGTCCCTTGGTGAGCACACGTGCCCTTGCTTTTGTCTGACCCAGGCCGGTCCTTGGAGGAACTGAGATTTTCACACAGCCTTACCACCTTTGCTGGCTCCCCTCCGACCACTCTTTTCCTTCGGGTGTGTGTGTTCTTTTTGACTCCACAGGACAGTTTAGGTAACAAGGACCTCAGCCGTTGTCTTTCTTCAGGAAAGGAAGGGATTGTATCATTATTTTCCTAAAACCATTATCTTGTGAATAAAGTCTTGGTTCATTCTCTCTCTCTCTCTTTCTCTCTCTCTCTCTGTCTCTCTGTCTCTCTCTCTCTCTCTCTCTCTCTCTCTCTCTCTCTCTCTCTC
>NC_022022.1:25466514-25471667 GCF_000317375.1 Microtus ochrogaster | reverse complement strand
ACACACACAGAGAGAGAGAGAGAGAGAGAGAGAGAGAGAGAGAGAGAGAGAGAGAGAGAGAGAGAAATGTTTATACAGGTGCTCTATTTGAGACTGGAGGTCAAACATCAGATACCTTCCTCAATCACTTTCAACCCCATTTTTTGAGACAGTCCCTCACTAAACCTGAGATTCACTAATTGGCTGGGCTGGCTGGCCAGTGAGCTCCAATGATCTGCCCGCCTCTTTCACCCCTCACCCCTGCACTGCAATTACAGACATGGACCACCACAGGACTTTTTACATGGGTGTTGGTCTCTGAACTCAGGTTGCTCTACTTGTGAATAGTTTATATATGTAATACATGCATACATAGCATATAGTATATGTGTGATGGTGCATATATATCATATAGTATATATGTAATAGTGCATACATATTATTTAGTATGTATGGAATACATGCATGCATAGCATATAGCATATATAATAATACGTGCATACATAGTTTATGGTATATATGTAATAGTGTATGCATGTTATATAGTATATATGTAATATGTGCATGCATAGTATATGGTGCATATGTGATAGTGCACACATATTATATAGTCTATATGTAATACATACATATTGTATAGAATATAAGTAATATATGCATGCATATTATATAGTAGATATGTAATGTGTGTATATATATTATATAGTTTGTATAGCAGGCCACATTCATTAGTAAGTAGTTTTGGGGATTAAACTGTACTGTTCACCTTTTGGGGAAATTCTAGCTTATCATTAAAATTGACTTGATTCTCCAAAGTTATTCTGTCTAACAGTGACCTTGGGATGATAGATGAGAGATGCCACATGTCCGGGAATGACAACAATGAGAACTCAGGGTGGGTGATTGTCACATTTGGAACCCATCAGAATGAGCTTATGATATAGAGCAATGTATCTTTCACTGTTGTGATTTTCACTTTCTGAAAAAGTCTCTTTTCGACAATATGCTAGCATTATGACAGCAAGTACTTTGTGTATGGACCCATACACATATATATATATATTGTGTCTCAATATGTAATTAGTATAATAATTTGTCACAATATATATTAATCCAGAGAGGCCATATGCCAGGGACCCTGGATGGTTGGATCAGCAGGCCTCATCTTACATTTGCTTCCCTCCTCGGTGAGGGGTATGTGTGATGTATTTGCCACCAAGAAACCACGGCCCAGTAAGGCTCAAGGCATGAAGTTGCAAGAGAATGCATAAGAAAGGAAGAAAATGGGAGTGTAAAAATGTTTTCTTTATTCTTTTTCTGTATTTTCCATGTCATGAAAAGGTAAAAAAAAAAATTAGCTACTTTGAATGAGAAAGGAGACTTTGTATTGATGGTAACTATTTTGATCATATCAACAGGAGGTAGGGTACCAAGGAAGAGAAGCTGTGAATGAATATGGAGAGATTTACTTTGGTAAAATCTCTCACCGACCCTACAAACTGGGTTGGGGGAAGAGTGTAATGATCTCAAGTTTTTGTTTAGACTCTCAGAATTAGAGATCCTCATTCACTGAAGCCTGTGAAAGCAGGACAGATGGAATCTGAAAACAGATGTGGTCTTCAGTAGACACAATGGTGTGTGTGTGTGTGTGTGTGTGTGTGTGTGTGTGTGTGTGTGTGTGTGAAAATCCCTCTTGCCTGGCCTCTGTAGATTGGAGATATAAATCCTATACTCGGTCGTTTATTTAGAAAGTTGTTTACTAATTTGAGGCCCTGGAAATTAGAAGATGACATCACATGAATTTCATTTTAAAATCTCCCCAAACAACTGGTAGATAATAATTAAGGTGAGGGGGTGATAAGATTAGTTAATAAAAAAAAATGGAGCCAGGATGGAAAGTCAGTCTCACTAGCTTGAATAAATCACTGCTGTCTCGGGAGCGTCTGTCTAACTCAGTTTGGCTCTTGGTGCACAGCTGCCCAGTGTACAGAGTGTCAGAGACGTCCGGTTAGAACCGGAGAAAGGACAGGACTATCTTCCATCTCAGGAGATGGATTGTATGTCCTGCTTGAAATCAAGTTATTTCTGACAAAACTAAACTGGCAAAACTCTTCTCTGTCAGGAGACACTTTCTGTAGAACTATAGCAATGTTTTATTTCAGAATCAGTCATTTGAGCTGACCTGGCTTTAAAAGCAATTCTCAAGAATAATATGAGTTTGCTTTTTTAAAAGGCCATGGGGAAGTAGAAAGTTACATTTTTTAAACTGAAACCTATATCAAAGTTAATTTTTGCTTGAATTGATTATATATGTAATATACGCATATATATTACATAGCATGTGTATATATTATACATTATATATATGCTACTAAAATGCTAGTTGAAACTAGAAAAAAATGTTAACTCACCTGCATCCATATCAGCAGTCAAAATTTCTATTTCTTCAGTTTCTTCTCCTGTGATAAAAGAACAGAAAATCCACGTAGTTAATGTTACATATCTAGAGAGAATCTGATCATTAAAGTGACATAATGCTGAGAATTTTAAATATTGCCCTCTTCTTTTTAGAGATAAACTCCCCAAGCATGTCATCTGGTCTCTGTCCTATCGCTGAGCAACTGGACAGATGCAGGTGAATCCTGTAGAAACCCCTGCTGGTGAGGGGTGTCTGTTGGTGCAACTGAGTGACAAGACTCATGTTCTGCAGACAAAACACTCAGATCAGGAGAGAGCTTCCCCTTCTGCTCTCTCATCTTAGCTCTTTACACGAGGAAGAGAACAGCCCTACCCAGGAGTTTGGATGGGCGTTAAAAAGGCTGTCCTACATTGTATATCACAAGGTGCCTCCCTCAGGGGCCATGAACCTAGAGATATCGTCATGGTTTTCCCGTAGGAATGACTAGCGAGCATTATGATCTGGGGTGCAAAAATCTGAAGAAGATGTTTATTACAGTGTGCTGGTGGGCTGGCAGTCCACTGCTCAAAAGATTGGGTAAATCGGAAAGCGGAACCTGCACTGTATGTAGCAGCTAGAAGCAACAGAGTAGATGAACACACAGCAACTCAAACAGAGCCTTCGCATGCGGTGCTTCGGGAAAGGAAAGATAAAGGAAACATAAGCTCTACAACATAGGAAAGATGTGTGATCACCAGATGGCAGTGTGCACTGGAGAAGAAAGCACACAAGCAAAACAACACACACTCAGCCCCACTCGAATGCTTGGCCGGAAAATGGGAAGTAGGGGTAAGAGATAAGCAAGACAGGCCTAGAAAGAACGAGTCATGATCACATAAAAAGGCCTGAGCAGTATGTGGGATTTCTGAAACTAGAGAAGGAAGAAGGAAAGGAAGGAGATAAAGGAGAAGAGGAGGAATAAATGGGGGCTGGACAACAGCTTCAGAGAGGCGGAAATGACAAATGAGACAGAACTCGAGGTATTAACTGAGAATTGGCATTTAGGGCAAGGGTTGATTCTAAGATGGCTCATTCCCCAGGAATCCCAGGAAATCCTAAGGAAAAGCGTGAACTTTTGGCATTATGTGTGTTGGAGGCATGAGTCATTTTATACAAATAACTAAACAAAGAATGTAGGGGGGAGGTAGGGATGGGGGATGAGGCAGGAGAATCTACTAAAACTTTGTTTGAAAATGTCATTATAACTAACATTTTATATGCTATTTTTTATAATTGTTCCCAAAGAGCTCAAGGATTCAGGAATGCCTGACTTATAAAATAAATATCAAAATATGAAATGTTATATATTTCTTCTGGTGGCAGCTTCTTTAAAAGCTTGATTTTGAGGGGAAAAGAGACAAGAAAGATATTGAGCACAGGCGCCAAGTGTGGGAGGCACCCACTGTGTGGGTTTTTTTCCCATTGGTGGGACTGAAAGCCAATCATAGTGAAGAAAAATTATGCTAGCTAAACTAATGATTGCTTATCCCTGCTCATATCATACTCAGTTCATATGACATACAGGAAGACAGTTATCACCTGTTTTTGCAGAGTCCCAAGATTTTAATGAAAAATTGCCTGGATTTGAGCGTGCAAGGCCTGAAGGAAAACAAAACACAAAAGCCTAGTTTTAGCACAATGAAGAATAACTTTTAACTGGGGGGAAAATAAACCCCACACCATGTTATTTTTTTTTTTTTTTTGGATTTTTTCGAGACAGGGTTTCTCTGTAGTTTTTGGTGCCTGTCCTGGAACTAGCTCTTGTAGACCAGGCTGGCCTCGAACTCACAGAGAGCCTCTGCCTCCCGAGTGCTGGGATTAAAGGCGTGCGCCACCACCGCCCGGCCCCACACCATGTTATTACACACATACTCCAAACTAGAATTATAAAGTTTTTTTTTATTAAAAATGGACTTACCTTCATGAATTTGAGGATGTCTGGCTTCTAAAAATAAAACAAAGCTTAGCATGAAGAGATTATTTTTATTTAAGTAAAAAAGATACAAATCATTAATATTTCAGAAACAATGTAACAATGTAACAAAGGGTTAAAAAAAGAAACCAAATAGCATGCCACTTTATCTTAATGTTAGTTCTAATAAGATTTTTATCTTACATTTAAACACATAATAAGTTCACTCCAGCAAGAGAATTGTTTTAAGCTTAAAAAGAGATTAGTATTTTAGATACACCTGCACAATACTCAAAAGGAAACCTACTATACAATTATATGAAGTTATAATTATTTTTAACTTTCACTAACAAGGGGGGTATCCTGGTTGGTTTTCTGGGAGGAGGGAATTTTAATAGAGAAATGCCTCCGGGAGATTGACCTGTAGGCAGGTCTATGGGCATTCCTTGATGTGGGAAGGCCAGTCCACTGGAGGCAGTGACACCCCTGGGCAGGTGGTCCTGGGTTATAAGAAAACAGACTAAGCAAGCCGTAGAGAGCAAGCCACACAAAGCATGCCACTAAGCAACATTCTTCCAGGATTTCTTCAGTTCTTGTCTTTGGGCTTCTGCCTTGACTTTCCTCACTGATAAAATGTGACCCAAGAGTTTGTAGGGTGGAGTAAACATTTTCCTTTCCAAGTCGTTTTTGGTCAAGGTATTTTTTTTTAATTACATAGTTTTAGTTTTATTTTTTAATTTATTTATTTATTAAGGATTTCTGCCTCCTCCCCGCCACCGCCTCCCATTTCCCTCCCCCTCCCCC
>NC_022022.1:25447859-25465112 GCF_000317375.1 Microtus ochrogaster | reverse complement strand
TATTAGGTTCAGTGTGTTCGGACTGATATGGTCAAGGTATTTTTATCATAGCAATAGAAACTCCAACTATGACAGGGAACTTGTAGGAGGTAAAGGCAATCCAGAGACGATACAAACTTGCTTTGATTCAGTGATTTTGATCTGACCCCCTAATAGTCAGTCAGCATATTAGCTATATATCTCTGCTCTCTGGCTCTTTCTCTAAAGGGGAACAATTAGAGCCATTTCTGGAATTTTGGCACTCCTCCCAAAGTAAGGCAATTGAAATAACAATGATACTTTACTAAGTACATAATATATACATATATATATATATACTCAAAAATGTGTAGGAAAATAAACTTTGTATTTTATGTAGTTACTCTATTACAAATTTTACCCATGAAAACTAACCAATTGTATCCCTTGACCTTAATCTTCATTAGTTTAAATAGGGGAGGAAAGGAAACATGGAAGACATGGGAGAAAAGACTTAGACATTGCACAGCAATGAAACTAGCTTCGATTGCAACCTGGCTCACCACTTTCCTGCTTGTAACCTTTCCCTGTCTTGCTTCCTTTACTAAGGACTGAACTAAATTTAATAAGAATAAAGGTACTTTACCTCTACTTCTCAGATACTCTTTAAAATAAAGGATTTAGGGGGCTGGAGAGATGGCTCAGTGATTAAGAGCACTGGCTGCTTTTCCAGAGGTCCTGAGTTCAATTCCCAGCAACTACATGGTAGCTCACAATTAACTATAATAGAATCTGATGCCCTCTTCTGGCCTGCAGGTTTATATGCAAAGCACTCATACAGAAAATATAATCTAGTCCTGATATTTCAAAAATATATTTATTGAAAATTATTTTTATATGACGTATTCTGAACATTATTTCCCTCCCAAAACTCCTCCAAAATCTACCTCACCCACCCAACTCTGTGCCATTTTTCTCTCTCTTTCTTAGAAAAACAAACAACAAATAAGAACAGAGAGAGAAGAAGAAGAAGAAGAAGAAGAAGAAGAAGAAGAAGAAGAAGAAGAAGAGGAGGAGGAGGAGGAGGAGGAGGAGGAGAAGGGGAGGGGGAGAGGTAGTAGGGGGAGGGGGAAGAGAAGGAAGGGAAGGAGGGGGAGGAGGGGGGGGAGAAGAAAAGATGTTTATAAACTAATTGTCTCTCTGTTTCCTTCTAGGCTGCTGTCATAATTTCCCTAACAAGCAGCTGGGGCTGAAAGGGTATATTTTAGCATTTTGTCTGTCTGCATGCCACCATGTTTCTTGCCATGATGACAATGGACTAAACCTCTGAACTGTAAGCCAGCCCCAATTAAATGTTTTATAAGAGTTGACATGGTCATGGTGTCTTTTCACACCAACAGAACATCGTCTAAAACAGGTACACATGCCATGGTGCATGTTTAGAGAGGACAACCTGTGTGCTGAACTCAGGGCAGCAGGCTTAGTGGCCAACACCTTTACCCACTGGGCCTTTCACTGGCCCTCTCATAGCGCTTTTGATTTCTCTTAATGTTTTATTTATTTCCCTTATTTTCTGTCTATAAATAGTAGAGACATTTATTTATTTTTTTGAGACAAAGTTTTGCTATGTAGCCCTGGGTGTTTTAGAGCTTGCTAAGTAGACCACCCTGATCTCAAAATTATAGCCATTCCCCTGCCTCTGCTCCTGGGTGCTGGGATTTCATGTCTGGTTGGGTAGGGATTTTTAAGTGTTATGTGCTATTGTGTCCCTGGTATCTAGAACAGGGCCAGGCACATGAATCAACAAATGCTCATGTAGCAAAGAATGACTGTAATACCAATATTTTTCCTTCGGAACTCATGGATGAGAATAAGAAGTCAGTATGCATGGCACAGAATAGGTACATAATCACTATCTTTTTAACCATTTGGAGTTGTCCAGAGCACCGATCCATTGAGACTTGGTAAACAACAAGACAGTATCACATATTATTATACATTTCTACTATGAATTATGTCCTATGGAAACAAAGCAATGAAAGAAAGTTCACTCCTATATAATTTCAGTCCATAAACACAGCAATAATGAAACAGTTGGAAACGAACATTTTGTAGCTTCTTGCTGACATGATGGATGCAGACAACAGTTTCAAGTCTGATAAATCTATAGGTGGATGACTGGTGGAGCTTTTTAACACAGACTCCAAACTGACTCAGGGGCCAATTAGCATCAGCAGAAGTGAGATGAGGAGGCAGAAAGACTTCACTTAACACCTTGTCAAGAGTCAGGCATGCATCTAACCAAGTCTATGAATCTAGAAGAAGTAACAGTCTATAGGAAAATGCCCAAGGTTGTGAGGAGGTTGGGGGTATCTTAAATAATAAAAGCTATTTTTAAAAGTTAATAAATGGAGCTGGGCAGTGGTGGTGCACGCCTTTAATCCCAGCACTCAGGAGGCAGAGGGAAGTCGATCTCTGTGAGTTCCAGGACAGCCAGGGCTGTTATACAGAGAAACCCTGACTTGAAAAACAACAACAACAACAAAAGTTAGTAAATATAGTATCCAAGTTTTTTGGGTATCCTATTTTGTACACATTAACTCAGGAGAAACATTCTTTGAGTTAGGAAAATTTGAACATGGCTATTTTTAAATAATGCTGGGGCATGCTACTATTTTCAGGAATACTTTCGAAAGTAGTTTAAAATACAGTGTTCTTAGCCAGCAGTGGTGGTCTACACCTTTAATACCAGCACTCAGGAGGGAAAGGCAGTCAGACCTCTATGAGTTCAAGGCCAGCCTGGTCTACAGAGCAAGTTTCAGGACAGCCAGAGAAACCCGGTCTCAAAAAGCAAAATACATACATACATACATACACACATACACACATGTGTTCTTATCATGAGAGAAGTATATAAGGTAAGTGACATGATATCTGAAGCTTTTTAAATATTGCAACAAACAAAGGAACAAGAGGGCAGATAGAGTGATCATGGCCAGCAGACAGCGGTAGCTGTCACAGTTGGAAGCCGGTGCCCAGGGGATCACGCTAATAGTGTATCGTTCCCACATAGGACCCTTTGTGATGAAAAGGGTTGCGATAACAAGTAGGCATGAGAAGAGACGCCGGCATTGTTCTTCACATGCCTCGGCTACAGTCCTACTGATGCGCTTCCCTACGGCTACTTAAGGCTGTGATTTGCCTAAAGAGGAGTTTCATACTCCAGGGCTCAACAATGAACTAAGGCAACCACACGAGTTCTGGATTACCATCACAGTTGCTCTCGTCGTCTCCTGTAATGCAGTCCACTTCACCATTGCACTGATGCTGTCTCGGAATGCAAACACCTGACTTACAATGGAAGGCGTTACCTTGGCAACCTGTGTAAACACAAGCAGAAGTTATTTCCGCTATTTGCCAGTGGGAGAGGTAGGGGCAGAGGCACCATGCCTGTCTAGCATGTGAAAGGCCCTGGGTTCAAGCCCCAGAGTACACACACTCGTGTGTGCAAACATGCATGTATGTGTATATACACACGCACACCACATGCATGCACGCACATGAGATGAGATATTATATTTAGCAACAAAGCTATTTTGACACTTAATCAGAATAATGAAGGTGGGGGACCTGAAAGGCGGATCCGTCCCTACCTTTACAGCACAGCTCGTCACTCTGGTCCCCACAATCGTTGACCCCGTTGCAGGCTCTCATCTGAGGAATATGTTTTCCATTCACACACTGGAAGGACTGATTTGTCGGAGAATCTGTAAAGCAGGGGTTATCTTTGTGAAATTTATTTATAGACTTGTGGTATAACAGTCTTAACGTATTACAGGATACAGGGGAAACTAAGATAAAAATATGACTCCAAGAAATGGTATAAAGCAGTGTGCATGATGGCACGTTCCTCTAATCCCAGCTCTCTAGAGGCTGAGACGGAGGGATGACTGCAAACCTGAGGTCAACCTGAACTAAACAGCAAGATCCCATCCCTAAAACAAAAGTAAGTTAATATGTTAATTAAAATTAATAAAATGAATACTCAACCTACAGAATGGAAAAATATTTGCCAGTTATACATTTTAACACAAAAGCTTATGTTAATTTTGATATAAAAGATTAATATATAGCACATACAAGAATTTTTTTTGAAAAATCAAGAAAACAAGCAACATAATCAGAAAACAGACTATGTACAGAGAGATCTCAAAAGGAGACATTCAGATGGCTAATAATCACTTTAGAAAGGGTTAGACATCATCGGCCATAGGAAAATTCAAACTAAAACTACTTGGAGATTCTATCTCACCCCAGCAGAATGGCTATTAGAACAAAGTCAGAAGCCAGCAAATGCTGGCGAGAATGTGGGGAAAAGGGAACCCTTGCTTGCTACTGGTGGGAAAGCAAACTGGTGCAGCCACTGTGGAAATCAGTGTGAAGGTTTCTTTAAAAAAGCTAAAACCATGGACACACATGGGCCAGACATTTACATGTTCCAGTACTTTGCTTTTCTTAGCACCAGAAAGGGTATGGTTCTAGTTTTTGGCCTCATACACATGTCAAACTATTTCTAAGTTAGGAGAGAGGAACAATGAGGCTGTCGTTTCTGGGGAAACTGAGGCAATGAGGTGGTCACTTAAGTATTTTAAAGAAATATACATAATTTAATAGGAGTTAATGCTCAAAAGGGGTGCCAAGATGTCTCTTTATACTTAAGCAACTTGTTTGCTATGATTATTTGAGTCCACGTAGTCAAGGGAGCAAAGAGGAGGCACATAATTTTGCTTCCACACAGGAACCTGGGTGGCAGATTTTGAGTGGCAAAGAAAGAACAGTGGAGGTCACGAATATTACTTCTTGTGGTGATAAGCTCATAGAGAGTGGCACTGTTGGGGGGGGGTGTCTTTGTTGGAGTAGGTGTGGCCTTGTTGGAGCAGGGGTATCACTGTGGAGACAGTCTTTGAGGTCTCACGCATGCTCAAGCCAAACCCAGTGTCTCAGACAACTTCCTGTTGCCTACAGATCAGGATGAATTAACTCTCATCTCCTCCAGCACATGCCTGCCGTCATGTCCCACCATGATGATAAGGGTCTAAACCTCTGAAACTGTAAGCCACTCTTTAAATGTTTTCTTTATAAGAGTTGCCATGGTCACGGTGTCTTTTCTCAGCAACAGAAACGCTGAGAGAGTTCTAAACCCCAAAACTTAATAGAGGTATCATTGACTCTTTGACTGATAATCACACCCATCATTGTTTACTTTAGTATAGGCGTTTATGAAATAAGCAATCTTGATGGAACCACTCTGCCAACCTGCATCCTGTGTGTAACACACTACATCAGCTAAGTCCTGGTAACCGTTAGTTCGTCTCTTGATAAAGGTGCACTCCGCCAAACTGGTTTCTACTCCCCGGCAACGTACATTCAGGCATTCGGTGGAGTTTGTGCGGAGCTCTTCAGACATGTTAAAACTTCTTTGTGTGACAAGAGCACCCCTGCAAACAGAATTGAATAAATCTGAGGGAAGAAAAATTCAGTTTTGTTTTTATAACCTTATTGTGGAACATAAGGGTCTACGGCAATCCCCCTCCAAAAAAATGATTTACAGATTATAGAAGATGCTAACATTCTCCTTCTCTGTGCCTTCAAACCTTCACTTGAGCCATCATTTGGGTTTTGCAAAGATGAACTAAAATAATTAATTTCAGCCAACCAGTCGGGGTTGAAAACATAGCAAACGTGTAGCAAGTATTGTTTTCCAGGTTTTACTAAAGAAGAATGTTTCCTTTTCATTTGATGTTTTCTTCCCATCAGAGAGGGCCATTCCTGACTTCTCCTTATCATGTTATTTTTTTCTTCACAAAAGAGAGTGAATTAATTGCCTTGATCTGAAGATTCTGGAAGTGTACATCAGAAAATGTCAGCACAAACTTTGTCTTTTTGAGGAGTCTCCACACCTGCCCCACTTTCCACCCCCATTTTGGAAGCCTCACCTGGTTGATCTCATTATTGCTTAAGATGTGGGAGGTCAACTTGTTTGAGCTCTAACAGGTTTTTGGTTTGGTTTGGGTTTTGTTTTTGTTTTTAGAATTAACTACCTTCAAGCCTTGATAGTATTTTTTTAAAATATTTATTTATTATGTATACAATTTTCAGTCTGCATGTATGCCTGAAGGCCAGAAGAGGGCGCCAGACCTCATTACAAATGGTTGTGAGCCATCATGTGGTTGCTGGGAATTGAACTCAGGACCTCTGGAAGAGCAGCCAGTGCCCTTAACCTCTGAGCCATCTCTCCAGCCCCAAACCTTGATAGTATTAAGGTTGTATTTTGGTATGTCTTTGAAGATGAATTTTGGTTGTCAACTTTAACATTCTTTTTAGGAAAGCACACCACAGGTTCTGTCTGTGAGAAGGAACATTCCCAGAGAGAACTAGTTCATGAAGGCTCTGATCTAATGAATGACTGAATCCCTTGCTGTGTTCATAATATGATAGCCTTATATTGGGTGGTCAAAGGGTAGAGAGGCTCATTAGAGGAAGTACGTCAGTAGGGGCATATGCTTAGGGCCCATACCTTGTGTCTGGCCCCTTGTTTCCTGTTCACCATGAGTATCCATTGCTATATATTTCTATCCCCCTGATAATGTGCCTCACTGCAGACCTAAAACAATGGACCTGGTCATGAGAGAGGGAACTCTCTGAAACCAACAGCTGAAATACATAGTTTCTGTTGTTAGTTTTTCTCTTACACATTTTTGTCAATGCAATCCAAAAAGTAATTAATATAATGCCATTCTTCAACGTCTCAGTTTGTTCAAAATATGTGAAAAGAAGCCTTCTCAGTTACCCAGCCGTCCAGAGATGATGACTGATAGCGAACTGTTGTTCTAGAATATTCAATTGCTTCCTGCTTCTCTTTAGAGTAAAACAGGTTTAAATTAAAAGTTGAGCAAAGATACATCAGAAATGGAAATAGAAATAAAATACTAACTGCAATATAAGTGACAGATTTATTAGAACAAAAGGCAAGAAGAGAACAGAGAGGGTATTTCTGGTTTTGCTGAGTCCATTATGAAAATACAGCATAGTCCTACAAAACAAACAAACAAACAAAAGAGCCATCGGGGGCAGTTTGAGAAATAAATATGATTTTTTTTACTCACATCTAAAGTTACCATAGAAAATATGATAAGTAGCACAGGCAGGGGTATAGTACAGTTGGTTGTTGCTTGCCTAGTTGGTTTCATTTCCAACACTATATTAACTGGCTGTGGTGGCACAATCCTATTATCCTAGCATTTTTGAAGGTGGAGACAGGAGAAATAAAAGTTGAAGGTTGTCCTTGGTGAGTTTGTGGCCAGCCTGGGCTACATGAGCCCCTGCCTTAAAAACGAAGCATAGAAGATATATTAAACACCGGCAATCCTCACTGGCTGAAATCAGAGAGTCTGTCCATGAACTTATGCAATTTATGGCAAAAGACAGTTATCATGTACTTAAAGACCAAGAGTTCACCACTAGGTTGAAAAGACAGGTTTGCAGGTCACAACAATGGAAACTCAGAAGTATGCTGTGGCTCACTCAAATCATAAAGGCCCATGCAGACAGTTGCAGCAGCTGCGGTTACCGGCTCCAGATCTACACATGGTCAAGTCAGGAAAAAAAATTCTGATGTAGGATGTCCTTTTGTATGCTGTGACTATGTGTTTCTCTTATTGGTTGATAAATAAAGCTGTTTCAGCCAATGACCAGGCAGAATATATCTAGGCAGGAAATCTGAGCAAAGATAGAGGGTAGAGGGGGCAGGATGTGGCCACCACGGGAGATGTGAGGTAACAAGCTATAAGCCCACGAGCCTCGTGGTAAAATATAAACTAATAAAAATCGGTTGATTTATAAGAGAGAGCTAGCCAGAAAGAAGCCTAAACCACTGGCCAAACAACTGCAACTGCTAACAAGCCTCAGAGTGGTCATTTCATAAGCAGCTGTGGGGACCTGGTGGGCAGAGAGAAGTCGGTGCTGCAAGACTGTGGGATGAAGAAGAGCCTGCTGGCTACAAAATCCAGAATGGGTGGAGGAGGGACTCATGAGGCCCTGCCCCTAGTTGAGGAATATTGGCAACTGATAGCTGTGTGGGGGAGGTGGGCATTTTTCTTTGGGGGACTTAAAAGGACTCAGCTATTCAAAATGGGAGAAATTAAATATATATGTATATATATATACATACATATATATATATATATATATGGTACTGGAAGGAAATATTGAGGGAGCAGGTGATACAGGGATAGTATGGATGGATATGACCAAAATATGTAGTAGACATGATAAAATTCTCAAAGAATAAGGTAGTATATTACACAATATATTTAAAGAAGATAAAGATGGAAAGAAAGAAATGAAACTAACTGAGAAAAAAAACTTGTTTATTGAACTGAATATCTATTTTATAAACCTCTGAATATAAGTATTTAAAAGTAAAAAAGAAATCGAATTTCAACAAATACTTAAAATACTTACCGTACAGGGACTTTCTGTAACAATACAGTTAACTAGGAACTCAATGATAAATAATTAAAAACAAACTAACGTATTCATTTGGAAAGCACAAAAGAAACTTCAAAACTGCATGAAAGACTGTGTTGGCAAACTAGGACATGTTATGGATAGCAATAAATAAAACGTCACGTGTGGAAACTTAGTGAGTATAGGTGAGGCATTCCCAAGGGAAACTGTGCCTTCAGTACATCTGTCTGTAAAGTAAGAGCAACTGCGAGCGGCTCAAGTTAAGCATTCAACCCTAGGGGTTAGGAAACAAATCAGGAGGGTGGGCTGAGGCTGTGCTGACCCATGGGCATGAAGCCCTGGGGTCATTCCCTGGCACTGTCCCCTTCAATAAATAATAATAATAATAATAATAATAATAATAATAATAATAATAATAATAATAATAATAATAATAATAAAAGGGGAGATTAAATAGGCAAATGGCTTAAAGACAACAGCAAAGGGTAAGGCTATAGAAATAAAGAAGTAAACTGGGTGGTGGTGACACACACCTTTAATCCCAGCACTCAGGAGGCAGAGGCAGGTGGATCTCTGAGTTCTAGGCCAGCCTGGTCTACATTGTGAGTTACAGGGCAGCCAGAGATACACAGAGAAACCCTGTCTTGAAAAACCAAAAGAGGGAGAGAGAGAGAGAGAGAGAGAGAGAGAGAGAGAGAGAGAGAGAGAGAGAAATAAGCAATATGAGATCTTAAAAAGGAGACATCATACTAGATGCATAAAACCAAACAGCTAGAGGTGTATTTGAGGGTGTCAAAGTCCCCACAGGCCTCTGTCCGAGGCGTGACTGACAGGTGCTCCCTACCCACGGGGCTCTAACTGCTGGGGACACATTCAGTCTTTGCCACAGCGCTGAGAGGTGGGTAGTTACCGTTCTCAGGTTACATAGAAAGGCACCGCAGCAGAGGGAGATCAGCCAGGAGGAAAGAAGACAGCTGGAACAATGGCCTTAACTGTTCAGCAGATCCTGTGAGAGAAGCACTCACTGTTGGTATCCGAGGTCAAAGCAGGCCACATTGGCTTCTGTCATGCTCCAGCTTTCTTTACATACGAACATTTTCTCCTCTTGGTCCACAAGTTTCACTTGAACAATTCCCTCTGCCTCTGTAGTTCCATAACTTAAGGAAATACTAAAATTTTCTAAAATAAAAAACCAAAAGGATGGACAGACAGTAGTTCAGTATTTCTTTTCTCCCCTTTTAACTTGTCTTTATTAAAATACCTAACATGAGATTAACTTTGAGCATCATAATGACTTTAACAAATGATAAGCTATTATTTCGTGAGTCCTGATCATGTTAGTGGCCATGCTGTTTATGGCAAAACCACTAAATTCTCGTACCGACCATTAAAGATAAAGTTATATTTATTTTCAGTTGAACACAGGAAGTTGAGAATCGGAATTTGCTTTTCTAACTGTGGTGGTTTGAATGAAAATGGACCCCAGAGGCTCATATATTTGGATGGCTGGTCCCTAGTTGGTGGAACTGTTTGGGAAGGTGGTGTGGCCTTGTTGGAGGACTTCTGCCACTGGGTGGGAGTTGAGGGTTCAAAAGCCCATGCCAGGCCCAGCAGAGAGCAGAAGAGGGTTTTGGATCTCCTGTAGCTGGAATTACAGGCACTTGCAAGCCACCTAACAAGGGTGCTGTTGTTCTGGATGAGTGAGAAACTCTCTTAAAACTGCTGAGCCATTGCTCCACCCACCCCATCCACCCCCAGTCCACAGCAAGGCCTTTTCACTGAATTCTGAAATAATTGGATGGCCTGGTGGATAATCCCTTTAGCCAAGTAGAAGTGGGAGTGGGGAAATTCTGAAGGACCAAGCAATAAAGAACAGCACCTCAGAGCCTAGGCAGTTTGGATGCTCAACTTACTAAACCTGGATGGAGGTGGGCGGTACTTGGACTTCCCACAGGTCAGGGAACCCTGATTGCTCTTCAAGCTGATGAGGGAGAGGGACTTGATGGGGGAGGAGGAGGGAAATGGGAGACGGTGGCGGGGAGAAGGCAGAAATTCTTAATAAATAAATAAATTTTAAAAAAAGAAAAAAATTTAAAAAAAAGAATTTATACTGCTCAAAAAAAAAAAAAGAGCAGCACCTCAGAGCCACAGGGACTCAAGGAAAGGCCAGATTCTGGTGACCCCTGTTTTTGTTTTTCTAGATATTACTTAAATCACTAAGACCTAAAAACAGTTTATAAACGGTGGGTCATGACCATACACAGAGTTACTTAATTGATTTGTGGATGGCAAAAGTTAGTAAAAGGTTCCTGAAAGCACAACCAAAAGTTAATTAAAAAGCAAATGTGTAGCAGGCAGGTGGCGCATGCCTTTAATCCCAGCACTTGGGAGGCAGAAGCAGAGGCAAATAGGTCTCTGAGCTTGAGGCCATCTTGGTCTACAGAGTGAGTTCCGGGACAACCAGGGCTACACAGAGAAACCCGGGTGAAAAAAAAAAATCAATGATCTGAGGTTGTTCTGGCAGTGCATGACCCTATTGCTTCGTGTGACTTCACTGCAGCCATGTTTTCAAACACACACACACGCTCACTTTTCACTGAGCATGTGTCTTGCTGCGCAGTGTGGATGAACACTGCCAGAAAAACCTTGGCTCAGATCTAAGGCTACAGGAACTTTTTTTTTTTTTTTACTGTACCTACAAAGCTTTTTCCTCATACATAAACATGCTGATTTAATTACAAAAAGCCAAGATATCTAATATCTGCCTAGCATTTCTCAGCACATGAACCTCTGATTAGTGTGTATCCTTGGATTGGATTGGATCAGAATGTTTGGTTCTTAAAAACTGCTGTTTGAATTGCTAACTTCAGTAGTATCATTTTTGCTCAATTGTTATTTCCAATTGGCTTGAGATCAGTACCGAAATTCCATTTCTGAAACAGCCCTAAATATCCTTCTGTCCCTTTGTACTATGTGTATATGTGAAGTCAGGTTCCCAGCATTGAGGGACTCCAAAGTCAAAATATTGATCAATTCTGAAAAGCACTGAAGAGTATGTCTACAATGTCAAATATTCAGACAAGATTAACTCACATAAAAATAAATGTATCCATCTCATTAGAAAGCAAATTTGCTTTCATATTTAATAAATGGTAAAATTATACACATATCAAATAATTATTTTTAAATCAACATCTTATAATCAGTCAATATTTGATTTGTACACCCATTTCTTATATTCTACTCAGAGTCATTTAAAAATTTCCTGAGTGAAAAGGGGGGTCATGAATTGAAAAAGTCTAAGAAGCCTTGGTCTAAAGAATTTCAAGTTGTCATTAGAACATTACACAGCAAAAGCATTTTGTGTGGCAGAAAATACAGCATACCATTGCCCTCCTGTTAGAAAAACTTGGTCACACACATCTTTCCTACCTTCCGTTGTGCATGTTCCATTGTATGAAAACTTTGTCATTGGTTGAAGACATTCAAAACTCTTCTGGTGACAGTAGCTGGGGTAGTCCCTTCCGTTAGTGGCACACACTGGGATGCCCTGCTTTGGGCACAGGTAAGGGAGTTTGCAGACACAGGTTCCATCGACACATTTCTGCCACGGCTGGCAGAAGACTTTGTTACAGGAGCGGTGCGTGTATTTGTTTGGTAAGCACTTATGGTCCAGCAGATCCTCCTGAGGCTGACCCGATGGCGAAACACACTGTGAACAGGGAACAGCAAACAAAAGCCTTTTGTGTTCTGGGAATGAGAGGAAGTGAAGCAGAAGAACAGAACAGACCCGGCCAGCGGCTGCAGTGAAATACAACACATGTTTGGTATAGCAAGCAGTCCTGACTCTGGCGGGTACAACACTGAGGACTGCAGATGGGTTCTCATTGGTAATGAGCCTGGGGAAACTGAGGCAGCCGGAGTACAGCATGATAATGGCTTAGACAAGCAATGGACAAAATGATAGGATTCAACAATTTAATCCATGTGGGAGTCAAAGGTGAGTTTCATGGAGAGAGGATGAAGGATGCTTTTCCTTCAGTCAGCCCTACCAAGGACCATTTGAAATACATGTATCTAATTCCATTAATGACCAATCTCTCTCCATGGATTTATTCTCCATGCTTCTGTGTGATGGATCTTTTTTATTGATATGCTGTTAAAATGATTTTCAAAAATAAAGTGATGAGTGGCATCACTAAAAGATTAATTTTTGAATTATTAGACCCAAGATGTGCTTTCTTGTATACCAGTGTGATTATTATCTATAAATAGATATTATCTACAAATAAATGAATCCATGTATCTTGTGAGCATGGTCTCAAACAGCTTAAGCAATTATTAGCATAGCTTTGTGCTATGTAACATTATTCCTGGGAAGATGTGAACCAGCATCTACTCAACCCAGATAGAGAACCAAGAACAGACCAAAGTTAGTATAGCACCAAAATCCCATTTGGTGAACTAATAATGGTTTTGCTGGAGGTTATTCACAGGAGTATTGGTGAGGAGTCACTTACAGGAACAGAAATAACTCAGAGAGAGCTGCGTTGCAGAAGCCCATCCAGCACAGGTGACAACTCGTGAGAGCTGGAACACACTACACAGCCTGTGGGCAGCTTGATAAGGTGGAGAGTGTCCTTGCCAGACTCACTCTTCTGAGACAATCCTTACCACTCTTACTGCTTCTATATGCACGGGGAGGGGGAAGCCTAGTGAATCTGGTTAATTTCAGGGACTTCCTGAAGCCTCTGAGTTGCTTACTTCCTGAGTTTAAGAAGCTTCAGCACAGGATAAGTGTCTTACCTCCCTTGAGGAGATCCTGCACTTTAATGAGTTTCCTTCCAAGATGGAGGGTTGCCTCTTGGAAGAAACTGCTATGCAATAGTTTGTTACCTAAAAAGGGTATTCCTCATCCATGTATGTGTTATGAAGGCTATAATAAGTCAAACAAACCTATATGGTGTTCCCATGGGTAAAGAAAGCATTACATGACTTTGCAATGTGTCCCGAAGGTGACTCAGAGATACATAGCCTGTTCCCAAAGCAAAGTGGCTCCCCTCACAGCAAAAGGAACTTGGTCTAGAGGCACCAGAACTGGAGAATGTCAACAGTTTTGGCAAACTCACTTTACTGTGAAGCTCAGAGCCAGTGGAGATTTTATGTCGTTAAAAAACAAAACAAAACAAAACAAAAACGACTTACTGAGGTTCAGGCTGTGTCAGAGTGATAATGGAGGAGCCTCTGTGGCAAAAATAAAGTTGGGAAGTATTTGGTGGCTCAGGCTTCCAACAGGCATTACAGACTTCTTGGTGACCTCAACCTACTGGCCAGGGGGAAGAGATGACTCATATGCTCTCTTTGGACCTAAAGGCTCATGTGTTGAAGCCTTGGTTCCCAGATTATAGTGTGACGGGAAACTTTTAAGTGGAGCCTATTAGAAAGAAGTGAGGTCATGGAAGTAAGTAAATACATTTTTTTTTTCAAGACAGGTTTTCTCTGTATAGCCTGGCTGTTCTGGAATTTATTCTATAGACCAGACTGGCCTCGAAGTCCCAGAGATCCACGTGGGTCTGCCTCCCGAGTGCTGGGATTAAAGGTTACCACTGCCTAGATATAAGTTAATACTTTTAAAGGAGATGTTGGGACCCTTATCTGTCCCTGCCTTTTTGTTTTCTGATTATCGTAAAGTGAAGGGATTTTCTCAACCACACACTCCTGCTGAGGTATACTGTGCAGCCACAGGCCTAAGGCAGCAGTTCAACCCCCTGCTCCCCCCAAAAAACCCTTTCTTCTTCTAAGTTGATAGCCAAAAACAGATACTCTTAAAAACCCTTCAGTTTGTCTGGAAACCATTTTAACTTGGGCCCAGGCCTTGCCAATTGTTTTTCTTGTACAGGCCCTACACAGATGGTCCAACTTAGCCCAAACGAAACGTTTTACACGAAGCCATTCTTGTGTTTTCAGGAGATGATATGGGAGACTTGGAGGAAAGTTGGAAGTGACAGAGAGTGTCAAATATGAATACTCACTGGGAACTGCTGCTATACAATACAGTTGCGTCTCATGTTTCCTATAAATTGTTCCCTGTCCAACTTCTGTCCCATTTCCTGGGTTCTCATGACATTTAGGAAAAAACAAGCATCCAGATTAGCTTCATTATTTTTGGGCTAGACTTTATGAAGTGCTACTGATGGTCAGTCCCTTAGTGGGACTGAAAAGGGTCAAGCCGCAGATCTGTCACACCTGACTTAAATTTATTTTTGCAAAGGTTATGATTCTAGCACATTGTATCTATAGAAACATTGCCAAAGGAGTGAACCATGTCGTGGGAAACACTAGGGCTGAAACCACCCAGACCTTGATTGGCTTCAAACTCTAGACACTGGCTTCCCTAAATGAATTCCTGACTGAGCTCAGGTTACTGTTCAGAGAGACTAATAAAGAAAGGTAAGTATTAATGAATGAACAATGACCTACTGGAAGACCAGCCGTGTAAAGTATGTATGTAATGAACGAATAGTGACCTATTGGATGACCTACTGTGTGTGTCCCTATTGCTTAGTCATGGGAGTGGTCTTCTAATACCAACTCACTACCCAATAGTTCCAGATGCTGGCCAGTCAATTTCATTCCTCTGACTCAGATCTACCCCCTATTAGTAGGAAGTACCAAAAATTAGTCCTTACCTCGATTCCCTAAAGAATCAGAAATAGGCAAAAGACAAGGGTGCAGGAGGACCTTAAACCGAGGAGAATCTTGGAAGCAACAAACCCCAAACCACTCCAGATTTCAGCCCCTTGCCTGCTTTTAGGTATTTGCTTTCCTTCAGCCTCTGACACGTGAGCCAGCATGGCAACTGTTGGAGGCATTTGATTATGTCTGCATAGACCAGTGCTTTCTAACCTCCTATCTCCTGCTGCAGTCCTCAGCTGTAACTACCCAGAGCCTCTCCTCTGCTGCCGAGACTAGTTCTCGCCTGTCTACGGTTGGCTGAGGTTGGCTGAAGTGTGAGCAAGCGCACCCCTGAAATCTGCCATCTCTATGACCAGCATCTTGAAGAGCAGGGTCCTGTTTAGTAACATTCTTTCTTGGTTCTTAAAAGCAACTTATGTGTATTTTACAGTCAGTCCTCGTTGACTTAATTATTTTCACATCATCTATCATGGTGCTCTGATTTAAGGAAACCAAAAAAGGGCAGGGGTATTTCTTCCCTAGGAAGAAATCTGCCTCTAGCATTAAAAATACCAAAAATGTCTTCCAGCTGACTGGAATTTCATTTTGAAAACACAGTTTAAGCTATTTGAACACATTTAGGTTGCCTCTATGATAAGGTACATTATAAAAGGTGAAATAGAAATTTCACTTTCTTTCATAAACTATTTTTTTAACTTCTGAGATTTTTGCCATTTTCATATTAACTGTGCTTTTATTTCACTGCACCCATGTTTTTGTGGATAGTGAGGTACATGAGCCATGGCCCAGAGGGTAACTTGTGAGAGTTTGTTCTCTTCTCGCACCATGAGGGATCAAACTCAGGTCATGAGCTTTGGTGGCAAGTGTCTTTACTCATAGAGCTACTGAGCTGGCCCCAAACGCCAGCTCTTAAAACACTGGTGAAAACCTTATTTCTGGAAGACTGTTCAATATAAGAAAGACACCTTTTCTTTCTTCAAGGGGGTAGTATTAGTGTTTATCTTGTTTTTAAATTTATTCCAGGAACCCATGGGACCGTATTGGCTAGTTTCACCTGCCAACTTTGCCTGATCTGGAGTTATGAGAAGAGACTCTCGACGACCAATGCTATAGATCAGGTGGGCCAGAGTGAAGTGCTTGTCTGGACATCTCTGCAGGGGATTGGTCTTGGTTGCTAAGAGATGTGGAAAGGCCCCGTCTTTGCAGGCGGCATCATCCCATAGGAAATGGGTCTACAACAGTGTACCCTGGGGAGTTTAGCTGAGAGCGAGCAAGGATCCGTGTGTTTATTTTCTCTGCTCTCGAGCACAGATGTGGTGCTTGACCTCCCAGTGTTGGCTTTTCCGCAATTATGGGCTATCCCCTAAAATTAGAAGCCAAACAAACCCTTTCTTTCAAAGAAGCTTTTTGTCAGGGCATTTATCATGGTAGCAGGAAAGAGACTAGAACAGGATAGAAATATTTTAAATGAAATTTCTAATTATAAATGTTTTAACAAAAAAGGTTTTTTTGAGTTGTGAAATTTAAAAACCTAGGAAATATAAACCACCAGCAAACCCATTACCCAGAAACAACAACTGTAAAATATTTGACACAAACACTGGAAGACCCTCTTAATTGTCATATGTAGAAGCAGTTATGCTATACATCTATGTGTCTGTGTCTATATATCTATGCACATATGTGTACTTTTATAACAAAATATTCTGTAATTCAATGCACTTTATCAATAAGTGTTTAGTTTAGTCCCACTTTATAAATATAATAATAACATTTTAAATGGTACACACCAAATACATTATCCTGTTCTCATAACTAGTTTTTTGTTACATTGTTGCTTCTTCAAGCTGCATGAAGACAAAACATTTTGTCAATGCTATCTCAAAGTTCCTTTATCACCACAGTTGACAGTCATGAACAGATAGTTAAAGTGTCTTATGATGGAGGAAGGTCATTGGTTAATTAAATAAAGAAGCTGCTTGCCCTGATAGGCTAAAACATAGGTGGGAGGAGTAAACAGAACAGAATGCTGGGAGGAAGAGAAAGTGAGCTCAGACTCAACAGCTCTCC
>NC_022022.1:25437776-25447692 GCF_000317375.1 Microtus ochrogaster | reverse complement strand
AGTTAGCCTAGAAGAGGCTAGATAGAAATGGGCCAAGCAGTGATTAAAAGAATACAGTTTCCGTGTAATTATTTTGGGGCATAAGCTAGCCAAGCGGCTGGGGTGCTGGGGACTCAGCCCCGCCGCTCCTATTTCAACAGTCTTAAACATGTTTAGTCTTAAGAGACCGTGCACTGCTGCAGCTTTATCTCTTTAAGAGACTGCAGAGGCTTCACTCTGATGGGCTAGACTTGCTTATCTGGGGGAAAAGCGACACTTCAAATATCTGCTCTCTTTTCTTCCTGAAAGGATCGCAAAGCATCCTTCTTTCTCACCAAAGACCAGCTTGAGTCTGGAATGACGGGTCCGGCAGAAATCCCTCCCCCTCCCACAGTCTCTTCCTGACCTTTAGGCTTCGGGTGAATTGTCCTCTCACTAAAGGTGTTTTCACGGTTTGCCAGTTAGGTGTAGAGAGATATTTTATAACCCTTTTCTTTACAACAGTATGAAAATGATACATATTTAGGAGAAAACTATGCTACAAATTTTGATCTTTCTTAGACTAGTGATGGTGGGGAAATCACAACTCCCCATCTGCCTCCTGATCATCAGGTGAGCAATATTGTCTTGCCAGTATATCCTAGACACTGTGTTTTGACACCCTGACATGTATACAATATGTATACAAATGCCCAGTACACAGAACTGTCTTCAACAAACTGCATAAGATAATTCGTGTTTTATAAAATGGGCATTTATTAGGTAATTCTGTCCAACTTCAGGACAGTGTGCTTTGAGCATGATTAAAATAGGCTACACTGGGAAGCTCAGCTACATTAAATACATTTCCCACTTACAATACTTTCAATATATGATAGGTTCATCAGGATGTGATACCATTGCAAGTAAAGAATATATGTATATATATATTCATTATCCCTTATTTTGCATTTTCACATGTACTTTAAGTCTTGCTTATTATTTTCCCTTTGACATAGTTAATCATCTTTCTCCAATTTCCTTAAAAGGATACTATAAGAAGAATCAGTCTTATCTTCCTATCACCATGCCTTACAGGTGGATGCACAGTGAATGTTTACTGATTTAATAGGACAATAACTTATAGCAATGAATCAAGGATGTTCTTGTTCTGCTCAATAATAATGAGCATGCACAAACATCAATATAATTCGCGATCCTAGAGAAGCTAAATAAGAATGTGAATCCAAAGACAAACATATAGGCATCCTCCTGAATATTAACCTTCATCAGGCGATGAAAGGAGACAGAGACAGAGACCCAAGCACCGGACAGAAATCTCAAGGTCCAAATCAGAAGCAGAAGGAGAGAGAGCATGAGCGAGGAACTCAGGACCCCGAGGGGTGCACCCACACACTGAGACAATGGAGATGTTCTATCGGGAACCCACTAAGGCCAGCTGGCCTGGGTCTGAAAAGCATGGGATAAAACCGGACTTGCTGAACATAGCGGACAATGAGGACTACTGAGAACTCAAGAACAATGGCAATGGGTTTTTGATCCTACTGCACGTACTGGCTTTGTGGGAGCCTAGGCAGTTTGGATGCTCCTTACTAGACCTGGATGGAGGTGGGTGGTCCTTGGACTTCCCACACGTCAGGGAACCCTGATTGCTCTTCGAGCTGATGAGGGAGGGGAACTTGATTGGGGGAGAGGGGGGAAATGGGAGGCGGTGGCGGGGAGGAGGCAGAAATCTTTAATAAATAAATAAATAATTTAAAAAAAGACTGTTTCCTTAAACTCCTCTCAACAAGATGCTAATAAAGATGCCTGCTACTGTATATTTGCATTCCTAACAACTAACCTAAAGTTATATTTAAGTCTAAATCACATCTTTTAAGGACTTTGCTATATTTTTATAACCTTCAAAACGTCTCATTAAGAGAATTCCCTGGCGCTGGCGTCACTCACCTTGTAAGAACTCAAGTGGAGGAGCAAATGTAACAGAAGAAAGAGAGCAAGCTTCATGCTGGAGGTGCGCCGGCCGTCTCCACAAAGACTCATGTTCATTCCACAGGCTCCCCTGAAATTTAATTTTTAACCTCTGAAAAAATATTTAAAAAAGGAAAAGCCTCCTAAAGAGCTTTGTACTTTTGAACTCAGCGGATTTGGCTAACATCCAGAGTTTTACCGTAACTGAAACAAAAAAACAGCTTTTGCAGTAATTATCCGAGGCAGGCGACCAATAGGAAGTGTTTGGACCAGGGGAGACGGGTTGCTCCATTTTGGCCCAGACAATGCCCTGTTTCTGCTTTCCACAGAGCACGGAAAGCACCGTGGAAGAGATTTTTCTTTTCTTCTGTCATTTGGCAAATAAGATTACATTTTTTGCCTTAAGATTGTGGCGGGAAGATCTGCGGCAGCGGAAATGCTGCCTGTCTGTGTTCTCTAGGGGAAGATATGAGACAATTTCGGGTGCTAGACCCCCATCAGGCATCAGTACCCATGGAAGAAAGAAGCAGGGGAGAACAGGAGGAGAAACGGGACATGTGTATGGGTTCAACAAAGCCGTGGTCTGCCTATGGGGTGCTCTGGAGAACTGTGATTGGCCGGTTCCCTGCCTCAGAAGAAAAGCCTGTACTGTGTACTGTTACACCCCACCTTGTTCAGTCACCAGCTGCGCTGCTCAGGGACGCCATGCCCTTTGGTAAAGCAGTTCTCTTTAGCCGAGGAAGACACTGAAGGATTCTGCAGGTTCTTGTGCAGTGATATTCTGTTGGTATTTTAACAAATAAAGCTTGCCTGAAGAGCAGAAGGCAGAGCTAAGACACTAGAGGCCAGGCAGTGATGGCACACACCTTTAATCCCAGCACTAGAAAGGTGGAGACAAGTGTGATGTTGTTGGGCAGAGAGAAGAATATAAGTCGGAGGTTTGGTGGCGAGCATTACCGTCTACAGTCACGCTGAAGACAGATCGCCCCCATTGGTTGAGCCTTGGTAGAGGTAAGAACTCTCTCGTGGCTTGGCTGCTTTGCTTTTTTGATCTTCAGCTTGAACGCCAATCCCTGTCTCTGGGTTTTTCCTAGTCATGCTGCATTCTGGTCATCGGGTGTTTCCTGGCACACTTCACAGGCAGCTGTCAGTCCTTCCCTGAAGGGCACATCCGGGGCCTCAGCTGTGTCCTCTGGTCCCCTGCTGGTACCTTTTGAACTCCTTCCATGTGTATTCCAGAAGCAGTTCTTCCAGAATTCCCATGGGCCTCTTCTTCCTGACAGAAACCTCACAAGAGGGCGTTCTCGGGAAAACTTCCCTGACTCGGACATCATGGCTGATGTTGAGGCCACAGTTAATGCTTCTGTGCTGTCTCCTCTTTATTGATTCCTTATTCCTTTCCCTCTGAGCTTGACCTCTGTGGTTTCAGTGGCTTACCTGATGGCATGACCCACAGCCTCTTCCAGGAATGGGCTGAAGTCCTGACTTCCATGCTCAGCTCAAAGTTGCTGTGTTTGTCCCTGTACTGTCAAAACAGGCATTCCAGCAGTCACGTGACACACGAGACACTCCTCCCACCCACACCCTGTCTGCTGTGATAATATGAGCTCTGCTTCTGCTGAGCCAATTACCCCATCAACACCCAGGCTTCCCTTCTTTCTTCCTGGTCTCTAGACACAGAGTCCAATGTGCACTGTAGAAGTTAGCTCAATTCGGGGAATAACCAGGCTAGTTAAAAGATAAAATGTGTTTTTATTTATTATAAGGGGAAAACTCACAAGACAGGAACGAGAAGTCCAAGCTCAGCTGTGCTGTGAGGGAACCACACAGAGAGGGGGCACCTGGGCCATGCACTGTTTTTCTCCTGGTCCCAGAAAGCACACCCTAACTTGGTACCACCTCTTAAAGATAATTGGTTGGCAAAGATTCCCCGTCACCTCCCCCTTTTGTCTAAATAAGAGCATTCCAAACCCAACACAAAACTATATACAATAGGAACAGATATCAAGTATAAAATTACAACCAACAATGTTAAGCAAGGAACACATGAAAAATGTGAATAGATATTCTATTCCAAGAGTCTAAGTATTGCATTGGAAATAGGCTTGGCTAAACCATAAGAGGATGGTAACCATGACTATCTAATCTTCAACCCCATCGAAAGCCTGAGAAGGGAGATAATATTACTTGAGTAGGCAGGAAGTGCAATCAAGCAGCTTCCAAAGTGAGCAGTATATTTCAGAGACATGAATTGGCTACTTGAGCAATCACCCAAAGTCTCATTTGCAATGTTAAAGCAACCAACTTTGGCTAAGGCCTAGTGTAACTGACAGACCATTTTTTCAGAACTGTCTTACCCTGTCTTGGCAGGGTTTGGCAGTCCTTTTCCTTGTGTCCTGCCTATCCAGCAGATACCATGTACTTTGTCAGTGGCTGAGGCATGGGCAGTTCCTTGCCCAAAAGCTAATTGTGCCAAGAAGAAAACAAACTCAGAGTGGAGTGTCTTTGGTGTTCAACATTCTCTTGGGCATAGATTGGTGCTGTCAGGAGCAATCATGTCTCTTAGGGTTCAAAAGAACCCTAAATTATTTGAATGCCATGTTCTACAGATCCTTGAAGTGGTTGAAGCTTACCTATCTAGGCAGAATACAATCTCTATGTATCTAAGGAACCTAATTATTCTAACTATATGTATAACAAACATGAACAACTATTGACCTATAATATTTAATACCTATATAATTTAAGATTAAGACTTCATGTCAGAATATTAAATAATCTGTAAACAAATGTGCAACAAATGAGGACAATGACCTTAAAATGTAAGCAATATATAAGTATCTTGATCAGAGGTAAGAATAATATATAATGCAATATGAAAATATACCCTAAAATTTGTATCAATATACAAAATGTCCTAAAGAGAGATAGAAACATGCATGTATACAATCTGACAGAATAACTTTGCATAGGTGTACAAATATTATAAACAGAAATAACAAATATAATTTGAACTTGTATCAATATACAAAAAAGTATACCAATGTAAATTATCCATCAATAATAACTCACAAGTATTCGCTCTATTACCCACTATTATTGTTAGTGAATAAGTTCACACTAAATTATCTATTAACCCATTCAATTTTCCCCTCTTTTATTCTTTTGAGCCTACATAGCTTCCACCCTAACCCTCTACCTTAGACAAGTAATAGTCAACAACCCCTTAAACAGTATTCCCAACCCTGAGAACAAACTTTGTTGGGAGAGGGAACGTCGTCTTCTAGAATTGCTTCCAGTTGTCATGGGAGTGATGTTCTTTTTATGGGATTTTGTAAAAGTAAAATGATAGTTAAGTTTCAAGATTACTGTCTAGTATAATGATTTCTGAGTAGTTAATAGGGCTTTTTACAAAGTTCTTATTTGGAGTTCTGGCCAGAACGTCATGAGAAGGTGCATCATTTCAGCAGCTGGTATTCAAAAAAAAAAAAACAGTCTTGTAGTAGCGCTGTCAGCATCATGATGACATCTCCACTAGATGGAATTGTTGCTGTGGGGCTCCATCTTCTTACTGGGAGCCTCAAAGATTACTGCAGGAAAAGCATCTTTAGTAAACTCTATTGTTCATTGTGAAAAACTTAAACATCATTCATATAAACATACATTCAATGAAGAATACAATATAGACAAAATAGGCATAGAGAAAGTAAAATTTTTCCTAAAATCTTCCTTCTGTCCCATACCAGATGGCTCCTGACATAAGACAGGAACTCTGAATGTTCCTTTTAACAACACACTTGGATTTAGAGAAGGACAGAGCCATTGTCCAACTCCAAATCCAGCTCTATATATTCATATATATATACATATATATATGTATATGTATATGTTTTGATCACCTGTCCTCATAAGTCATATTCCTTTTTCTTGATAATCCTTATTGGATAGTTATTTTTTCTTCTGTCAGCATCCAAACATCCAGGGTCTCTTGAATTTTTGAAGATATGTATTTTCCTGTAAAGACAAGAGCAGAACCCTGCCCCAACCCTATATGATTTCCTTACCACCTATATGGTTGTTACCACTGCGGATGATCCATCATTTCTCTTTCTCAAGAGGTTTCTCTTTTTCCCAAAGCAAATCTTTACTAATTTTGATGGTTTTCATAGTTTTTCTTCTCCTGCGGAAACAAGGGAGAAACCTTTTCCCCAACGTAGCACATCTCCCAGTTTCCATTGTGAGGTCAACACTGCCTTGAAATATACTGATTGATTCAATTCAGAAGTTGTTTTTTTCCATTATCTCTGCTGCCATTATTCCTTTCTCATTAGTGTTAAGAAAATTCAAGGTTAATAAAGCATTATGCAATCTATTTCTGGGGGTATTTTCCATCCCTTTCTGTTTGTTTAGCATTATAATAAGCAAAAAATGTTTCATTTTCTTAGATATATATGCTGTACCATTGTCCATCTTTATTTGTGCAGGAATACCCATGATGGCCATAACTTCTAATAAGTGTGTAATTACCGAATCAGCCTTTTCTGAGCTCAAGGCAGTAGTCCATTGAAAACCTGAATATGTGTCTATGGTGTGGTGTACATATTTTAATTTACCAAATTCCATAAAGTGGAACACATCCATCTGTCAGATATCATTTCTTTGAGTACCCTTTGGGTTACTCCCTGCAGGCAATGGTGTTTAGTTATAGAAAGAGCAAATAGGACATCTCTTTATAATCTCCTTAGCTTGTTGCCAATGTAATAGAAAACTTTCTTTAAACCGTTGCTATTGACATGATGTTTGTCATGAAATTCTGAGGCCTGCAATATGCTTCCAATCAGTAATTGATCAATTTCTGCATTACCTTGTGCTAGGGGACCTGGCAGACCTATATGAGATGGACGTGTGTTATGTATATAGGACAAAGCCTATTCCTGATTTTTCTTGTATATGAATGGATAATGAAGTCAATTCTGTATCATCTGGTATAAATTCAGTGGTTTCAATATGCAAGGCAACTCTTTCTGCATATTATGAATCAGTAACTATATTGAGAGGTTCTTTAAAATCCCTTAGCACCATAAGAATAGCATATAATTCTGCCTTCTGGACAGAATTATAAGTGTTTTGTTCCACCTTACTTAATTCTTCTTATTTGTAACCTGCATTCCCTGCTTTATTTGCATCTGTATAAAATGTACAGGCTCCGGTTATTGGTGCATCACATGCAATTCTGGCAAGAATCCAAGAAGTTCTCTTTATAAGGTTAAGTCTATCACTTTTGGGATAATTGCTATTAATTTCTCCCAAAATATTAACACAAACTCTTTGCTATGATTCATTGCCTTCCCATAACTTTTTTATTTCATCAGTAGTGAAAGGCACTATAATCTCTGCTGGGTCTCTACCTGCTAGTTGATGAATGCTCAATTTACCTTTTATAATTAATTCAGAGACTTTTTCCATATAGGTTTTTAATTTTTTACTTGATTTTTGTGGTAAAAAGATCCATTCTAAGGTAATATCATTCCTCTGCATTAAAATTCCTGTGGGAGAAATTCTGGAAGGCAATATGACTAGAATACAATTAAGATTTAGATTCACCCTATCCACATGTGCCTCCTATAATTTCTCCTCAACAATCATCAATTCCTTTTCTGCTTCAGCTGTTAATTCTCTGGGACTATTTAAGTCTTTGTCACCATCTAAGGTTTTGTTTAATGAATTACTAGATCAGGTATTATCCCAACAGATGGTCGTAGACTGGAAATGTCTCCTAACAATCTTTGAAAGTGACTAAGAGTCCACAACTGGTCTCTCCTAATTTGTGCCTTTTGTGTTCTAATCTTCTGTAAACCTATTCTGTAACCTAGGTAATTAACAGAATCTCCTCTCTGAATCTTTTCAGGAGCAATTTGTAATCACCATTTAGGTAAAACTTTCTTTACTTTTTTAAACATTCTTTCTAAAGTATTTACATTTGAATCAGATAATAAAATGTCATCCATGTAATGATAGATTATAGACTTAGGAAATTGCTTACATATTATTTTCAGTGACTGACTATGCATACCAAGATGTTCTCAAACTTACAGGGAGCCTCTTTTCTCTGTCTTCTGAGTGCTAGGATTACAGGTATCTGCTATCCCTTCTGGCTCAAGTGTATCCTTACTGTACCCCAAGTGAAAGTACTTTTGGGGACCAGGACCTCTCTCAAACTCCAGAGAGTCTACAGTAGTAAGAACAGGAAGCATTGAATACCCAGCTGATCACTGAGTGATGGGAAGCATGGTTATTCCTGCCTATATCCCTTGGATGTTACCGGACACAGGTTTTCTTTCTACTTGAAACACAATGTTAAATAAGAGGCCATCATCAAATGCAGAAGATAGAAACAGTTTTCTCAGTAAGCTATTAACCTGAACCTCAGCTCTGCAGTCAGCAGGCCCTCTAATGCTACTGTCTGTTGTGGGTGTGGTATGTGATCAGAGGGATACACAAGCATAGGCCGATTTCTGTAGCTCTTTTGCTGTCACGAGAATACCCTTGCCAGACAGGTTCTTATGTGGACTCTCTTGCTGGAAGATGTGAATACTCTGAGGTTCTTTGACTTGAAGGCGTAAGTCACAAATAATGCCACACCAGTTTGGAATTATGATTAATAGGGTGGTATTTATTTAAAGGGGAAAAACTTATAGATCACAGCCCTCTGCGCAACCAGGAAGGGAGTCTAGTCGCCGACGGAGCAGGAAGTGAAGAGAGAGAGGAGAGGGAAGTGGCCGCTTTTTTAAAGGGAGAGAGACCACGCCCCAATGGGCTGGTATCTCAGCGGCTATAGGCTGGAGGAGCAGAAGGACCTCCCGCAACATTGACTCATGCTACTAACTAGGCCCATAGACCCAAGAGGCATACCCATCTCTCAAACACATCTCCTGTGGTGATAATATATATGTGATAATATATTATATATAATATATATCAATATATATTGATATTATATATCGATATATTATAGATACATGATAATACATGACTCCTGTCTCTAGGTCAGATGTAGCAGGATCAGATGTAGTCAGCCGCTGAGTTGGTATTTGGTCTCTTTGATGAAGTGTTCCATCTTGTGGACACAGTATTAGATCTGTCACTACTGGGTTGAGCATTTATTGATGGCAGTGGCTAAATAATTCATGGGTAACTACCATCCCTGGTTCCAAGGCCACAGCTGTGGTTTGCTCATCATGCCAACATTGGACTGACTGATGGCTGAGTCTGGGTGATATCAAACTGTCATAAAAGCAATAATGTTTTTTTTTCCTTGGGATGCTTTCTCGTAGATGCTGCTGTGTAAAACAAGAGACTTGAAGGCTTCATCCCATTGGCTTTTGTACACCCACATGCTTCTACCCCAGATTTCTTTCATGATGATTCTTTATGTTTTAGTCTAGAGAAGAAAGATGGTTAGGCAAACAGTGTAAATAATTCTGTATGTAAAATAATGTGCATCATATGACGTCAGCAGTCTCCCACCTGGACATTCTACTGTATCCTGGAGAGCCTGGAATTCTGTGATGTCACCAGTGTTGTGGCAACGCCAACTGCCCTGGAGGCATTCGTTCAGTGCCTGTGTGGTTCACCCACAGCCATGCTGACACGACTGCTGCTTGGGAGACAGGATGGAAAGCGCAGGGAGACCAGAGAGAGGCACGGGGAAGATGGCCTTCAGTCTCCGAGTCACACATCAAGAAATAAATGGTTCTGGGGAAAGCGCAGTGAGTCCTGGGCAGGGGACAGAGAGATTCCTGAAGAGGAAGGCTTAAGTTGATCCTTTCAGGAGTGGAACTCAGGAGGTGGGAGTCTTCTCTGCTTTTCTGAGTTACTAAAGAGCAGACACAGAGTCGAGGATTTCTGATGGTCTCTAACGCCATCCATCCCCAGATGAAGGTTCTCACTCAGGATAGTGTTTTCT
>NC_022022.1:25435572-25437525 GCF_000317375.1 Microtus ochrogaster | reverse complement strand
AGAAACCGAAACACTGATTTCCAAAGTGGTTGCACAAGTTTGCATTCCCACCAGCAATGGATGAGGGTACCCCTTCCTCCACATCCTCTCCAGCAAAGGCTATCATTCTGATGGTGTGTTTGGCAGAGAGCCAGGGATGGTCAAGGTTTCAGCTGCTGTGCTGGGGGCCCTCTGCTTTCCCTCTGCCTCTGTGAGGGAAGCACAGAAGGACAACCGAGGTTCCAGTTCCAGCCCTGCCCTTCACCGTCACTGGATTTCTTTTGCTTCTGTGTCACTAAAAACAGGGAGAGTAAAGTCCCCCAGACAAAGCAGGAGGTTCTCACATTTTACATCACAACCCCTTGCAGGGCAGGAGCCACCAATTATTGCTGCATGTCAGTGACCCCTAAGGTTTCTGAATTCCTCTCCTCTCGCTAGCCAATCATCTCTCCTCTAACCAGAGTGCAGGAATGGGCTATCACTCTTCCTGGAAGTGTTTGTTCCTGGTGTCTGGG
The DNA here is from genome assembly GCF_000317375.1 of Microtus ochrogaster. NCBI lineage: Eukaryota > Metazoa > Chordata > Mammalia > Rodentia > Cricetidae > Microtus > Microtus ochrogaster. Next base: position 25,437,031 of record NC_022022.1, on the reverse strand, counting down.
GGCTCCCCTGGGGATGCCCAGGCCTTAGGTATATTCAGCCTCACCTATGAACAGCTGATCATGCCTTTGCTAACACTGTGAGGGCTGGGAAGTATTCTTCTGAAGCTTTCGATCAATTTTTCATTATTACCCATGTGATTTATTATTGTTCTGAAAGGACACCCCCAATCCCCCACTGCCCCATACAATGTTTCAGTCCCATGCGTCTTCTCTGATGTGCTTGTCCACTGTATGGATCTGATCTTCCTTCCCCATCATCCTGTGCTAATGTCTTAGCATTCTTTATCATCTTATTGATTAGTCATCTTAGGGATGGCAAGAGCCATTCCTGGGAAGTCTCTGGAAAGTAAATCTTGTCCTCCACCCAGGATGAGCTTGTGAATTAGAATGAACTAGATTCTAATAATCGGAGAGACCTCTGGATTGAAAGGAAGAGGTGCTGAAGGGCTTTGGCTGTGACTCAGGGAAGGCTCCTGGAAAGGGCAGCTTGGTTTTTGGTGAACTGGGAAAGAGCTATCTATCAGATAGGTGATGATCCCAAAAGTCTCTTGTCTGAACATTCTGTCGTATCCTGGAGAGCGCTTGGCATCTTCTATGGCAACACCAGTGTGGTGGCAATGCCAACTGCCCTAGAGGCATTTATTGTTTATACGGTTTACCAAGAGATATGTACAAGACTAAGTACACCAACTGGCAGAGCGATCTCTGGTTTTCTTAAAAGAAGGTGAGACTCAAATGGGACCTTCTAGAAATGGGGTTTGGTAGGTAGGACCATCTGAAGCAATGGGCCTATGCTTCTTTTCTGGGTTCCTAAAGAGCAGACCACAATTGGAGGATTTCTGCCAAGAGTTAGGAATGGTCAAGGCTGCAGCCACTGTGCTGGGAGCTCCTTACTATAATTCTGAGTGGGAAAGAATGCAGCAGGAGACAGTGCCACTGTGAGTCATCAAGGTTGGGTGTTTCTGCACTTTCTCCTCAGTGGATATCTGTAGGTTCCATGGGTATCCGATGTGAATATCAGGAAGGGAAACTCCCCATCCCTGCACTCAGGTCTGAGACATTCGGTTGCTTTTAGTCTTGGAAACAAGTTAGCTGGTCTGGGAGGTGAAATTCACGAGGGCATCAGGACCTTCCTGCATCTCATCAGACAGGAGCTGACATTTCGAAACCAGCATGACTGGGCTAGCTTATATCTGCCAGGGCCAGTGGGGCTGTAATAAGGACTGGTGTGTTGTGGGATACTTTACTCTTTTGACTTTCTTGGGGGCCCACTACCAATATCCCAAATAAATCACACACAGAGGCTTTATATACTTACCTTGGGATGTTTCTTGTCAGCTTTTCTTGACTTAAATTATCCCGACTACCGCCGGGCGTTGGTGGCGCATGCCTTTAATCCCAGCACTCGGGAGGCAGAGGCAGGCGGATCTCTGTGAGTTCGAGGCCAGCCTGGTCTACA
>NC_022022.1:25422379-25435467 GCF_000317375.1 Microtus ochrogaster | reverse complement strand
AAAAAAAAAAAAAAAAAATTATCCCTACTACCTTTTGCCTCTGGGATTTTAATCTCTCTTTTCTGTAAATCTCACTTTCACTCTTACTCCATAGCTGTTGAGTGAGTTAGTAGCTGGCTCCTTGAGTCCTTCCATCTTCTTCTTGGGCTCCTCCTTATTCTCCTCTCAAAGTTCACCCTCTGTTTACCCACTCTGCCTGCTAGTCCCACCTATCCCTGCTCCTGTCTCGCTATTGGCTGAACATCTCTTTATTAGGACCATCAGGTGTTTTAGACAGGCACAGTAACACACCTTCACAGAGTTAAACAAATGCAGCATAAACAAAAGTCACACAGCTGAAAATAACATTTCTAAATATTAATGGAAATATCTAGCAATGGTGACTGGGGAAGGAGACATGGCTCATGGGTCCCAACTTGAGAACAGTTGTTCTGTTCTTTGGGGGTCTTCATGCATTCCCTCTTCCTTAGGCCTCTTTTGGGGACTCAACATGATCTCTCACGGCCCCATACCATCTAACTGGACAAATTCACTGATATTTATCTACCTACAGGGAGTGCTGGAAAAACATCAATCTCAACCTCCGTCACTGAGCAGGAGCAGAATATGAACAAAGTCGATGAACTGACCCTTCAGCTCCAGATGATGACCAATGAGAGGAATGAACTTCGTGCAGTCCTGGCCAATTATACCAACAATGATTTGAACAACAGGTAGTCATTATGTCCACTTCTCTGGTGGCTGTCTTGACCCTCCTGTGTCCACCCCTCATTCCTCATGTCACTTGAGGCTGCACCTCCAAGGTGTCCTCCTGCCCAAACTACTTTTCCCATGTGCATCTGAGAGGCAGAACTTGAAGCCTGGGCAGGAGTGAGATGGGGACACAGGCTGCTCTGCCTCCTCTTACTGAAAAGCAGAGCCTGCGGCCTGAGTCACATTCTATGGATGGGGCAGCAGTGTGTGAGCTCACAATGTGCATTTCAAAGAAGCCTGGATAGGTGTTGGCTTGTGGGAGATGCTGGGGCTGAGTTCATGGGGAGTCTTTGTTTCTGACTGGGTGATTTCTTGTTGGTTGCTCGGAGAGCAGGGCCTGGTCCACTAGGTCCATCTCAGTGTGTGATTGGGAGGCCTGCAGCTCATCTGAGAAGCCATCTGCTCTTGTTTCTTGTACTCTGAGATAACGCCACCTACCTGCCTGTTTCTGACATCCTAATTGTGTATGGGTTTATGTGGGTGAAGGCTAAGGGGCCCAAACATTGCCAATATGGCAGTGGCAGGTTTTGCCTTTTTCACTTCCCTCTCCCTTGATAAAACATTTAATTGCATTCCTAAAATTAGTCCCCAGGGCTCATTCCTTCGTTGGCCACTGACTCATTCCTGAAGACAAACACCGAGGTCCAGAAATCAAAATTTATTATTTGACTGTTCTGGCTTACCTGTCCAATCAGGTCTCACCAACTCATCCTAGCACAGACTTCCCCTTATCTCATTAAAACCCACGACTGGAAAAAAAAAAAAAACAAAAAAAAAAACAAAAAAAAAAAAACAAACCATTGCTTGCCTTCAGCCCTTGCCTGATTCAGAGGCAGCTCCCTTCCCCCCATTCAATGATTACTCCTCTGAGTCACTAAATCTTCTTTGTGCTGTGATGTCTGAGTGTGTTCTGTACTGTCTCTGAGGGGTTCCCTTATAGTGTGTGTGTCCGTCCAGATGCTGTGAGTCAGAGATTGGTAGTAGGGCCGATGATTTGTTTATCTCAGAGTCTCAGGTGATATAAGTGTTGAGGCCAGAGAGTCCCACTTTGAGCATCCCTGCCCTCATTCTTCCAGGTTGCCTTAGTGACTTAATGGAATTCCCTGGGGAGTTTATAAAGTCATTGTACTGTATGGTTTCCTCCATGGAAATCCTGATTATGAGTTCTGGGCATCCCTGTGAAAACAGGAACACAGAATAAACATTTTTTTTTTCTGAAGACAGGAGACATGTCATTACAGGTTTTATGTAGGCCCAGACCCGTGGCACAGACTCCTGGGATATCTTTAAAAAGAGCTAGTTGTTCCTCCAGGCCTACTAAAGAAGCTCATGTAGCTCTGTCTGTCTCTTGACACTCTGCCTTTCTGCCACTGGGGCAGCTTAGCAAGTCTAAGAAACATCAACAGGTCCTAGTACCTAGGATTCAGGATGTGACATCCAGTGGACTAGGATAATCCAGACACACCCGTAATTCCTGTGTTCACGGGGTTCTTTGTTCCTGGGCCCATGCTCTACCATAGGCTGAAATCTGAGCTTGAGGAGCTGAAAATAGATCATCAGAAAGAGATGTCAGAGCTGGAGAAATTCCACAAGGAAATTAGAGAGAGCTCATACAAGTCCAAGAAGCTGACTGAGCAGATCAACTCCTACCGGTGAGTGTCTGATTGGATGGGACCCCTGTACTTCGGAAGGATAGCTTCTTCCCCCACTTTGCCTTTGAACCAAAGTGAGGGCTGTGGCTAGCTTGTTTACCTTGTCCTTGTCCTCCCAGACTGATTTCTCCCAAGTGCAAGGAGTTCTGAGAGCCCCTCCCAACATGATCCTGTCAGCTTCCAGAGCTTCTAGATAGAAAACATGGTTTGCACCATGAATGGTCTCTGGGACTCTGACTCTGGGACTCTGACAGGGGCTTACATAGCCTGTTGCTATGGGACACAGATGTGGAATGTATTCCCCTTGGGTCCTCTGTCCTCCCTCAGACCATGTTTGCTCTATACCTGGTGATGGTCTCCCAATACCATGATCAGTGTAGGACCGGTGTGTGTTGGGGGTACAGAGTTCTCAGAGGTGCATCACCTGGGGGACACTGGCCTGGCTAATGTGGTCTGCAGTCTGAGGTTCTCTGAGGACATGGGACCTTGCAAGGAAGGTGGTATTAGTAGGTAGGAGTGGCAGATGGAGGTGGACTGGAGCTCATCATTGCTTGTGATGGTTAAGCACCCTCCACAGCAGGCTTCTGGGGGAATGGACACAGATGAAGGAAAAAGTGGGCATGTTGAACAAAGACAAGAGAAAGCTGAAAGCAGAACAGATTTTCCTGCAAGAGTCCTGTGAGGAGACAAGGAGGCTCTGTGAAGACGCCCATGAGAAGATCTATAACCTCTGGAGCAAGCAGCAGCAGGTAAGCTGAGGCAGCAGGAGCAAGCTGCCCACCTATCTAATCGCACACACACATATATATGTACACCATCATGTAACCATCCACTCAGTTACCCAGCTGACCACCTCCATTCCGTCTAATGGTTCATTTCTGGGATCCTTCACAAGTCGCTCTGGGGAGTAACCTCTTGGAACACACAACCTGACTGGAAAACAAACCATCCCGCTCTGGTAGAAGCTGCAGTCCATTGAGGGAGATTAGTAAATCACATATCACACACCTACATGTCGGTACGGTAGGAAGGGTTCTATGCTGGGAGCCACATAGGGAGAATCACAGAGCTTTGAGTGAGTGTGTGAGTGAGGACAAGGGCCTGGGGATCATTTGCTCGCTAGAACAGAATATTTCTGTTCCACTTAAGCTACCAGGCCAGAGCTCTTTGGATCTCCCGTCTCCATACAGGTAGAGCTTCCTATCTTTTTCTGCCTCATCATCTTATTGCTAAATGGTTCTTTTGGTAAGAAAGAGAAAGGACTTGGTGTTTTCTCTCAACTTTTACACATTTTCACTATTTTGGAATTAATATGTTTTATAATACAAAAATTCAAACCCCAGAGCTTTCTTGAAAACAAAAAGTAGACTTCTTTCCTTTCACCGAACTGAGGTAACCTCCCAGGAAATGTCTGGTTTGTCTCGTTGGCTTCACAACACAGAACCTGGCAGGAAAGACCAGTTGAGGATGTGTGTCCTTCTCTGCTCTGGGTGAAAGGTGACTGTCCACTAACGACTTTCCTGCATCCTGTTTTGTTCTTCTTCTCATCATTGCCTGCTACCATTTTTCTTTCACCTTTGTCTAATCTTGGTTCAGTTGGCTTTGTCCTTGGATCTTGGCCTGGATTTTATTCTTTAAGAAATTCTGAACTTAAATAAATAAATAAATGAAATTCTGAACTGCAGAGGTGTCTCCCTCCAGCAGAAGTCCCATGACCACGCTGAGCTGTGAGAACAGGCTGTCTTAGTACAGCCCACTTAGGCTCATCATAGTCTATAGCACTCACTACATGTTGTGTCTGCAGTGCTCAGAAGCTGCTTTCATTCCCAGCTTCTTTACGCTGAGTTAAAGTTGGCCTGATGAACGTTGGCAGAAATGAGGACCTCCCCGGCATTGCTATGGTGTAAAATGGTGTAGCCCTGGGAGAAGCTATGTATAATTTTTCAGAAACTTGGATTGCAGTTACAAGATGACCTTGTGATCCCAGAATGAGAAGTAAGGGTTCACAGAGAATCTAGGGGACACCCGGGTTATAGAAGCATTCCTCAGAGCACCGCCAAACCAGAAAATATTCAAATGCCCTTCATTGATGAGTAAACATTCAATGAAGTCAAGCCCTTCCATGGAATACTGTTAAGCAGGAAATAATACATGCACTCATTTGGCCATGAGTCAGTCAGCCTTCTGCTACTTAGAGAAATCCCCTACATAATCATCTTACTAGACGGAAAGGTTTATTTGACTCCTGGTTGTAGAGATTTTCTGGTTTTCTGAACTCATTCCTTGAACTCATTAGGCCAAAATTGAGGTAACCTGTGGTTCAGAGAGCTCCTTTTGGAGGAAGCTGCCCCCCTTGGAGTCACTGGGAAGGACTGAGTGAGAGCAGGGGGCTGGTCCACCACCAGGCAGTGGTCCTGTACCACGGAACTAAGCCTTTATTGTACAGTCTGGAAAACTTGCTATGCAAGCGTGGCTAACTGGGTGAAGGAACCCTGGCATCCACCATTTTGTGGCTTGGGTTTCTAAGGCAAGCACTACATTGACTGCTCTGCCCACTGCGTTCTTCTCCCAGGGACCAGGCGTGCATGTAGTGCATAGACACACAGGCAGGCAAAACACCCACACATGTAAAGTAGAAATAAAATGAAAACTTACCAAAACAGAGACAGAGTTCACAGTTCTCACCACATCACCCCATCCCTGTGCCTGGGTTAGGGTACAGATGGAGAGGGTGTGGGCTAATGAAAGTTAGCTCTCTTCTCTATACGATCCCAGGTGATCTCTTCCTCCAGTAGTGTTAGCTAGGAACTACACATGTGGATGCAATGCAGTGTGCTTGTATGTGTGCATCCATGTACTTCTGTGTGTTCAGGAGTGTGTGTGTTTGTGTGTGTCTGTGTGCATGCATGCATACATGTTTACGTGGGTGCAGACAACCCTGTCCTAAGAACACAATTTTCTAATGATTAGGAACAACAAAGACTGGAGAAACATCTTCATTCCCTACTGAAGCCGAAGGAACTGGTTACCCAGCAAAAGGACTCGGCAGGAAAGCTGCAGCATCACTTCACGGAGTCCCAGATGAGGTAGGAGCACGGACTGGCCGAAGATGGAGCCTAGTGGATCCCCTGTACCTGGATCTCTGTCCTGGCAAGGCTCCCAGCCACAGCCAGGGAAAGAATACCGCAGAGTATCGAGTTGGCTAATATCAGGAACTTTTGTCCAGGAAACAATATGTTTGGTTATTGGTCTTTTGAGGATCATGTCCCCTTCTTCTCTTGTGAGAAGCAGGAGGTCGATTGTGAGGGACAGTGTGTCCTCTGCCACTTTATTTTCCTTCAGGAACATCACATTGAGAGAGACGTTTCTAGTCTGTGGCTGATTTGAATGCAGCCCACTCCTGCTGGTTGCAGGCTCTCTGCAGGGTTCATCAGTTTCCTGTGAGAAGATTTACTCTGGCCATAAACAGATTAGGAGCTGACAAATTAACCCCATGCAGGTTCTGAGCTGTAGGAATAATCAGAGCCTTCTCTGCAATGTTGTGTAGGCTCCACTAGAGGGCAGACATGGAGTTTTACAGGTTGTTCACATTGACCTAGTATCCAATCATGGCCCGGATTAGCTTTCCTGAACTGTGACTCAGACATTGACATTTCTCCAAATTAATGTTTTTGGGCTGTTGGGAAAATATATTCTTTTTTTTCTAGTCAGCACAGTGTATTTTCAGTTCAACTTTTAGCAGTTTTTAAAAGTTGAAAAAATAATCCATTCCAGGGGCTCTCTGACCTTTTTCCCTTGGGAAAGCAGAGAATGAGCTCAGCTAAAAGGTGATGCTGGATTGTGTAGCTAGTCGGGGCTCAAAAGCTGGCATGGCAGGGCCCCACCAGGCCTCCGTCCTAGCTGTCCATCTCCTCTAGGTCTGAACATCTCCAGCATGAACTGGAAGAGACCACAGCCCAGGAGGAGAGCCTCCTGCAGATGGAGCTGCTGCAGCAGGAGCACTATGTGCCAGGCAAGTGAGCCACCATGGAGCCCCATTCCCACCAACCTGGATATTCACGGTGTGGGTTTTCTTCCTTGACTTTATTTTACTAAAGTTGAATAGGTCCTGATTTTTTTTTCCTTGCCAGTGTCCCAGAGAGACAGTTTCTATGTCTGATTTCCACTTCTTCTCTGACAGCACCTCTTAAGAGAACCGAGAAGGCTGGAGGAAGCCAGAGACACCTTGAAGGCATGACATTCTACTCTCCAGGATCCAGGCCTCCTCTGAAGAAGCCACATCCTTTCTGCTGTGAATTCAGCATTGAGGAAAACATCAACCTACCATCAGAGGATCCAGCCGCAATCTGATCCACCTCTGTTGGCTCACATCCAGAGAAAAGACTACATCATAAATAAGCTTGAGATTCAGAGGACACCCCATGAATTACACAGAAGCCTAACATCCATCACCTAGTGGCCCTGGTGTGGGTAAAACAACATGGAGGGAGTTATGTGAGTGAACAAGAGTTAATCTGTTAGCTACTGTCAAGGGCTTTGGCAAGCTGACTCTATATGTAATGTGAGATCTGACAAGGAAGACTCTGTCACACTGCTATCCAGATAGACCACACCCAAAGCCTAAGATTCTCTCTCTAGTGCAGAGCTGATGCTGACCCCATATCACGCACAAGTGTTGGTGATGATAATTCCCTACAGAGACTAATCCACTTCCTCTTGTCTCATGTTATTGATTTCCTTTTACTTAAAGAAAATTCCAAAGGAAAGTGGGAATTTTGCTTAATTTTATTTGGTTGGTTGTTTTTGTTATGTTTTAGATTGTTTTGGTTTGGTTTATATATTGGGATATCTGCATCAGTTTTTTTGGTTTTCTTCATCTTAGTGTAAGGTTTTGTTATCTTTTGTTATTTATTTTGTTCTTTCCATTGTTTTAATAGTTTGTTAAGGTTGCACACTGTCTATAATGACCGCTGTCTTAAAGCCCCCGTTGAATAAAATGAATGTTTTATGAATAAAAAGCTATTTCCAACTTTCCTCTCTTAAGACTCTTCTTTAGTCAGGTGAGCTGTCACACTCCTGTAAACCCACCACTCACAGGCGTGGATCTGTATCAGCAAGTTCCAGGCCACTTGGGCTGCACAATGATTTCCCAGCCATGGGCTACACAGGCAGATGGTACCTTGGATATGGATACGGATGGCATGGCCTGCTCTGTGTATACCCAGTAGTCTACAGAGAAACTAGACATATCACATCCTCGGGGTCATATATTCAGCTTCAGTAGAATGTGGTACACACACTGTACAACACGTTCATGACATCATCATGCAGAGAAAACTAAAGGGAAACACAATTAACTGTAGCTGAGGGTTTTCTGTGTTCTGCGCTGTCCGATTGATGCTTATAAATAATTACTCTGAGGCTTAATATTATAATTGTTGGAAGATGACTCAGGCTTATTACTAGCTAGTTCTTACATTTAAATGGACCCATTTCTATTAATCTGTGCATTGCCACATGGCTGTGATTTACCACTAATTCTCTGGCATCCCACTCCTCCAGTGGCTGGCTACATGGCATCTCCTAGACTCTGCCTTCCTTCTCTCTGTATCTCTGTTTGGATTTCCTGCGTAGCTATAATCTGCTTGACCCTTGGCCAAATCAGCTTCTTTATTAAGCAATGGCAGTAAAACATTCACAGCATACAGAGGGGCGTCCGACATCACACAACTACATTGTTCCTGGCCTCTCGGGAAATGAGAACATTCAACAAAAGAGTGTAAAAAAAAAATAAGGAAATGCAAAGCAGTCTTTCTCTGGTTTTCTTGAAACGTGGGTGATATGCAAAAATGATAACCGCACAGCAGAAATAATGTCCTCCAAGACATGTTGGGTCATTTTGTGGTGCTTTTATTTCTATTGTGGGTGTTTTGCCACTACATACATGCAATTCCCAAAGTAGCCAGATGAGGGCAGTGGATGTCACCCGGTATGCACATTAAAGACGTTTATTTGCTGTCATGTGTGTCTTCTTAGACAGCCAAAAGAGCTCTTAATGCATGAGCCACCTCTCCAATCCCTGCTCTTAACTTTCTCCTCCCAGTCATATGTGCTCTGCTAGTAGATTGGATCACCGCAACCAAAGACAGAAGTTTCTTGAGACCTGTAGGGACAGGTCCATGAAGTAGGCATGCTAATTGTCTTAGGCTGCCATACATCCATGCAGGGCTCACATCGGTTTAGGACTCTGCCCCAGCATCACTGACTGTCAGACTAGAAAGGATTTTCTTCACCTCTCATCTAGGATGACAGTGCAGGTTAGGACTGTCTAATGAAATGCAGAATTTGAGAAGACCCTGCTGGGGGTAGAGGTGGGGTAAGGAACCCCTCTTGATAGTCTAACTAAGCAATATTTGGAGGAGCCTTATGACTAGCTGGAGTAAAAGGAGCTGTAGCAGGGGCTACATACCTCCTGTGGAGAGTGTTTCTGTGCAAGACTAGAAAAAGGGAGAGAGATGGTAGATAAACGATAGATAGGTAGGTAGATAGATAGATAGATAGATAAATAGATAGGTAGGTAGGTAGGTAGATAGTAGATAGCAGATAGCCCAGAGACCTAGGGCAAAAACTTTTTTTAGACCAGTAGTGTTGGTTTTACCCTAGGTCTCTGGGCTATCTACTACTGGCCTATCTACTATCTATCTGTCTATCATCTACTCTGGTTCTTGGTTACCCAAGCAAGTGCTGGGTGTGGGTTCCTTCTTGTGGAGTGGGCCTGAAGTCAAATCAGACACCGGTTGACTATTCCCACTGTTCTGTGCCACCATTGTCTTTCATATTTTGTAGGCAGGACATTTTGTAGGTCAAAGGTTTTGTGACTGGTTTGGTTGGCGTCTGCTTTTCTCTTTCAATAGCCCACAGAGTACCTTCCCTCAGCCAAGAGACTAGAAAGTAGGGATGCAGGCTTCCTGTATGACCCAGCTTGACTTCCCCATATTCCATGTGTAGATGTTACCTCAACAATGGGACCCACTTGCAGTTTTTGGAATTGAATGCAGCCCAGTCCTACCACTGGAATCCTTGCCTGGTGAAGGAGATGGCCAGTTGAGACTCCATTACTAGGAGCCATCACTAGTAATGGAAAGGGCAGAAAATAGAAAGCAAGCTTTCCCACTAATGTGTTATTACTAAGACAAAATACCAGATAGGAACATTCAGAGTGAGCCTGCATCAAAACCAGGGGTAGGGGTGTTGCTCAAAGATGGTGCTTACTATGCCCTGGTCTCAGGGTGATTGACAATGAAGGCGATTTTGTGTTTCCACCTGAGACAGCGTGATCGACAGTGAAGACTCCAAACTGCAAACTGTAATAATAGTGTTTGAGTTCCTCAATGTCAGCAGGACTTGAACTAGGGAGACTGGAGTCTGTGTCAAGATATTAGCTAGGCGTGGGGACACGGGGCCAAGAAAGCAGCACACCAGACGGGAAGGACAATAATTGCCGTGACTCGGATTCGAACCGAGGTTACTGCAGCCCCAATGCAGAGTACTAACCACTGTACGATCACAGCGAGCCACGCCGAGTGATGTGCTCTATAGCGGATGCTCACCCAAGCCTCAGTCAAGCTTAGCCCGGCGCGAACCGGCCTGTGCTGCAGAAGTGATTTCTCTAAAGCCGCTGGGTTGGGAGCGGCGCCGAGTGCACGCGTCCGTGCCTCGGTTAGGTGGTGAGGGCAGTCGCTAACTGAAGTCTGTGGGTCGATACCACTCCTGCAGGTGTAGTATTTCCCCCAAGCACGCGACAGCCTTTCATTGCCCTCCTCTCCGTGGTGGCTGGGCCACCTGGGGAGGGGAGGGGGGAACTAGCGGTTCAAAGCCTTCCCTAGACGCCGCCCACCGGCAGAGACCAAAACCGTCACCGCCAGTCCCCAGACTCCATACCAAACACAGCCGGGCCTGCCTGTTTCTGTGATTTATTTTGGTTTTTCCACATCCCATGGTTTTCGAAATAAATCGGTTCCAGAGTTTTGTGATTACGAATTAGGCTGTGGTCGCCTAATTCATATGCATATGAATTGTCATATGCATATCTTTAGCCATTGGTAGAAAGTTTACCTATTTTATTAAAATCTGGCCCGTTTCCTGTGCTTTGGTGAGTTGTTGTCCATAATTTTCCTTCATTAAGGAGGATCCCCACTCTCCGTCATCCCCAAATAAAACAAAGACAGCAGGTGGGGGGTGTCCACAGGTGCCCCCCTCAGCTCTCTCACTCCCCCAAAAAATTAGCTTTGTTGTTTTTCCTGCCAGAGGCCAGGCCATAAAGAGACAGCGTGTGACAAGTAAGGAAGGTCTTAAGTACGTGAGCTGGGTTTTTCGTGGGCTTCGGGAATTTCTGAGAAGGATGTAGGGATGTGCACTTTCCAGTTGCCAAGTTAGCACACAAGTGGCTGCAAATTTGGAAAAGTTAAACGCCCAAAAGTTGTAATTCCTGGGTGGCTTTGAACCACCAATCTTCTGATCAACAGTAGAACCCACTAACCGACTGTGCCACAGCCACAGTTCGTAAGGCTCTGCCGCGCCTCCTATGTGATTTCGGCTTCACTGCGGCGGCCACACCTGGGTTGCCCACCTTGCGGGGGCCGAGCATCCGCGTGTTCCACGGCCGCTTCCCGAGCTCACGCGAACGCTATGGACCCGGCGCCTCCGGGACGCTGGGACCCCGCAGCTACCCGGGTGTCGGGGCCGCGGGGATTCCACGCTGGCGGACTCACCGTCCAGGCTCCCGATAGAACTCCGCGAAGGAGACCAAGTGCGCTTAGGGTCCGATCCTTTGCAAACCCGGAGCACGGACACGCGAGGAGCTGGTCACCCCAGGTGTGTGCTGGAGCCTCGGCGCGGCCCCGTGTGGAAAAGGCGAGTGCAGCGCCCGTGCTCAGGCGGTACAGACGGGTAGAAGGAGGGACTTGACCTGGAGTAGAGAGGGACGAGGGTGGATGCTTCTGCGACTATACGCCGCAGGGATCTGAGACGGAGCCGCGAGAATGGTGACTATAAGAAGACTGGAGCTTATGTTTAGGGAGATATAAAACCACGAGGGGTGTTTCGTTTTGTTTTTAATTAACCAGAAGAATTGCTTCTTAGCCAGCGGTTGATGTCTTTCAGCTAGAGGTGTGCGGAGTCAAGGAAGGTGTTGACTACCAGGCCAAAAATCTAAGATAAGAGAGGATCACTTAAGGCGAGATCAGTCATCTAGACACATAATAAGGAAAATATAAGGAGACTATAAGAAGAAAACAATAGTTACCTCTTTTTAAAACAAAGATAAGAGGGGAAAGCGCGAACGCAGTCCCCCACTAACAAAAATTATACAGTCGAGTTTCCCGCATTTGGGGAAATCGCAGAGGTCAACACACCCCAAGTGCAATGGGTGAGCCTCGCCCTGGGAAAACCACCTAAGTGATCATGGTATCTCCCCTGCCAGGTAAGTATGTTTTCCTCACCCGCAGCCCCCACTCAGCCCCACCGGCCCTGCACTCTGAACTCACGGTCACTTCTCTGCTTTTTCCAGGATCGCCCCGGACGCGCACACTCGATTCATGCTCCCCGCTGCCACCCGCAGACCCGCGCTCTCTTCCACGCCGCGTGGAAATCCCTCGCATTTCCGCAGAGGTTGCGGATGCAGCAGCCCCTGCGCGACCCTCATCTGCATAGACCACGCCCCCAACTGACACCCAGGGGTGACACTACACCCCTCCCCTTCGCCCCGTTGGCTTGGTGAACTTTCTTGCTTGCCGAGAGCTGGATGGAGTGTCGCAGGACCAGAGACAAATCATTTTGTATTATCTCCCACCCCAAATAGCCTATGGCTGCTCACCGCTGTGGCCTAACTGCCTTGTGGCTGGTTTTGGTGCGTAGCGACAGACCCCTGTCTTCCGCCAATACGAAGTCAGAGAAGCCAGGCAGCAAGAGAGCCAGCCCTACAGCAGAGGTCTCCAGCTTCGGTCGAACGAACCTGCCTACCTCATGTCTCCACCACTGCAATTTACAAGACTCTTGATGTATAGTTTTCTCTGTTCTCTTCTACAGAAACACCATGAAACTGACGCTATATCGGGACATGGTATTTGGGATGACCCGAGTCTGTGTTTCTGGTCCAGGGGACCCACTCTGCCCTCTCTGGACCTCCTCAGGCTCCTACATATGTGCCTTGAACACATACAATCAGGCACAAATGCCCATACAAAAAAAAATAAGTACTTTCTTTTCTGTGTTGTGTATGTGGGGGAGTGGCAGGTATGTCTGAGCCATGGCTGGCATGTGGAGGCCAGCGAACAATGTTTCTGGCAGTCGGATCTCTTTCTGCTGTGCCTGATCTGTGGAATCTGACTTTTGACAGATTTTATAAGAGGCAGTGATAGTTTTTAAGAACTCTAAGTCCTCGGGGTGGGGTTGGGCTGGAGGTGAACCTTGACAAAATGAGACAGAGCCTGACTATTAGGATGAAATAGCTGATGTAGGTCGGACAAAATTTGCCGAGTATCAGGGGGTGACTGTGAGAATGTGGGTGTACCCCCTGAGGTGATTGAGGTAAGTCTAGGCCCTGGAGGGAGCTGTCAGTCTGATGAGACTGGCAGTGAGAGTATATTCCTATAGTATACTCCTATAGTATACTCCTATAGTATA
>NC_022022.1:25421488-25422279 GCF_000317375.1 Microtus ochrogaster | reverse complement strand
TCCTATAGTATACTCCTATAGTATACTCCTATAGTATACTCCTATAGTATATTCCTATAGTATATTCGTATAGTTTTGGGGAGATGGGAAGCTTTTAACAAGGCTATAATGTGGCCTGAGTTAGTTATGGATCCTCTTTTTGTTGTAAGAAGCCCGTGCTCTTTCCAGATAGCAGCATGGGCTAAGAGAATAGGAAAAGCATATTTGGAGTCTGTGTAAACATTTAAGGATTGTCCCTGTGCCACACAGGTGAGGGCTACTAATTCAGCCCACTGGTTAGTCGTATGGGCGGGGAGTGCCTGTGCCAACCCCACCTCAGTACCTGACACTATGGCAAGCCTGCCCTATGGGTTCCCTCATATAAACAGGAGGTGCCATCTGTGTGCCAGGCATAAGTGGCATGAGGCAATGTGTCCTCCTGTGTGTCTGAGGGGTGGGGCAGTAGTTCCTCTGAGGTTTCTATGCAGGAATGAGATGGAGGATAGTCAGGATTAGGTTGAGGGAGAAGATCTGAGATATTGTGGAATGGGCAGGATTGAAAAAGTGAGTGTGGCATCTTCCACTAGTGTCACTTGGAGGGAAAGAACTCGAGAAGGAGGTAAGGTTTGTAAGCCTTTATAGGTAAGAGATGGGATAGGTTGTGGTGGGAGAAGATGGTGGTGGGTGACCCAAAGGTTAATTTCTTTGACTCATGAAAAAGAAGCAGTCGCTAAACCACATATACAGGATGCCCAGCCCTGAGTGGTAAAGTCTAGCTGCTTCTTCTTCTTCTTCTTCTTCTTCTTCTTCTT
>NC_022022.1:25420096-25421333 GCF_000317375.1 Microtus ochrogaster | reverse complement strand
CTTGTAGACCAGGTTGGCCTCGAACTCACAGAGATCCGCCTGCCTCTGCCTCCCGAGTGCTGGGATTAAAGGTGTGCGCCACCACCGTCTGGCTTAAAGTCTAGCTTCTTAGGTGTCAGGGCCAGCCTCAACAAAAATACCAGAGTGGAGGTGTAGGAATCTAGAAATATAGTAAAGAATATGAAGACACAAATGAAAATAATAAAACACAGAAACATATAGAATAGTTTCGGGAGGGAATTTTTCAGTGAGTACTGGAAATTCGCCCATGTTTAATTTCCAACTGGTTAATATACCCCTCAGTGGGTCTCCACAGACTGGTACATTACAGATGCAAAGGAAGGTCCCAGCTGATGCTCTAGGACGCCAAGGGCATACCCCTCCTTTTCTGTTACATAGAAGGAAAAAGGATGAGTTAGGGAGATGGAGAGGTGAAGCCTGGATAAGGGCCTCTTGGGGTCTCTGAAAGGGCTTAGTAATGGGAGGGGGGAGAAACTTGTGTGGAGAACCTAGTGCTGCCTCCTATAGGGGGCAGGCAAGCAGAGAAAAAGAGGGGATCCAGGAACTAAAGAAGGCAGCTATTCCTAGGAATGATAAAATCTCCTCTGTAGTAGAAGGGACTGCAAGAGACTGGATTAGTTTTTCTTGCTGTTCCCAGAGTGGCTGCAGCAGGCAGCAGGGCATGAGACCACGCCACAGGACCACAGATCACGAAGGCAGCCGGTCCCAGGCAGGGAGCTTCCCGGTGGGTGAGAGACCTATTAGGCACGCTGTGCAGAGAAAGTGGGTATTCTAGGCGACCTGACAGCCTCACACAGACATACATGCAGGCAAAACACCAATGTACATAAGATAAAAATTATTTTTTTTTTAAAAAAGGGAGAAGGGAAAGGATAGCGTCGTGAGAATTTGAGGTTTTAGTTGTTCCCCTCACTAGCTAGGGAAGTTTCTTCTCTACTCTGAATGTCAGTTCTTATGTGAAAAATGGTCAGCTGCCCCAGGTGTTCCTGAAGATCTTGTACACGTACAATGCTTTTATCATACTGAGTTGGACACAACAGTGGACATCAAATGGAGACACAAACATGAACTTAATGTTAGATGACAATGTCAAAATGAAAAATAGAAATATCTCTACTTTTCTATGATATACCTATATATATGTATATATATATATGCAGCTATAATTTAAGACATCTGAATTTAAGACATTATCCAGATTCTTTTTTTTTTTTTT
>NC_022022.1:25395362-25418348 GCF_000317375.1 Microtus ochrogaster | reverse complement strand
TTTTGTGCATGGTGATAGATATGGATCTATTTTCATTCTTCTACAGGTTGACATCCAGTTTTGCCAGCACAATTTGTTGAAGATGCTCTCTTTTCTCCATTGTATACTTTTAGCTCCTTTATCGAAAAGCAGGTGTTCATAGGTTTGTCTTACAAAGAACTTTGAAAGTTTTATTCACAATAACCCTCTGATATGGGGATCAATCTTTGCCTTCTTTCAAAGAAAAGGTGATATTGTCAAATATCGAGATGTTTCAGACAATCCAGAGATAAAACAAGTCAATCAAATTTAATAACTAGAGGTCACTTCATTTATTATGCTTTAGTGGTACAGGGAAACTGAGGTCAGAGGTGATAAGGTCAAGGAGAAGAAAGGTGAGGTGTATCTATAGATTGGTACACAGCCTGTCGGTGTTCAAAACATTTGATGAATGAATAAACTATCTGGGACTAAATATTAAAAGATTAAATGCTAAAACATTAAAAATTAAAACCTTTCTATCAGATCATACACCTTTTCCTATTTTAATAATAACAAAAGACAAAACATAATATAGCACACAGAGTTACATAGGTGGGGGGGGGCGGGAAGGTAAGAAACTTCAAAGATCTCATTTGGCGGTGGCAGGATCTGAAGTGCCCCCGGCCGGACCAGGACGGAGCTCCGCTCAAACTGAGTTGCGGCCACCTTCTGCGGAGCTGAGTCAGGTCGGGATCTTCTCGCAGCCCGTGAAGAGACGGGAACCAATTACAGCCAAACCAGCCTGTCGAAGGACAGAACGCCTCACTAGTTACTCACCGTAACGATTCAGACGCCCCGCTGTCTCCAAGGGCAACGAGAGACCTCACTTCCTGAAACGTCTCGTACAGAGGGCGCTGCTATTCTATGTCACTTCCGCTCCCCGGGCTTTGCGGATCTGGGGAAGGTGAGGTTGGACAGCATTGTTTCTCTTCCGGCGCTGTACACTGTTTTAGAGAAGGCGTTAGGATCGCTGCCAGACCAGGCCTTCGCGTTTCTGGTCAGGTAGTACCGGTACGGTGGCCGAGGAGGTTTGAGCGCGCCGGAAGTCGTCCTCGGCGCTCGCGCCTGTCTGGGCTACAGACGCACGTGGCGCGGTGAGTGCTGCGGGGACGAATGTGGGAAGGAGCGGGCGGGGATGTGGCGGCGAGGCTTGGGCCCCGGGGCTGGGGCGAAGACACACCCCTGTCTCCGCGCTCCTCACTGGCTCTGTGGCGGGTGACGGGGCTGCGTTTCTGCCGTCCTCTTTTTGGGGTCCTGAGTGACGCTGCGGGGGCCAGATGAATGCTCAGAGCCCGCAGTGACCAGAGGGAGCGGACCTTCTCTCTCCCCAGGCCGGAGAGAACATGTCTTTCCGAGGAGGAGGAGGTCGCGGAGGCTTTAATCGCGGAGGCGGAGGCGGCGGCTTCAACCGTGGCGGCGGCGGTAACAACAACCACTTCCGAGGGGGCGGTGGCGGCGGCAATTTTAGAGGCGGCGGCCGAGGAGGGTTTGGACGAGGGGGCGGTCGTGGAGGCTTTAATAAATTCCAAGATCAAGGACCTCCAGAACATGTCGTCTGTAAGTCGTCTTCAGAGCTTAATCTCCTCTGCAGTGGGAGTGGAGTCGGGTGGGGTTTATGTGACTAGCAAGTTTGATGGTAGTCTCCGAAAGGGCACACTGACTTAGCATCCTACCGGAGCTATGAGGAAGCGATCATGAGAACTGAAGTAGTGCGGTGGTGAACTTGAGTTTGGACTGAAAACACGAGAATTAGACATTATTTAGTGGATAGCCCGTTCTAAAAGAGAGGAAAGAGTTTGGGATTAAGTTTCTTTGCTGTGATCCCTAGTGATACAATTGAAATCCAAAGCCAGGTTTTTTAGCCTCCCTAGTCTGCGCTGTTCGTTACCAAAAAGCAAGGGAAATTTGCTTTGGAGAAAGCAAGGAAAATGCCTACCTAAAGTAATTTTGAATAATTATCCGGGAGGTGGGTCTTGGGAAGTAAGAGGAAAGAGAGGGGTGGATCTGTATGTGTGATTGGTTTGCTGGACAGAGTGGCTAAAAGTCAAGGGGTGTTGTAGTAAGCCATAGAGGAGATACTGGCAGCCTTATGTTCAATATAAGGTGACATGAAGAAAAAGTGGAAGGGTAGGAGATGTGGCCAACCTTTTGACATTTCAGCATGGCAGTGTCATCTGTGAAGTTCATACCCCAGAAACATGCAGCCTGATTAGCATACACTCACACACAAACTCCCTTACACAACCCTGCAAAATCGTGTTTTAAGTGAGTGTACCATTTTGTGATGGGCCACGTTCATAGCTCTTCATAGCTGACCTGAAGTCCGTACATTTGGCGGATGGATGGAAAAGAAGTTTCAAAGGAAACATAATAAGTAGGACTTGCAATACCGGGAATGAAAGGTTCTAGTTGTTAAGGATGGGGAGTGATTTTTGTAAATACAGTGTTTAATTCTAGGTTATAGAAACAATGGTAATTATTTTGTAATTCCTGAAAAGGATAATCATTGGAAGAAGTGGTAAAAATAATGAGTTCTAAGGAAGAAGGGGACAATCAACAAAAACAGGTTGATTGATGTTTATAGGTTGGGGAAAAGAAAGGATAGTCAGTGGACTACATTGTTTTCATTGTGAAAACCATGGCAGGGTGACAGTCTTAAGTTGGGTGATCTCCATGTCCCAGGCATCTCATTTGTTCTGGTTAACCATGTATTAGGGTGGCTGCAGTGAGATGTGGCTAGCTTCATGTACAAGGGCACAGAGAGAAGGGGAGTCTCTAAGAGGTTCCCCAGTAATGGTGTGCTAACTTAGGACCACGGTGTTGATAACCAAGCTTTGCCTTGGAGGTGAGATGTGGGAAAAGACCAAGTGGTCAGCAAGTTGATCCGTGTCTGAAATGGGCCCATGTCTGTTTTCTTTTCAGTGTTAGGCGAGTTTATGCATCCCTGTGAAGATGACATCGTTTGTAAATGTACCACAGAGGAGAACAAGGTGCCATACTTCAATGCTCCTGTGTTTTTAGAAAACAAAGAACAGATTGGGAAAGTGGATGAGATATTTGGACAACTTAGAGATTTTGTATCCTTTCTAATGGGCTGAGCCAGTGATCTCATCCAGGAATTATTGTCCCTCCCCTCCCCAGCCAGGTAAGTATCAGCTAAAGCAAACTCACTGCTTCGTTTAGTAGATAGCAATGCTACAGGTGGACCATAAGGAGGACTGTAGGAGAGAATGCCTTCACCCACTGACTTTATGGAAAGTTCTAGAAATGGAGGCCGTTTGGATACAAGCCGCAGGATTGTATTTGCTCTGCTGCTGCTTTACAGATTATGGCGCCACTAGACTATCATGATAGGAGTGGGAGGTACTGTTTTTTTTTTTTTTTAAAAATTATGGTTTTTAAAGGAAATATCATTTCCTCTTGGAAGTTTCTTGATTTCTTATAGCCAGGCATTCTTTTTAAAATGCTTAAACTCAAAAATTTATTATCCTTTTACAACTTTCTTACTTGTTCCTTAATTATAATTAATAGTATTTTTCAGTCAAACTATCAGAAAACATGAAGGCATCGTCCTTTAAAAAGCTCCAGAAGGTGAGTCAAACTCATAATTAAAATTCTTAGATTCGGAGGGGAATGGTGCATGCTTTAGGGATAGTCTTAGGGGAGGCAGTTACGGCTCCTGCACTGTGCTGCAGTGGGGCTCTGCAGCTGGTGTGTAGTAACACAGGCATTGAGTCTACGTTCCTGCAATTGTCTTCTGTGGCCCTGGTTGGCTGGGACCTCACTTGTTGAGATTAGGTTGGCTTCTGATCTGATGTGCTCTTCCTGCCTTCACCTCTGAGTCCTGGGATTACAGGTATGGGCTTTCACACCTCTAAACTTGCTAGTCTTGAAAAGTAATGATTTAGCCAGGCATGGTGTTGCAAGCCAGTAGTCCCAGCACTTGGAGCCAGAGAGGCAGGAGGGTAGTTGCTTTGAGTCTAGCTTAAGCTACGTATTGAATTCCAGGCCATCTTGAGATACTTAGCAATCATCTGTCTCAAAAGCATATAAGTTACTTGATAGATGGAGATAGATACTAAAAGGTTCCATAGGTATTTCGTTAACATGTTATATTCTGTTTAAAAAAAATTAAATGGTTGCCATGAAACTCTGTAGTGGGGCCATATTTAATTCTAGCCTTCCTTGAGGTGGTACTTTTGAAACTGAAAGCTCAGAATTAACCAGGAAAGATTGTTACATCTCAGATACCTGAGGACAGCTCTTAAGATGTCATCCTTTTAGGCCCCCTTCTTATAAATTAGACCCAGTTGCCCTTAAGTAGCATCCACCGTGCAGTTTCAAGAAAGAAGCTAGAGAATTTTGATGTGGTTAGGCCAGTACTTACACACTGAGCTAGCAACAGCAGAAGGTGGGTTCTGCATAGAGAAAACTGGAGCATCAGGATGGTAAACTGCAGAAGGCTCTGATGGGTATAGACCGTTTAGTGTGGGTGGGGAAGGTTCTTGAATTAAAAGGCTGGTGAGATAGGAAGGAGCTTGATAAGCTATGAGACAGAGATTAGGTTTTAGTTTTAGCATTGTTTCTAAATAATAGGGTGAGCTTGATCTTTACGTTTGTCCTTAAAAGAACACTGGCGAAACCGAAAAGCCCATTGGAAAGGGGTCAGCACTCTTAGAAAGGGCCAGCCATGTAGGCTGTACAAAGCCAGGGATGCTGTGGGCTAGATGTAGAGTCCACGAAAATGAGAAGAGGCTGCGGGGATGTGAACATACAGAAAAAATCAGTGGGACTTGGTAATAACTCAACCAACCATTTTTTAGAAGTTTGATTTTGACATCTTTGTGGGTTATGATCCCACTTACTGACTTGGGCAGCATTGGAGAACATAGGTTGAGGTAGGATGGTGAATTTCATTTGGGGCACAATGAGATAGTCAAAAGATGAGGACTTCACAGTGCTGGAGTATAAATAAAACTGGGAAGTTGTTGATATACAGACATAGGCTATGAAGAGTGGAAGCAGTAGAGTTCTCATGAGAGCCTCAGGCCCCATCCCAAATTTAAATGTCTTAGTGCAGGCTGACACAGTTGCAAGGAAAGGGGAGGGGCACATGCATGCTGTACACACAGTCCCTAAAGTAGAATAGTTTTCCGGGGGGTGCACGTAGCACTCAGTGGGTTTAGGAATAGCGTGGTAGTCGGGTGTCAAAGAGCTGGGGGAGTGGTGGTTCCAGAAGCCAGGTCAGAACAGGAAATTAGGTGGAGACAGTGACTTGCTGATAGCAAGTGGCACTGATTGTAGATAGGTCTGAAAGGGGTGTTTGGAGCTGAAGAGCCTAGAGAGAAACAGTGCTGAGGGCTTCTCATGGCTGTGTGACTTGAAAATAGAAAGTTACCTTAGAGACCCTTGAAGCCATGCTGATCCCTGCCTTTCTTACTGCAAGATTACTTGAGGATTTCTATAGTGATATAAGCCCTCTAATCCCCATCCCTTGTTTTCTATTTTGTTTCCAGTCTACTGGTGTTTTGGAGTTCAGGTTCTCCTTAGCCAGCCTAGGTTGTTACAAAGTCTAAAGATAGCATTTTGACCTAATTGTACTTTCTGTGATGGAGTTAATTCAGTAACAGTTAGTCACACAGAGCACTGGACACATTGAATATCCTGACATATCTCATGAACTTAAATTTAATCCCATGTCAAGTCTGATCATTTTTTTTCTTGTCAGCTCTCTTAAATGAATATGTAGATTTTTGGAGACATGTATCACTAAAAATGAGATTGAATTGACTTTTGTATGTATACAATCTAAAGCACTGATTTATGTATCTTATGATCTCCATGGAACTTTATAATTGGCACTACATTTTTATACATAAGAAAACTAGGTAATTAGAGGGGTGGGGGAAGTCCTTGCTCAGAGTGTGTATGGGATTTGAACCTAAGTAGGCTGGGCTATCTAACTGCTACTGTTCAACTTTCAGTTTTATATAGATCCGTATAAGCTGCTGCCATTGCAGAGGTTTCTACCTCGTCCTCCTGGCGAGAAAGGACCTCCCAGAGGTGGAGGTGCTGGTGGCAGGGGAGGTCGAGGAGGAGGAAGAGGAGGTGGTGGCCGAGGTGGTGGAAGAGGTGGTAAGTTATTGTGGGGTTTCTAATGAGGATTGATTTATACAGTACACTTTAGTTTAGCATGTAACCAGACTTCCCTTACCTTTATTTTTCTTACATATTGCCCATATTGTTTCCACAGATTCAACAGAGGAAAAAATTTAATTTTACCTTTGCAAGATTTCAGACCCTTGGATTATTCTTGTTTTAATAGAGATTTTAATTGAGACTGTCACCCATTGCTTAATAAGAGATTCATTCTGAGAAATGCAGTGTGGGCAGTTTCACTATGTACACTTAGACAGATCCTCATGTAGAGCGTGATTGTGATCACTCAGCATGGCTTCTTAGTGCAGTGGAGGGTTGTGAGGTAGAGGCTAATGCTGGTGAAATGGGGGCAGGCTGCTTTATGATTAGCTTCTTGCGAAAGGAATGTACTGAAGAGTCACGGTGTAAAGGGAAGTAAATACACAAACCGGTAGCAGTTGTTTTTAACCACTGTCAGGCATTGGCTGCTGGACACAGCTAAATGTGCTGTGCTCTTAGGTGACTAGGCTTACATGTTCCAACAGTCCTGTGAGTGTGGGAGCCATGTCTTGCTCTACAATGTGAAAAAGTAGGGTTTTCTAGGTCCGTTATTATTTTAGGAGGCTTATATGTTATGCATGAAGCGCTATTTTGTATTTTATGTATAAAAATTTCCTAACCAATTGTAGTTTCTTAGTTATCAATGAGTATTTTGATTTTATATGCCAAGGGCTACCCTTATGTCTACTAATGTCTAAGCATATTCTTTAAATTTTTCTAGCAAGTTTTCCAATGACCTTCATGTGCATGCTCTAGCATGCATACATGCACATACATGTACATATATACACATACATACACATGCAGAAAATACATGTGATGTGGAAAACAGGAAAGGTGGTGATCTTGAGTTAACCCTACTGCTCCACTTGGGAAACTGCTATTTCTTTACCTTTATCTTTTAAAAGTTACTGTAAAACACAATAGATGAACCTGTATTTAGTCTTTATGATTATAGGAATGGCACAACTTTTACAGCTTATCAGAAAATGAGAAGCATCATTATTTAACAAGTATTTTCTTTTTAAGGTGGCTTTAGAGGTGGAAGAGGTGGAGGTGGGGGCTTCAGAGGAGGAAGAGGAGGTGGTGGATTCCGAGGTGAGTATGAGGAAGATGCCTTTAAATAACTGGATTTGTAGATCGATGCTGTCTGTTCGTTTCCTTCCGTTTAGGTTTATTTCTCTTCCCAACAAGTATGGCAAACACTGGGATGTTCTTGGCTTTAGCTTAATTTATGGCTCCACTCTCTACCATTACTTACTAATTTCTCACCAAATTACTTTGTTATGTTAATCATTCAAAAACAAAAAATATATAATATGAATGGCAGTTGTATTTGGTAATGTAAATTTATCAAACATTGTAGGAACTCCTGTTGAAGTTGAATTTGGGTATTAGCGCTGTAACAAGCCTTCTTGATTTTCCTTTAATCAGGAAGAGGACATTAGATGTGGCAGTTGGCAGACCTCACATCTTCTGTTTTTTCTGCGTGATCTTCTGCTGTGATTGAAGTCTGTCTGGAGTCTTGAGGATGCCGCTCTGTCAGTGGAGCTGAATCGTCTGTCAGCACTGGATAGAAACAAGTGGGGCAGAACAGTTGTTTGTGCCCAGAAAAAGCATGAAGACCCCGCTTTGTGCAGTACCTGGGACTTAAGCCTGGTGGGTGCTTAAGGAACAACAGGACTTCTCCTCTGAAGCATACTTTGAGTTTTTTAAATAAAATTTTTTATTTCTTTAACTTACTGTTTATTGATCGAAACCTATTTGTTGAAATTTGGAAGAACAAGCAAAGCTTAAACCCATTGAATTACAGATAGAAAAGGTAGGGTGGGTGAGTTTTGTTTAAAAATACTCTGATTCTAAAAGGTACCAGATAAGCTCAATTGAACACCCCCTTCTCACCCCCCACCCACAAGTCAGGCAGTTGGAACAGCACTTTAAAATCACTCAGACGTGAGCTCCTCCTTCAGAACGCCTTTTGGATAGGGGCAGAACAGCAGCCTTTGCTGTTCTTCACTTTTGTGTTTTATAATACGCAGATTAAAGCTGTTTCAGTAACTATAGTTAAGAATTATTTTAAAATTTTTATTTTGAGTCTATTAAGATTTGAGTAGCTCTGTTCATGTGAAAACTATAGTTCAAGAAATTTAGGAATAGAAATTTAAATATGGGTCACTACAGACAGGTTTTTGAAAATAAAATTTTTAATGAAAAGTTACCTTTATTTTGAAAATATTTGACTACCTATTACATTTTTCAAATCCTGGGTTAGGGATGCTATACATGAAATTGGCTTGAAATTGGCTTTGATTGCCGTTGCTAGTGTGTTGTCAGAAATTAAGCACCACAGCAAGTGAAGGTGCCTCAGTATGGAACCGAGTGCCAGCAAACAAGCCTGCCTCAGTATGAAACTATGTGCCAGCAAACAAGCCTTTCTCAGTATGGAACCAAGTGCCAGCAAACAAGCCTGCCTCAGTATAGAACTGTGTGCCAGCAAGCAAGTCTGTCTCAGTATGGAACTGAGTGCCAGCAAGCAAGCCTGCCTCAGTATGGAACCATGTGCCTGCTGTAGGTTCTTTTTTTTTTTTTTGGTTTTTCGAGACAGGGTTTCTCTGTGGTTTTGGAGCCTGTCCTGGAACTATCTTTTGTAGACCAGGCTGGTCTCGAACTCACAAAGATCTGCCTCCTGAGTGCTGGGATTAAAGGCGTGCGCCACCACCGCCCGGCTTTTTTTTTTTTTTTTTTGGCATCTGTAGGTTCTGTTACTCCCTTGTTGGTTTCTTCTCAGGTCTGTTTTAGCATGAGTTACTTATTCTTAAGTGCTTGTTTTAGCAGTGTGAAATTGTGTTTTTGTGTCTAAGTTCTGCCTTTTTGTTAATGGAATCGCAGTGCTATAAATACATAGGCGAAAGCAAAGGCCTGGTGGCAGAAGCAGGTGAGCGCTCACATCTTTATCTGCCAGTGGGAATGGCATGGACTTTTGAAAGCTGGAAGCTGGCTTCCAGGATACACGGCTCCTAATCCTTCCCCAGTAGTTTCACTGCTAGGGACAAAGTATTCAAACATGAACCTAAAGGAACCATTCTCGTCCACTTGATCAGTTTGTGAAGGGCATGAACACCCAAGGATGGACGCAACATCAGCAAGAGTCATGAACATGGCAAAGGTGACAGGATTGTAGAGACTGTATACAAACCTGGAGAATACACACTTTTTAAAATTAGTTTGAGACATAACTCATATCCCAGACTGACCTCAAATTCTGTATACCCAGTGCTGGGGGCTTGTAGAATGCAGTGCCACGCGCAGTGAAACTTCTCTTTTTACCTTACGTGAACAATTAAGTGGTTAAGCATTCATTTCTGTATCTCACCCTTGCTGTTTTGTGTGGGTTTTTGTTGAAATATTTCAGTTCAAATCGAATTCAAGTTGACCTCACCTGAACTTTTGGAGATTTACATGATAGGTTTACATTCAGTTATTAAAAATAAGTACTGTTTAATCACTTTAAAAATTCAAATACTGGTCAGCCAACCCAACCTGTTCCTTAGACAGAACCCTGCAACAGAAAGGCCCTCCAGTGAAGTGGTGATGAGCAAGTGCAGCCCTCTAGTGGTTCTGTTTCATGCTGCATGGAATTTGGTGACATTTGAGCCTTGCTTTGAAGCTCTAAAAGTAACTGAGATACCTATACCCCTTTACCATAGCAATGCATACTCATACTAGGTTTTTATGGGACAGTATAGACAATTAGGATTATCCTGTACTTGATAAGCTGAGTGGTTGACTAAATAGTGTGAACTCAGGCATGCTAAATCGTGGGAGAAGTAACTGAGGTGGCATAGAGCAGATCGTAACCATGCAGTGGGACATGTGGCTGTTAGGCTTAGGCAGGGATTTATGGACTGGTATTTCGGGGGAACAAGCTGCACCATGTGTGTTTGTGTGTTACATACAGACTGACATACTGGTTCCACATGGTAGATCCCCTCGTTTTTGTTTGAAAGGAAAGAAGTTCTTAGGGCATAGTTTTGTGTGACTAAATAAATACATAAGCAAAAAAAAAAAAAAAAAAGCATTAGGACTACGCCAGGTAATATTGGTGCCTTTCATGGGGAGATTGGAAGTGTGGGAGTCAATAGAGTATTCAAATTTTTAGGAAAAGTAAATACAAAGGGAACTGAGGTGAAGAATCTCAACCAGTTTGTGCAATTCAGTCTCTAGTACAGAAATGCAGCCCTTCTGAAGATGTGGGGAGGGCTTGATTTCAGGCTGCTCCTGACTGCCTTTCTGAGTTGGCTTTATGTGTTCTTTGTTTTTGTTTTTGTTCTTTAAACAGGCTGGTTTGCTTGGTAATCTGCTGATAAATACAAGACAGGAGCCTAAATTGCTTAAGATGTGTGGTGGTTGGGGTTTCTCTTTAAGAAGATTTCCCATTGTTCTAGGAATTAAAATGTTTTCCTCTTTGGCCCAATTAAGTGTTAATGGAGGGCCTCTAATGAAAAAGCCTTTCTTTGAGGTCTAGAAGTGGAAATGATTTGTCCTGAAAGAACTTTCCTGACAGGCTGCTGAAGCTGATTGCGATCGCCCGAAGGCTCTTCAGAAGGTGGTCTGGACTCTCCAGAATGCTGAGCCACACTTTAGATTCAAACACTTCAGGCTTTAGGAACGAAGGCGACTCTGTGTTTTCAAAGACGGAACACAGCATCATTGCAGCTTACCTGATTGTGGCAGGTATGGTGTTCACTTAGTTACCTGCTTCTTGGATGGGAGAAAGGAGGTGTTTGGTACAAGCATGCAGTGTGGGCTAGCTGGTAAACAAGGGACTGTACCAGTCGGAGGAAATGCAAATGAAAGAATAAACGACAGCAGTGTTATGCTGCTTCTTGACATGGAAGATTTTTTTTTTTTTTTTTTTTTTGGTTTTTCGAGACAGGGTTTCTCTGTGGCTTTTTGGTTCCTGTCCTGGAACCTCGCTCTGTAGACCAGGCTGGTCTCGAGCTCACAGAGATCCGCCTGCCTCTGCCTCCCGAGTGCTGGGCTTAAAGGCGTGCGCCACCACTGCCCGGCGGGACATGGAAGATTTTTTAATCAATGAGAGCAAAAGGGGCAAGAAAAGCTCATGAATTTTTAGAAGAGAAATTGTCCATATATTTGGTTCTTACATTAAATGTAAACATGAATATTGCGCACCATGGTAAAAGCATGCTTTGTATCATTTACCATTCTCATGCATAGTTTGCATAGTTTTCTTCTTGGTAGACTTAATATTGGAAGGTACTGGAGGAAGAGTTTGAAAGAGAAAGAGGGTGCAGATGAGGCATGCAAATTCAGCTCCTCTAGCAGGCAGTCTGGGAAGCAGGGCTGTAGGGGGCAGCTTTGAAAGATAGTGCACCTTTTTACTCTTCCATGTTCTCCTGTGTGAAATGAAGATAATAAAGGGATCTGTCATGATTGATAGGAAGAGTATATTAAATGTCATCGAGACTCCTAAGGGGCATAGATAGTTGTTGGGCAAATACGTTCTTGCCGTACAAATATTAGATTAAGATGAAGGCTTGTCTGTAGAAAAGAGCATGAGGGAGATGACAAAGTCTGTGGGTGTGGCTTTTACAATCAATCACTTCATCCCAAACTGTGTAGGCAGTGGCGAGTTTTAGTGACTGTTCTATTGGGCTCGTTGCTTTTTGCATTGACTTATGAAAATTTTCAGTCGTGTTTCTAAAGACAGAGATACATCTCTGTGTGTCTACTTTACAGCTGTTTTGTGTCTACTTCATAGTTGACTTGGGCTCCAAATAATTTAATTTTAGTGCTACAAATTCATTTGACTACTTCTCTGTGGTAAGAGCAAATAGTGGGTCTGAAATTCCAGAATCACATGGAGACACTATATATAAGTTTTGGTTCAACTAATTGTAGGTGACAGGGAAAATCCAAAATGTATCTGGTATTTTGGAGGCTGAAGCAGGAGAATTGTTGAGTTCAGAGTCTAGTGGGCTACATAGTGAGATTTTCTCAAAGGGGGAAGAGTCTGCTCACCAGAGCAGTATGCTAAGGGATTTCCTAAGAAAACCTTGTAGCTGCTTTTTAGTTTTGTTTCCCAAATCCACACAGGTGAGGAGCTTAAGAAATTTTCCCAGCACACACTTCTAAGTGGCTACCTGGCTTTGAGCAGGACTTTTTGTTAACCCTAGGTTGGTCGGCTTTGTTAGGAAGCATCAGAGCATGCAGTCTTTGCTTATGCTTTTACAGAGGAACTGGAGGAAACACATCCCACCTCTGCTTTTGTGCTGTGTGTCAAGTGTCTCTTGTGCTTCCCGTTCCCACATTTTCCTCCTTTAACAAAATCCACTTGAGCTCCAGATGATGAAAACCGAGGGAAAGGGCGCACTTGAGGATCATTCCATTTGTTATTTTGGCCATGGACCTATGGAGATTTTTTTTTACTGTAGAGTTTATTTATAAATATATGATTTATTTAATTTCTTTTGAACCAGGAGCTTGCTGTAGTGTGTGTTCTAGCCTAGAGCTATCTATGTAGCTGATGCTGGCCTAGATCAGGATCTTCCCACTTCTGCCTTCTGAGTATTACAGGTATGTTGTCACTGTGCCTGGCCTAGCTTTATTAATCAGTTCTTACTTAAGTGTCTGTGTATGTCTTCATTAATCGGTTCTTACTTAAGTGTCTGTGTGTGTCTTTGTGAATGATCGCCACATGTATGTCTACAGAGGCCAGAAGAAGGCGTCAGGTCCTTGGGTCTACAATTGCAGGGGATTCTGCGCTGTTCCACACAGGTGATGGGAACAGAATTCAAGTCTTCTGTCTAGAAGAGCAACAAGTGCTGTCAGCCACTGGGCCATCGCTACAACCCCCTAGATTTAATCTATATTTTAATCTTTCATTTGGATTTGAGCTCCTATATACTTTTATCATTTTCATTGCTATAGACATCTTGTTAATTTAGTATGCTTGAGTACTCTCTCTTCATCGCTTAAAGCTGAGAATTGAGAGTATGATAAATGGATGGATTTGAAATAATTCATCATGAATGAATTGTAAAATTGTGGTGAGAGGTTGGCTGAGAAAGATGACTGAGTACCGGACAGTACTGAACCACATAACCTGCAAGGCTACAGCGAGTCCCTGAAGGGTTGAATAGAGACAGTATCTGATTTGTGTTTCAGACATATGTTGTGATGGTAGCTAAGAGACCATTAGGCCGCTGCAGTGATCTGAAGTTGGAGCAATTGGGGACCTAGTGGAGGCACAAAAAATTAGACTCGTTCAAGAGCTAGAAGGTAGAATTGATGATTTGCTATGCCGCTGGGAAAGAAGAGGGAGCATCAAATTTAACTTCTAGTGGGGGTTGGGCTGGGGTGTGCTACCAATTGATGATGTAGTTCACTGAGATAGAAACACATTTGGGGAAAAACAAGTGGGAGGTGGGGTCTGAGTTCAGCTTTTACATATGGCCTTGTTTTACAACACTAATCTCAGACACAATGAAGCCATACAGAAAGTTGAATTAAGAAAGAAAGGGGTCTAGGACAGAGTTGAAAAATATATATTTTAGTGTGGTGGTGTTGAAGAAAAACTATCAGGTAGACCAAAAAGAGATGGGAGGGAGCTAAAGGAATGGGGAGGGGAATGATTTAAAAAGGTGGGAGGGTAGGGCTGCTCAGAATTTAGACTGACAGATCTGCTATCCACTCAGCAGAAAGTCTCTGCAATCTGCGAAATAATGCAGCGTATAAGTTAGCTAGAGAGAAGAGAGAAAAGAGGCAAATTATTTGTTTAGTACCAACATTATATTAGAGACTCTCCAAAATGTAATTGCTTTCTTGTGGCTATGTGCTGGCTAGGCAGCAATTTATATGCTGTATTTAACCCTTTTTGAATCCAAGTTATAATGTGTTTTTCTCTTTTTTGCCCCCATAATAGTTCTTGTATGTTTGCTAAAAAGATCCAAAGGATTTTGTCAAATTTGCTACTATTGTGCTTTAAAGAATAATAGAAATCGGGCCCACTGGAGTTAGTGGCATTCCAATCATCAGAATCTTGCTGTATGGCACATACTCGAGATAGAGTTCATTAGGAGCCTGAGGTGTATAAGGTGGGGCAACATAAACACTGCATGACATTACTCAAGAATAAGAATAAGCAAGCACTCTCGGAACCTATGGAGAAGATAGGAGGCTGCTCTGAAGCCATATGTTCCAAGAGGGCTTGCCTGAACTTTAAAGGATGGCTAGCACTTTAACATTCAGAGGAATAGCGCAGGGTATTTCAAATGGGAAAATATGAAGTCAAGATTTGTAGCTTGATGTATTTGCAAAACTTCCAGAACAGTGGGCTTATTTCATAAGCGTGGAAAGAGGATAACAGCAGATTAGGGCAAAGAGCCTAGACAATCAGGTTAGGACACCGGGCTTTTCATCCTTCTGTACTGGGGACCTGGAAGCTTCTGTAGAGCTGTTGTTTATTATTTGATGCAGCAAGCATACCAGCCATGTGGAGAAGAGAGAAGAGGAATACAGAAGACTGGTGTAAAAGGATGCCAGTGAGGAAGTTTTGATGGAAGCACCAAGGTAGAATGGAAGTTCTCACTTAGCCGGTCCTTCTGTGTGTTGGTGTTTGGGATTGTTCCCACTGGTTTGAACAGTAGCTGGGGAATGCTCATTAAGTAGTTATTTTCCTGGGAAACACAATTCTCTTCCTTATGTTGCATAACAAGTCCTGTAATGGTTGCAACTTCTCCATTGAAACTGATTTTGCAGCAGCCTCTACCACTGGGACCTGAGACTGGCCTACATCTGGCCCATGAAAAACATATGCATCCTTTCAGCATGGAGAGAATGTTGAGCAGGCTAACATTTGCACCCAGTGTGCTCAGTGATGGTTCTTATTAGTGACCACACTAGCATGCTGGTTAGTAACTTTAGTCCTCAAATTATACAACTATCTAGACCTGTCCAACTGTGGGACACTGAAAACACTGAGTTTCTTGATTCCAGGGTTGAGAATCGGATAGCTATGGTGCTATCACCTGTGATATTCCAATGAACCAGAAATCTGTCTTGGCCTGTTGTCTGGATGGTCAGGGATTGCAGTATGCATTCTAGTATAGTGTGTGTGTGTGTGTGTGTGTATGTGTGTATGCGTGCACACGCGTTGAGTGAAGAATTTTAATTTTGACATGTTGAATTTTAAGAAATACTGAGTCACATGAGCTTACTACTACATGCTTAATGTGCTTAATAATAATGAATCATAAAAATATGAAAAGTGACAGACATGCTGTTAAGACGGACTGCTGTTTGAGGCCTGAGGAAGGAAACTAGGCAGAATGAAGAGGGATTTAGTCTGCCGCAGGACAGGGTGGCTACAGGGGGAATTTAGGGACAAATGGTCAGTGGGCAATGACGTTTGAACCAGCCTCCAGTGCTGGCTTCTGCAGTCAACAGGTTCTTTGTGTTCTAACCCCATTTTCATTCACAGAAGATGTTACAGTCTTAAGAGAAGTGGGACCCCTTCAAACAGAAGGACTAAGCTGAATTGCTATCTTTTTTGAAGTAACAAATATTTAATTTTTATTCTATTCTAAATATTAAACAAAACGCATGGTCCTTTTGTGTATATCCTAGGTATAGTAAGCATTCTCAGCAACATAATAGTTCTGGGCATCTTCATTAAGTACAAGGCACTGCGGACACCTACGAATGCGGTGATTATTAACCTGGCTCTCACGGATATCGGGGTCAGTAGCATCGGCTACCCCATGTCTGCTGCTTCAGATCTGCATGGAAGCTGGAAATTTGGATATACAGGCTGTCAGGTAATGGGGAACTTTGGAATAAAACAAGATGAAATAACAGATTCAAATTTAAATGTCTTTTTAAGAATCTTAAGAACTGGGGCTGGGGAAGTGGATCAGTGGGGTGGTAAAGTGCTTGCTTAGGAGCAAGGTGACCTGGATTAGGATGCTAACACCTATGGAAAAGCCCAGGGTGGCAGCACACACCTTTAATTCCAGCTTGAGGGAAGAAGAGGCAGGCAGGTGACTGGCTCCAGAGGCTTCAAGGCAAGCCAGTTTAGCCAAACTCCCTGTTCAGGGAGAGACCCTAACTCAAAAAAATAAAAATAAAAACAAAACTAAAAAGTGGTGAGCAATAGAAAAAACATGTCAACCTCTGCCCTTCAAATGTTCACACATGGGTGTGTGTACCTACACACATGTGTACAGGCATGTACACATCACACGTACAAAACAACAAAAATCCAGTAATTTAAAACAAGAGATCGCAGGACAAGTGGTTTGCTGTTGTGGAAAATAGCGTCAGCAGTGATTGAGGATATATTTATTTTTTAATAGTTTATACTTTTTTCTCTGCCCCCTTCATGTCCTCCCTTCCCCCTCACTCACTCTCACACACACTCTGTAATCCACTGAATGAGATTAGTGTTGCCTATTGAGTTTTAACTGAACTTGTTGGCTTGTGCAGGTAAACATAACTGTTGTGAGTTCTCGGGTGTAACGGCCGTGTCATGTCCGGAAGATAGCATTGCATAGTGGTCTTTCTAAACATGTTCCTACATTCTTTCTGCCCCTCCTTTGTGATGTGCCCTGAGCCTTTTGTCGGGGAGGGATTGATAAAGCTGTCCCTTTTAAGGCTGAGTATTCAATTATTCACAGCAACTTATTCTCAGCACGTGGACCAGTTAAGAGCCTTGCGTGAACTGACTACTGCAGAAAGAAGCTTCTCCTTAGGGCAGAGGGGAATACTGACCTGTGTGTGTAAACAGGTGTTTAAAAGGCAGTTAACAGCTTGCCCATTTGGGAAGACAACAGTGATAGGCACCTCCTTTTTGACCAGATTTATAGAATGCGTAAATTCCTTCCTGTAGAGCAGGCCTCAAATTCAATCTAAAAGTGACTGTTTACCCCATAACCTTTGTTCCACTGTCCACCAGATGACCATTGAATATGTTTTAGGTGTAGTCTAACAATGAGACAAAACTACAAATAGTTAGGGCTCACAAGATGGCTCAGAGGGTAAACATTTGCTGTGCAAGCCTGACAACCTGAGTTCATTCTCTGTGTTAGAAGAGAACCAACTCCCAGAAACTGTCCTCTGACCTTCAAACCTGTGCCATGACATGCACATGTTCACATACACAGCGCATGCACGTACACACACACACACACACACACACACACACACACACACCATATATACACAATAAAAATGGAAATGTTTCATGGGAGGGTTTTGGAATGATGGACTGTTAACGGTTTGTTTTTCAGATTTATGCTGGATTGAATATCTTTTTTGGAATGGTAAGCATTGGCTTGCTCACAGTTGTAGCTGTGGACCGGTACCTGACCATCTGCTGCCCTGATATAGGTAATGGCGTGTTTCTTGTCCTCAGTGACGTCACTCATTATGTAACAGTCACTCACCTTGTATTTATTTTAAAGTACAGACGATGGTTTGTAATCAGACTGTCTTACTTCCCTAGAAACGTCTGTGCACAAGTCTTGATGGCTCCCTACAACTCTTAAAGCACAATCTAGATTTCATTAGGCATCCTGTAAGGCCCTGGTTGCCTTTCCGGCTTCATCCAGGGTCATTCTTGGGTACTTTCACCCTTTGGGACTTTCGTATGTGTCCTGGAAAGCTATTGTTCATCCCTATCCGCTACACGTTTATCATTCAGGTTTTAGGTTGTCATTTTGTCAGAACGTGAAGCCTCATAGGTAGCTTCATGCACTCTAAGGAGTTCTGTAGAGAATGCATTCCATTGAGTCAGCAGTGGAACCAAGTGAGTCCTGTCATTGTGAACAACACTAATAATGCTGAGTGTGCTTCTCAACAGGAAGAAGAATGACCACCAACACTTACCTCAGCATGATCCTGGGTGCCTGGATCAATGGCTTGTTTTGGGCTTCGATGCCCATCATGGGGTGGGCTAGTTATGCCCCAGATCCTACTGGAGCCACCTGTACCATAAACTGGCGGAAAAATGATACGTAAGAGATGTGTTTACATTTTATCGTCAGATGCTCCAGAGGTAGACAGCTCTCCTCCTCCTGCCCATGGGGGTCCTTGTATAGGCTGTGGCAAAGGCTTCTTTGGTAGTGTGATACAAATGGAGACAGACGAAAGAGTGGATTATGCTTGCTTATAGATCAAGCTCATCTGGCTCCTTCTGCCCCCTTTCTTTGATCCTTTGTTCCTTCCTCTATCCTCAGGCAGCAATGGCGACACCCTCCCCCTCTTTACTCATCTTAGAGTGGGGGTCCCTGCAGGGATGCCGTGGGTTAATGACACCCCTCATTTCCTTGGAAACGAGGATCATTTAGTTCACCAAGGAAAATGAATGATAACTCAAAAGCAAAACAAAAACAAAGATTTTCTAAAGTAGTTTCTGTAAAGAATCACATGTCAGGCCATGCTTCAGCTTTGCTATCACACTGAGAAAGCGCCATCGACAGTATGTGAGTGTACATGGCTGTGTTTTAGTAAACCTTATCACAAAGACAGTCGACTGGCAGGAACGGATAGCTCAGAGGCCGTAGTTTAATGCTCGGAGTGAAGTATGAGATCTAAAGTCAAACACACTTCCTAAACATTTAACAATAAAATGACTGTTACCATTAATTCTAGCAAGTATTTCCTCTTTCCCTTCCCCTGGTTTAGGGCATTCAATGAGTTGTCATGATCGTTTTTTCTTATATCCAGATCTTTCGTGTCTTACACCATGATGGTCATTGTGGTGAATTTCATTGTGCCTTTGACAGTGATGTTTTACTGTTATTACCATGTCACTCAGTCCATGAGAATTTATGCTGCCCGGAATTGCACTGCATACCTCAACCGAGACTGGGCCGACCAGGCAGATGTAACAAAGGTAAGAAGCCAAAATCCTTGAAATGTCCTTGGTAATAAAGCTTTAACTTTGTATAGCTGGAAAGTCCTGGGGCTTCTCCCAGGCTCCTCCTTTTCTTTATCCATAATTTTACTACTCAGCTCTTTCTGCTGGTGTTTGTCCCATATTATTGAATACTATGCATATCTGTTCCTTGGATGTCTCTGTGTGCTATGATCCCTGGGCTTCATCCTATAGATTGTGAGGATTCCTAAGTCAAACCTGGTCCTCCCCCCCCCCCCCCGCCCCGTCTTTCTAAACCTGAGGTGTGGTAGCAGTATTTGGTTAGATTAAAAAGCTTTCTCTCTTCTTTTGGTATGTGCAAACTACCAGACACAAGGTTCACATTGCCTTCCCCTTGGAGCTGATCCTTCCTGTACCCTTGAGAGCCTTGATTTCCCCTGGGCAGGATGCTCTATAAGCAGAGACTTTATCATACAAACAAGGGGCAAAGGGCTCCTCTATACATTATTTGTACAGTAAGTAAAATATACTGCCAAATGGCTCCCAATGGAACTCACTTAAGATAGGAGTGTGTTTCCAGATTGAGTTTAGAAAGTTTGTTTGGTTGAAATTGGTGGGCAGCTGTCAGTAAAACTAGAAGTGGGTTGGGGAGATTTTGCTGCATGTTTGTGTGAAACCAGCATTGTGTGCTTTCCCCAGCCCACAGCATGAAGGTGTTCTTTGCAGTTATGCTACCCTCTTAGCAGCAATGTGACGTGTTGCTCAACACAGCCACTTGCAGTTGTTGTCATAGATGGCTTCAGGAGCTGAAACAAAGAAGTGAAGGCAGAACCCCAGCTTCTTTTACATTACCAACAAAACTTTAACCTAAATGCTCATGCTACTGTACATTTTAGATGCTAGCCTTGGTGATTATCTCTCTTCTTTTTTTAGATGTCTGTGATAATGATATTGATGTTTCTGTTGGCATGGTCCCCTTATTCCATTGTGTGCTTATGGGCTTGTTTTGGAGACCCCAAAAAGATTCCTCCTTCAATGGCCATCATAGCTCCACTGTTTGCAAAATCCTCTACATTCTACAACCCCTGTATTTATGTTGCTGCCAACAAGAAGTAAGTAGTGTCACAGAAAGAATATTAAAGGCCATGTGTGACTAGTGTCTAGGACTTTCAGAGGCAAATGACAGAAACCAATGCCAACTGTCACAGTTAGGGTTTCTTATGCTGTGCTAAAACACCATGGTCAAAAGCAACTTGCCGAGGAAAGAATTTTCTTTCAGCTTACAGTTCTGTATCACAGTCTATCACTGAAGAAAGTCAGGGAAGGAACTCGGGCCAGAAACCTGGAGGCAGGAGCTGGTGCAGAGGCCATGTGGTAGTGCTGCTTACAGGCTTGCTCAGCCTGTTTTCTTATAGAACCACCTGCTCAGGGATGGCACTGCCCACAGTGAGCCGGGCCCTCCCGCATCAGTAGTCAATCAAGAAAATGACCATAGCCTTGTCCACAGGCCAGTCTGATGGGGGCATTTTCTCAGTCACGGTTCTCTCTTCCCAAATGACTCTAGCCTGTGCCAAGTTGACATCAAACCAGCCAGCACAACCACCTAATTAAGGTTATTTGGCTTATACAACTATTGAAAACAGCCAAGACCTTACATATTTAGAGCTCTACTCTTGTGACAGACTCTTCCCACACGGTGGCAGAAATATTCTTGGGCAATCCAGACCCAAATTCTACCAGCTCAGCAAACAAAGACAGCCTTTATCTCAAATGACCATGTGGCAGGGAAGTTCCTGGCTGGTCACTGGTCAGCTGGGTTTGAGTGGTTGCCCCGCCAGGTATGTGGAATAGTGTTTTCCAAAGAAAAGAGTCGACAAGCAGCAAGCCCAGACAAGACACTTGGCTTCCGTAGGTAATTGGCTGTCTACTTACCAGGAGTGGCCAATCACAGACTCACTGAACTCCTGGGTAAAGTTTAGATTATTTCATTTTCTGTTACTGTTGGTTAATGAACCAATTTGTTGTGCTGAATCCTGGTACACCACAGAATGCCACGGCTGTGTCTAAGTGTGTGTGCTAATGCAAAGATGTGAGAGAAAGAACACACAAGCCTTAAGATGAGGTAGAGCACACAGAGGACCAAAGGACATATTATGAGATCAGGATCTGCTGGAAGTTCTCTGGGCAAGACCAGCCATTCTCAAGCCCCCCTCAGATCCAAGTGGCCTTTGCACAGAGGACCAGATTTGTGTAAAATAATAATTTAATTCAAACAAGTAACTGCGCTTGGCAGTTGATGTGTCATTTTAAACATACATAAGTATTGAGTTTATCAGATGTCTCCATGTTTGTCATCAGTGATGCAAAATTGGCCTTGAACTATCCATCTGTCCTGTATATTTATAAAGGCTCTCAATTGGAGATGATGACATTGGGTGCAGTGACTTATTTAGAGAGGCCCATCAACAGTAATAACTCTTTAGACAAATATAACCATAGACCCTTCATCCAGCAGCTGATGGAAACAGAGGCAGAGACCCACATTGGAGCACTGGACTGAGCTCCCAAAGTCCAGTTGAGGAGTGGGAGGAGTGAGAATATGAGCAAAGAGGTCAAGACCATGATGGGTACACCCCATGGATAGGAGGAGGGGAGGGAGTGGGAACTGGGATTGGTATGTAAAATGAAAAGAGATAGTTTGTTTTCTTTTTTTAAAAAAAATAAAATAGAAAATAAAAAGAAAACAAAAGAAAAAAGTTTCATGTTACCAGAGACTAACATTCTTTTCTTTTGTTTATGACAGGTTTAGGAAGGCTGTGTTTGCCATGTTTAAATGCCAGCCTCACCAAGCAATACCTGAGACAAGTTCTGTAGCAATGGATATGCCTCAAAGCCCATTGACTCCTGGAAGAGTCTGAAATGCGAGAAAAGAATATGACATCAAATATTGTACTTGTTTGGGTTTTTTTTGGCAGTACATTGATTTTGTTTTAAATATGAATTCATTTAGATCAAGTGCGCACAGACACCATTGCCTTATTGACTGCAGTCTCCTCCCTCCCAGTCAGTACAGCTCCATTGTGCAGGAGTTGCTGCAGAGCCTTCACTGTGTCCTCGAGGAGAATTGAGTAGCTAAGGCTCCTTGGATGAGTCCAGGCACACAAAGCTGCAGCCTCTCTTCTTTCTCTTTAGAAGGCACACATTACAGTGTGTTGATGACATGTAACTTGGCTGAGTTTCCATTAGACAAGAAATGGCCTCTAGAATATTAGAGTATTTTAATATTAGGAAAAGTTAATAAGAGATTGATCAAAATTACAATCCTGAATAATTAATTGCTGAAATGAGTTGGTCAATGTTTCCAGCTATACAAAAACATTTTAGTATCTCTAAAGTTTGAATGGAGAATCAATTATTAATTCATATTATTTAAACATATTCAAACATTAAATACAGCTGCTTTCTATCATGCCAGTCTATTGTTCATATATGTTTTATAGTAGTGTAACATCTGTCGTTATATCTGTTATAGTAGTATAACATCTGTCATTATATCTGTTACAGTAGTGTAACATCTGTCGTTATATCTGTTATAGTAGTGTGGCTAGGACCAATTCTGCCTGTTGGGTCTGCCCCATCCAACATGGCAGAGGTATGTTCACTGCGTCTTTGAGCCATGCTAACATCCCTAGCTCTAGGGATGCAGTGGGTCTGTGTCACCATCAAACAACTTGTAGCACTCTGCTCGCAAACCCTAAGTGCTTAGTAGCTGGACCTTTCAGAAAGATCCAGCAAGAACCAGGAAGCCATTTCTTTTTTTTTTTTCATGTTAGTTAGATTTTCTTTTTTTTATTTTTTATTTTTTTAAA
>NC_022022.1:25375102-25394606 GCF_000317375.1 Microtus ochrogaster | reverse complement strand
AAGGGCATCTAGGTTGTTTCCAGGTTCTGGCTATTACGAACAATGCTGCTATGAACATAGTTGAGCATATACTTTTGTTGTATGATGGGGCCTCTCTTGGGTATATTCCCAAGAGTGGTATTGCTGGGTCCAGGGGTAGGTTGATCCCAAATTCAGGAAGCCATTTCTTAAAGGAGCCGTGCCTCTGCTTGTGGCCAGTCAGCAAAGAGAGCCTATCTGAAAAAACCAAATGAGGCTACCAAGAAGCTATGCTTGGCTCCTGTTTTTGTTGGTCTAGAAGCCCTCTATTTTTTTTCTTAAGCTTTTTTAGATCTTATGTGGATCTATGCCCCAGATGGTGGGTACCATTTGTAAACAGAGACTGCTTTTTCATTTACCTGCTGCCTAACCTGAATAATCACATAGAAATTATGTTAATTACAACACTGTTTGGCCTATAGCTTAGGCATATTTCTAGCTAGCTCTTACAACTTAAATTAACCCATTTCTATTAATCTGTATATCACAATGATGCTATGGACTACAGGTAAGGTTCTGGCATCTTTCTCCTTTGGCAGCTACATGGCATCTGCCTGGCTCCACCTTCTCCTTGCAGTCAGTTTTCCCACCTAGCTCTATTCTGCCCTGTCATATGCAAAAGCGGCTTCTTTATTAATCAATGGTAATAAAATGTATTCATAGCATAGAGGGGAATCTCACATCAGGATCCCTTAGCTGAAAGGTCAAAGTTCTCCTGAACATGGCCCCAGAGAGACTTCCTTCCTCAGCCTGGCCCCAGAGAGACTTTCTTCCTCAGCCTGGCCCCAGAGAGACTTTCTTCCTCAGCCTGGCCCCAGAGAGACTTTCTTCCTCAGCCTGGTCCCAGAGAGACGTCTCATCTTTTTGTAATTCTCCTGTGACAACATTAAAATGTGTTGTACTCCTTAGAGCTTTGTTGGTTTTTTTTGTTTTGTTTTGTTTTTTGTTTTTTTGTTTTTTGTTTTTTCGAGACAGGGTTTCTCTGTGGCTTTGGAGCCTGTCCTGGAAGTAGCTCTGTAGACCAGGCTGGTCTTGAACTCACAGAGATTTGCCTGCCTCTGCCTCCCAAGTGCTGGGATTAAAGGCATGCGCCACCATCGCCCGGCCTCCTGAGAGCTTTGTGCCAGGAGCTGCTGGCTTGTTCAGCCCCTGCAGTTAAGCTGCTTACAGAGACAAAATGACAGCAAGGGTCATGAGAGCAGTTAGATGGGAGAGACAATAGTCACAGAGCAGTTAGATGGCCAGCAGTATTGGACACATTATCTAGAGAACTGACTGTGAGTTCTAGTTTGCAGAACTTTGAGTTCATGTTTACCAACAAAGGATAACTTCACTTTACTATAATGAATGTAAGCTGTGCACTAATATTTTAACACTATCAATCAACTAATTTATACAATAAGACTGACTATAATCATTGAATCTGGTTCCCTGTAGCCGTTGGGCTAACTAGCTTGATACTTTGTCACTAAACAGCTTTTCTATACTTAGTTGGCCATGTCCTGCTTCTCTAGGTCAAAACATCCATAAACCTGATAATATAAAGACCATTTTGGTCACTTAGTGAGCAGAGGTCTGCCACCAGCTTATTTTTTTCCTCTTGTGCTCACTAACCCAGAGTTACTACCCATCACTGTGTTCCGAGCACTGGGAAACCTTGGGATCGTTTTTAAATCCAGTCTTCTTCATCCCCACACCCAATCAAGTGATTCTTCCGCCTCTATTTCTCAAAACCATATTCTCCACACTTTTACCAGAACAGGGAGGTTGTGACTCACGGCTGTTCACTTGGACCATAGCTAGTGGTGCCTACTTAAAAGCCTCCAGCTTCCCTCCTGCCTGTTCTAAACCAGGGGCTCTCAGCCTGTGAACTGTGACCCCTTGGTGATGGGGGTGTCCAACAACCCTTTCCCATATCAGATATCCTACATACAAGATATTTACATTATAATTCATAACAGTAGCAAAATGACAGGAAGTAGCAAAAATAACTCTATGTTTGGGGTCACCACAACATTAGGAGCTGTGTTAAAGGATCGCAGCATTAGGAAGACTGAGAATCACTGCTCTATACCTTTCCACACAGCCACCAGGAAATCCATGTAATCTGTTGACCTGACTAGCCACTCACAGCTTAACCTTTATGTTTTTGTTGTCTGGAGGCTGAGTGTGGCTCTTTAACTGGGTATCTAAGGCCTTTCCTCTGCACCCTCAGCCTCAGATGCTTAGCTCTGAGCAACAGAAAATGCTTGTGCTTCCCTGAGGTTCTCTTGAAGTTTCACACACACACATACACAAACACACACACAGACAGACAGAGCACACCTTTTCCCGCTTCTCTCTACTTGCTTGGGAGCTCAGGGGCCACCCAACAGGAAAGCTTGGCCTGATAACACAGTCTGAACACGATGTTCCTTCACCTCCTCGTTGGCCTGTGTCTCCATCATTTGGCTTCCTTAGGTATTGCTTAGGGACCGGGTGTTGCTTATCTTTGTCCCTTTAGAACTTGGTTCAGAGGTTGGCAAGAATTCATTAAATATTTGCTGAACAAGTGAATTGTGTAGTCTCTGAACAGCTGCAATGTGATTATTTTTTAGAAGGAGCAATGTTTTCCAGACTGTATTGTCTATATATGAATTCTATGAGTGCTTGATAACATCACGTAATATTCTTATTTTTATAGAACTCATTCTTCTATGTCTAAACATGATAGAGTCACATACTATGAAGATGAAATATTTTTATTATCATCATGAATTTCACTTATTTTGTGTGTGGAGGTAGATTTTAAGTTAGATTAAAAGTTTATTCCCTGTAGCTGGGTGAGGTAGTGCAGACTTTTAATCCCAGCAGAGGCAGATAGAGCTCTATGAGTTCAAAGCCAGCCTGGTCTACATAGTGAGACAATGTCTCAAAAATGATTTTGTTGCTAAACATTGCTAAAAGACATGCCAATTGACCTTCTGAGACTCTTCTTTAGAGGGTGTCCATTATAAGGCTGACATCCAGTTTGTTATGTACTGAGGACAACTTTGAATATCTGGTTGTCCTGCCTTCACCTCTCAACTGCTGAGACTACGCACATACCTCCATACCCAGTTTTATGTGGTGCTGGAGACTGGACCCAGTGGTTTGTTCATACCAGGAAAACACTCTTCCAATTGAGCTGAATCCTCTGCCCTCAGCTCATCTCTAGGATTTTGGTGCTCCAAACGTGGAGTGAAATATGGTTTTGAATAGAAATAAGTACCTTCACTAGAAATGAACATGCTTGGGAAAATCATGTGGATACGGAGATGACCTTGGAGAGACTCAGGACGTACTGTCACTGGAGCTGTAGCCCTGACACATCAGGAGAGGATTCAAGAGTTTTCACACAACGGCAATGACATGGGTCAAGCTTACTTGGATTTGGGAGATGAGCAGGGTGGGGCAACGCTGGTAACTCTATGTGAAGTAAAGTCACCATGTGGTTGCTGGGAATTGAACTCAGGACCTCTGGAAGAGCAGTCAGTGCTCTTAACCACTGAGCCATCTC
This sequence comes from Microtus ochrogaster, assembly GCF_000317375.1. Classification (NCBI taxonomy): domain Eukaryota; kingdom Metazoa; phylum Chordata; class Mammalia; order Rodentia; family Cricetidae; genus Microtus; species Microtus ochrogaster. Next base: position 25,391,050 of record NC_022022.1, on the reverse strand, counting down.
TCGAGCCCGACACTGAGCTCTATTTAACACTGGATATGCTCTTAAGCTATGGTGACAGTTCCCTCTACAGGAAAGGGGCCCGATAAGGGTTCCTTGCAAATCTAGACATGGGCAGCTATTGAAATTTTCCTGATGAGTGAGATCTTCACTGCTGTGGCAAGCGTGTTACCTGGCCGAGCCCATATTCAAAGACTGGGTGGATTGATCCCCTGCAAGACACTTGAAGGTTAAATAGCTGCAGATCTCTGCTAATCTGGCTAAGCTGCTGATGGTAAATGTCGGCTGGCATCCCGGCACACCAGCTTCCACATGCTCTTGACTCGCCTCTTACCTTCTGTTCCGAGGACCACTTTGGAGCCATGTGGCTCCTTGCCTGTCTGTGCCTTGTGTTGTGTTTTCTGGGAGGCGTGAGCTGCGTCTGTCCTGCGCAGTGCACCTGTGATCATCACGGCAGGAACGACGGCTCGGGATCAAGGTATGCCCCTCTCTTTGCTGCTAAGTATTCTGACTGTCCTGGTGAAGAGGACACAAGCAAATCATCCTGACTTTATGAAAGCAAATTGTTTATTAAAAATCAGGGGAAGTTTAAATTCCATGAGTCTTGGTTCAGTTTTTCTTAGCTGGTGGCCCACTGCCCTATAATTTTTATTGTGAGCAACAGTTCACCTCTCAGATGCCTCAAAAGATTCTCTGAAATTCCAAAAGAACTTTCTGTCTTGCAAAAATTTATTACACTCACATGCACAAAATGCTCCTCTCTGGAGATCAACGTTCAGTATGGGGTGGGAGGGAGCAGAATTGTTACAGAAAGTACAAGAGAGTGAGGCTGGGTCGGAGCTGCAAGCTTATCCATGTAATCTGCTTTCAGAGTTTCCCATTTCATCTGGAGACATTGTCCACTAACACCTTCGTAGCAAGAAGACCAAGAGTGAAGTCAGTGAGGTTAATAATTAGTTTTTTTTAAAAAAACAATTTACAAAAGTAAATTATGTTTAGAAAATAGCACCTGTTCACACTTTATAGGCCCTCAGAGAAGTTATTAAGCCTCTACATTGCTTTAACCTAGTAAGAATTATAATTCCTTTAGGATGCACAGGAATCCCTTAACGTGCAGGCAAATACAAAATGGACTCTTGTTAGTCAGGCACAGTAGACTCTGGGTGTTTTTTTTTTTGTTTGTTTTTTTGTTTTTTTGTTTTTTTTTAGAATATTTGCTAAAAAAATAAATGAATTCTTGGGACTTTGACAATTGAAATAAACAATGAATTCTTGGACTTTGACAATTGAAATAAACAATGGGTTCTTGAAACAAATTTTAACAGAAGAAAATCACAACTTTAACTGAATAATGATTAGAGCTGAGGTACAGCTCAGTGGTCCAGCACTTGCCTGGCATGTCATGCAGTATCTGCCTCTTTGGACAGGCAGGATGATTAATAAAGAGACGAGTGTGATCTGTATTTCAAAGTCCTAGCGTGAAAGGTCCTTCATAAATATCCATTGAACACCATGAAATTGCTCAGATTTGATCAACTTTACTGTGAGAATGGCCATTTTGTATGGTTCAATTTAATGGTTGCCATATTATGATAAAGGTGAGGAAGGAGATGATGATGATGACAATGTGGCATTATTAATAAATAGATTTTCCAGACTAACCAAATGTTTTGTAAAACACTAGTAGGGAATTAAAAATAGATACATGTTTCAAATAAGGCTTTATTTTAAGATGAGTCTTGGAGAGTCGATCTTCTGACCTTGCTCTTGTGACACCAGGTCAGTGTTGTGTAATGACCTGGACATGAATGAAGTCCCTACAAACTTCCCCGTGGACACCGTGAAGCTTCGAATAGAGAAGACTGTGGTCCAAAGAATCCCCACAGAGGCCTTCTACTACCTGGTGGAGCTGCAGTACCTCTGGCTTACTTACAACTCAGTGGCCAGCATAGAACCTGGCAGCTTCTATAACCTAAAGCAACTGCATGAGCTGCGTTTGGATGGCAATTCTCTGACTGCTTTCCCTTGGGCGTCTCTGCTGGACACGCCCCACCTGAGGACACTGGACCTGCACAATAACAGAATAACCCGTGTGCCAAATGAGGTGGTCAGATATCTGAAGAACCTTACCTACTTGGATTTGTCAAGCAACAGAATAGCCACACTGCCACCAGATTTCCTGGAGAGCTGGTCCCATTTAGCTGTGACACCTTCTAGAAGCCTGGATCTTCCACCGAGAAGAATTATTCTTGGTGAGCTCACAAACTTCTGGGCATCTTATGTGTAGATATCTTGATATGCATGGTTTTAGGGATGTGTGTGTGTGTGTGTGTATGTGTGTGTTTGTGTGTGTGTGTGTTGCTTGACAAATCCAAGTAGGTGTCCACCCACCCCAAGATCACGGAGGGACTCTGCTTTCTTTATAGGCAGAATCTTGCAATTTATTTTTCACATTATGTCTGTTATCTTATACACTTATGACTACGATCCACCTCAAAACAGTCTCTGTATATGGCGCAAAGCAGGAGTAGTGGTTTGTTATTTTCTAGAGGTCTGGCTGTCCCAGCCACCATCATTTGTTGAAGACTCTCCTTTCCCATTGCATGGCTGCCCAGCAGTCTCCACAAGCTAAACGAGGCCTCAGCTTGGCTGTGAAGGGCAGGGCTTGCAGAATAAGCTTTGTACAAGAATCTGTTTCTGTCTTTCCTCACGTGTGCATGCACACCCACGCGCGCGCACACACACACACACACACGCACACATACAATCAAAGAGCCTATGTAACCCAGCTGTTCTGATGCATGAAACACATTGAATTTCTCTTTCAGAAGGCATGAAGTGGCCCCATCCGAGAATAGTCATGAAATAAATTAATTAATGCAAAGGCTGTGATTGTGGTTGGTGTAGTTCCTTCAAAGAATGTAAGTAATAGTTTAACCCTGGGACTTTTTGTACCTTTGTCCCCATGAAAAAAACACAAGGTGGATGTGTGACCGCGGTCAGTCCTTGTAAAACTGTTTCTATTCACATGTTAAAAACTGTACTTTGACCTTAGATGTTTCAAAACTGGAATGAACAGGCTTCATGTTTTTGATGGATTGAAAAATATTTCCTCCTATTTAATTTTTTGAGTTCTGCATGAATCCTGGTTACCGCTCCCATGTTGGATGAATGGCTGGATAGAATTTTCTCCCATTCTGTCAATTGGTTGTCTCTTTGCTGCTAATTGCTTCCTGTGCTGTGCAGAACCTTTTTATTTGATACAATGCCATCTGTTGGTTCTTGCTATTACTTTTTAAGGTATTGAAGTCTTATTCAGAAATTTGTTTATGCTTATATCTTGACATGTTTCCTCTGGTACCTTCTTAGTTTAAGGTCTTATATTAAAGGTTTTTGGTCTCTTTTGGAATGGTTTTTTTTTTTTTGTACAGGCTGATTCAGAAAGATCATTTTAGAGGCTTTCTGGTTTACCAGATTGTAATATTTCATTTTTCCGACATCTCTTTTCTTCTAATTAAGTGTATTTTTTCCTAAGTAAATCTGCGGCTGAAGAGCTACATTTTATATACATTCTGGGAGAGATTATCACACATTGCATAATGTTGTGGAGCTTTCTAGAATTAGGATTTCAGCCTAGGTTTCCTAGACATACTCAGTTATTAATATAAGAAACCAAGAAGTCTGCTTACAACACAACTGGGTGATCCTTCAGTACTAAAATATTAAAAGAAAATTAAAATATTAAAATTAAAGTATTAAAAGAAAAGAGTGCAAATTGGCATTAATTATCAGACCAGTCACAGAGTCATGGGATTTAAAAGTAAGAGAGAAGAACTCAAGGTTATGCACCCACAGGAGAAGAACAAACTCCTCCAGTAGGAGATTAAAAAGTAACCAGTCCTGGCAGAAGAATGAGCCCTCATGGCCTGCTGTTACAGGACCCATAAGTCACATTGGAAACATCGCCCTGCAGTCAATTCGGTGTCCAGCACTGCTAGGCCTCCTGAAATCACAGTTCTCTGCTCACTTCTCAGCTCGGGTCCCATGTTATTGCAAAAGCTGTAACTACAGGTCCCTAAAGCCAACCTTCTTCTCAAGTTTGTGACAAGGCCACTACTTGCAGGGTGCATCTTTAGAGACATGTTCTACCCTCGGTCTCTCCGAGAACTTTCCAAGTCTCATTGCAGATTGTTCTGAAAGCCTTTCTTGTTTTTTGGTAATTTTGGAAAGGCTGAGAATGGGCCCAGTGACTTTGGGTCTTTTATACTGAATGGTTCTTCTGCTGTGACCACCTTTACTAACAAGAAGCTCCTCTGTTCCCACAACAACAGCTTCAGTATTCTTCCTGGGCATTCCCTTAAGTAGAGAACAGAACACTAGAAGTTGTTAATACTCGTAGCTACTATTTCCCAGCATTTACTCCAAATACTATACCCTCTCATTTAATCCCAATGATCCTATGAGGAAGTTGGTATTATTATTATTATTATTTTCATTTTAGAGGTTAAGAAGCTGGGGCACAGAGGGACTAGAAGCCAGCAACCTCAGCTGACCTGCAGGTGACTGTACTTTGTCCTTCCCAGAGCTTCATCTGTTAGGGAGATAGTGTGTCAACCTTCTGCCACAAGACAAGGTGCACTGCCAATTTAATTCATCAGGGCGACCTTCACTGTTCCTTTCCACTCTGTGTTTGTGTTTTAGGTTTACAGGACAACCCTTGGTTCTGCGACTGTCACATTTCCAAAGTGATTGAATTGTCGAAAGTTGCTGACCACAGCATTGTACTTCTTGACCCTCTGATGGTCTGCAGTGAACCAGAGCGCCTCGAAGGAGTCTTGTTTCAGAGAGCGGAGCTGGAACAGTGTCTGAAGCCGTCAGTGATGACCTCAGCTACCAAGATCACATCAGCTGTGGGTAGTAATGTCCTGCTGAGGTGTGATGCCACTGGCTACCCCACCCCACAGCTGACGTGGACCAGATCCAGCGGCTCACCAGTTAATTATACAGGTACGATTAGTATTCCAGCGTGAACAAGTTTACAAAAATGTGGATTTCAGGGGCTGGAGAGATGGCTCAGAGGTTAAGAGCATTGCCTGCTCTTCCAAAGGTCCTGAGTTCAAATCCCAGCAACCATATGGTGGCTCACAACCATCTGAAATGGGGTCTGGTGCCCTCTTCTGGGCTGCAGGCATACACACAGACAGAATATTGTATACATAATAAATAAATAAATGTTTTTAAAATAAAAAAAATGTGGATTTCATTTCATGGTTTTTTTGTGAAAATTTTATTTTATTATTATTTTTCTTTTTTACATCTTTTTAAAAAATTATTTATTTTATTTGCATTAGTGTTTTGCCTGCATATATGTCTATGTGAAGGTGTCATAACTTGGAGTTACAGACAGTTGTAAGCTGCCATGTGGGTGCCTGGAATTGAACCCAGATCCTCTGGAAAAGCAGTCAGTGCGCTTTACTGCTGAGCCATCTCTGTTTTTTTTTTTTTTTCTAAGACAGGGTTTCTTCTTCATGTGTCTCTGGTTACTAGTCCTGTAGATCAGGCTGGCCTCAAACTCAGAGATCTGCTTGCCTCTACCTTGGAATGCTGGGATTAAAGGCACATACCTCCACATCCAGTTCTTTTGTACAAATTTTAAATGGCTGGTTAATTCTTATAACACCAAGATTCATAGTGTTGGTTTTGTTTTCAGTGATGGAAACCGACTCCAGGGCCAGACAAGTGCTCTACCAGCAAATTATACCTTTAGCCTACAAATTCAAATGAAATTTTGTTTTGGTACTTGGAATCAAACCTAGGGCTTTCTGTGCTATATAGTCCTAGCTCCCTGGACACAGGGGATTTCAAGAGTACATTTTATCGATCAATATTTTCTCACTTTATATAACTACTTAGAAAAGAATTAGACCATAGAGCTCTTTTTGCACGTCCAGGTAAATAAACGAAGGCCACCAAGTCTTTTGTCCTGTTCAGTTACCTTGGATACACTCACTTTAAAGTGAAAAATCTTGGAAACATTTTTAAAAAGACTTTTATACAAATTTTGAACAACTCTATTTAAACACTCAATTACACAGAGTGCTTACTATGGGGCAGAAATATAATTTTTGGAAATATTAATTATATAGGCTTTTTAAACCCTGTGGTGATCAATCCAGGGTTCGACTCACTTAAGCAAAGATAAGATTAGTCTTGGGACTCTTCAAAATAAAATGACAATTGAGATTGAAACACATAAAGCTTGATGGAATAAAAAGTGAAGGTCTAATAGTCCTGTAGGCTGCTGACACATTGCTACTGAGTTCACATCTGGGCTATTGGTACCCTGCTTTATGTAATATTGTCCTCCAGGAAGCTTCTGTCTTCATTTCAGATAACATTCTAGTGTTTAGCTAAAAAATATTGCAATTTTCTGTATATTTCTATATAGTACTCTGCAAACAAGTGAGCTTATAAGTCTCTAGTTTATCTGAGTTTCTTATGGAGTGGATGACATCCAGGCAGTGGTGGCCCACGCCTTTAATCCCAGCCCTCAGCAGGCAAGGACAGACAGATCTCAGAGTGTGAGGCCAGCCTGGTCTACAGAACGAGTTTCAGGACAGCCAGGGCTACACAGAGAAACCCTGTCCCAAGCAAGCAAGCAAGCAAGCAAGCAAACAAACAAACAAAAAAGGGGACAGATAGTTTAGAATAAAAGTCATAGCTCCCTTATGCCAAAACATGACCTTTGGTGCCTACTGGGTATTTGCATAGACTCATTAAATTACAATGAGAAAAAAGTCTTGAAAAACCGTTAAGTAAAGCCTTTTTGTTGTTGTTGTCTTCCTGCGTAACCCTAAGTCTTATGATAAACATTTTATAGATTCACAATCAGAATTGGAAGGAGATTTTGAGATTAGTTTTTCTAATCCGAATTTTTCCCCAAACACAGAGACTTGAGTCTGTACATATCAGTTTCCTTGCGTACAACTGCGTGCTGCTGGGGAGACCTGGTTCTTCTGATTTCCATCCCTAAACACTTTTAGGGGGTCATTTCCCAAACAGACAGACCCGGCAGCTCTTGGCAGGTCCCAGACTTCATGTGAACCATTTTCCTCATCCTCACCCACCGTACAAAGTGCCCTTTCCCCCGACTGTGTGAGAGGGACGCACACAGAATCTCTGTCAATCCTAGTTTGTATGAGTGCTCCTACCTGTCACAGAGCTCTCGTGTGTTCTCTCCTAGTAATCCAGGAGTCTCCAGGAGAAGGAGCCAGATGGTCCATCATGAGCCTGACGGGCATCTCCTACAGGGATGCTGGGGATTACAGATGTAAAGCCAAGAACCTAGCTGGGACGTCGGAAGCTGTGGTGTCTGTGACCGTTGTTGGCACCGTTACTACCACCCTATTACCAGACACTTCAGAAAGAAACCCCGGAGAGCGCCCTGCTGAGGATCCTCAGCAGGGAGCAGGAAGCGCACCACCTCTACCTAAGTCACGGTTGCCACCCGGCCTCTCTTCCACTTCTTCCTATTCCACCCCCTCAACTGCTCTGTCTACGTCTCCACCACCTCCTTCTTCCTTCTCTTTGCCTCCTGTCTTCTCTGTTGCTTCTGCACCCACGAGTGTAAAAACCAGCAGCTCGGAAAGCACCGTCAGGACGAGCCACCAGCCACTCCCGCTCCACCCCGGCGGGAAAAGCTATGCAAAGCTAGAAAAGAACGGAAGTAAGTTTCCGCCCGTCAGCGCGAGTAAGAAAGAGGAGTTGGCACTGTTGGATCAGGCGATGCCCACGGAAACAAATGTCTCTATAGCCGACCTCAGGGTGGCCAGCGAGACTGGAGTGAGCGCGACTTTGACGTGGAACGTCACCACACGGGGGGCTGCTGTGACTGTGCTGTATTCTAAGTACGGAGAGGAGGACCTGGTGCTAGCGGATGCAGACTATGGCGAGAACCAGGCAACCATAGATGGCCTAGAACCCGGCAGTCAGTATGTGGCATGTGTCTGTCCCAAAGGAGTGGCTCCTCGGAAGGACCAGTGTATCGTGTTTTCTACCAACGGAGTGGAAGAACGTGACTCCCAGTGGTCATTCCTCATCGTGGTGACCAGCACTGCCTGTGTTATAGTCGTGCCCCTAATTTGTTTTTTATTATATAAAGTGTGTAAACTACAATGTTCATCAGACACTTTCTGGGAAGATGATTTGGCGAAAGAGACATATATCCAGTTTGAGACTCTGTCGCCCAGGTCACAAAGTATAGGAGAGCTGTGGACACGGAGGCACAGAGATGACACAGAGAAGTTGCTGCTGTGCTCTCGGGCAAGTGCGGACTCTCAGCTGAACTCTAAGTGTGACGATTATAGACCAGAATACTATTGCTGAGGTTGTGCAGGTGCAATGAATGTGAGCCAAGAACCGAGGGATCTAATGCTGTCACAGACCCTCTGTTGGATGACTTTTGGACAGACTTTCCTATCATCTGTGAGAATCACAAACGCCATTTTTTTGATGCATTTTTTTAATTTAGTTGAGAAACATCTCAGCTATAAGAACAAATGACCTTTATTTTTTATTACACGAATGATGTCCAAGTAAATAATTCCTTAGTAGTATTTAAGAAGCTTATAGTAATTTTAGGGCAATTTAGTTCCTAAAATAAGTTTATAAAAAATACAATAGCTAACCTCTTCATTTGAAAGAACACATGTTAGCAGTCAAGAGATGCTAGCACTGCCAGTGAAGTCTGGCAACCCTGAATGTTCAAAGTGCTCTGAAGAGTTTGCTAGGGGCGTTTGCCGCAGCTGCCTGGGGTGCGAGCGTGAAACCCTAATGAATCTTGTGTCCACATATAGTTTTTTCCCTAATCCTTTAAAGTCATGTATCAGTTAAATTAAGTACAACATGAGGATAATAACAAACACAACATTTCTATAGCACTAGTGGCTGTATTTTAACACAGTACCTAATGGTTGTATTTTTAACACAATTGATAGACTGTCTGTTTGGGCCTCATGATGTGTTAATTTAAGAATGATCTTCTTAATTTCTTTCCACCCCTCCCATCTCATTGTCTTCCTTTACTTTCCTTTCTTTATCCTTTAAAACTTCCCTTTTAAGAGACAGAAGATGCCCAGCCACCAACGAACTGCAAGCTCAGCTGTCTTCTACCTCCCTGTATTTTTATTCTCTGGGTAGAAGGAAGGCCTCTGAGATTTCTTTCCTGTTGTTGTTTTTGTTTTTCAGGCATAGTGGTTTGCTCCTTTATTTATTTTTTTCTTTTTCATGGGGTTGGTGTTTTCTGTGAATACACATCTGAGGACCTCATGTGTGCCCAGTACCCTCAGAAGACAGAAGTGGGCATCAAGTTCACTGGGACCAGAGATTAAACATTACTGCATGATGGATGGGTCAAAAAGAAATCAAGAAACAAACACAAAATACACAAACAGGAGGAGCACTCTCAAACTCTTCCTATACAACCAGTTTCATGCTCATACCTAACCAGATAAAGACATGGCAACCAAAGAAAGAATGCAGGGAAGCAAGAAAACTAGCAAATAATCAGGCGAGGTAGAAGGAAAGAGAAGAGGCCAAATTGCCCTTGTGAACATGGATCAAAACATACTCAGTAAAATACTTGCAATCCTAGCACAGGCATACATCAAAAAGACTACCTGCCGTGACTGAGTTGGCTTTTTTCCAGAGATGCAGGGTTGGTTCAACAATGCAAGTAATAATAAATGCAATTGTCTTAGTCAGGGTTTCCATTGCTGTAATAGAACACCACTAGCAAAGCAACTTGGGGAGAAAAGGGTTTATTTGGCTTAGGCTTCCACATCACAGTTCGTGATCAAAGGAAGTCAGGACAAAAACTCAAACAGGGCAAGAACCTGGAGGCAGGATCAGATGCAGAGGCCATGGAGGAGTGCTGTGTACTGGCTTACTTCCCATGGCTTGCTCAGTCTGCATTCGTAGAGAACCCAGGACCACCAGCCCAGGGGTGGTAGATAGGCCTGCTCACAATAATCACTAATTAGTAAAATGCCCTACAGGTTTATCTGCAGTTCAACCTTAGAAGAACGTTTTTTTGAATTGAGTCTCTTTCCTCTCTGATGACTCTAGCTTGTGTCAAATTGACATAAAACTAGTCAGTGCAGTAATGACCCACATACATGGGCTGAAAGACATTGTCCTAGAAGGGTGTTTTGACATTTGGAAAGAGAAGTGTCAGTGGATTCATTGGAGTAGGTCCAATGAACACATGGGATAAAGACCTCATAAATACTATTTGGTTTTTAAAAATAACCTTTCACAAGTATTATATACATTATAGGAGTGGCTGTAGTGTGGCTATGGGGATTAATAAAGGCCACAGAATGCAGCCGAGCATTCTGGAGGACAGACACCGCAACTCAGCAGTATGTTGCCACCTGGCCTGGGGATATCCCAGGAGACAGGACTACCACAGCACAGCCATAGTCGTGACCCGTGATAAAGAGCTAGCCTTTACGAGAAATTCTATTCTGTTTACGAAAGAAACACCTGGAAAGAGATATGGCTGAACATAGACGTGAGGAAGGGAAGCATCCATCAAACTCCGAGAACCGTCTCTGGGCTGGGATTTCCTAGTCTGTGTCATCTCCTCTTTGAAGGAGTGTGGCCGCGCCCCCAGCATGTGGTCCCTATCCATCTTATACAGCACTTCCAGAAAGAAATGCTAACCAAACTGACTGATCTTTGATGTTTGGTCCAAGGAGAGAAACTGGCCCTGGGCAAGCGGCCAATGCTGATACCTGAAAACCGGTGAGAAGATGGGATTAGGGACTTCAATGCACGATGACCTCCGTTCCCAAGGGAGGACTGAGAGAGTGACTGGTAGTTAGCTGTGGTCAAGAACCTTGGTGCCGCCCCATGGACCGCTCCCCAGTGGGCCTGGAGGTGTTCTTCATTCTGTGCTTTACTGCCTTCTGTTCGCACTTTTGTGCACCTGGGCTGTGGAGGCTGCCACTGAGCAAAACCTGCCAAAATTCTTCTTGAGTTTGTCCAGCCTCTGGGGATGATGGACAGGCTCTGGTGAGGAGGAAAGGTCTGGAAGCTCTGGGTGCTACATGATAAGTCTTCAGTTCCAGACGTGGAGAGGAGCAGCTCACTTAGAAGTTCCTTGGCACCATGATGCCAGGTAGGGAAGACGGCTAAGGTGCAGCTTCTCTTTGGGGAGCTTGACGGCTGTCCACCAATGGAGAACCCTTCACAGACTCCTAGATTCAACCTATTATCAGCATCACAATATCACATGATATTGTGACTGGAGTCCTCTGCTCTTCCGGGTACCATCTCAGTGAGGCAACATGACCTCTTAAGGGGCAGGTCAAGCCCTGTGACCCCTGCTGGGGTTAGATGGCAGCAGTCCCTGGTCAGGATGGAGGGTTTTGAACTAATAATCTCAAGTTTACTCAAGTCACCACGCCACAGGCAGGACGCAGGCATTGCCCATCACAGTCCAGCCCACAGAAAGCGACCGTCGCTACCACATTGTCCTACACGGCCTGGCTTGGCTGGTTCCCTGGAGAAGCAAGGCTGTTCTGTCCTGGTTACTGTTTTCCTCTTCCATCTACAATCTCATCCATCCTTTAGGTTCCCTTGACATCCCTGGATGTGACTAGAAACCCTGCCCGTGTTCTGAATCACAGGGGCACAGTGAGGACTTTATTGAAGAAACCATTACAACAAACTCTGTATTCCCTGGATGGTGAAGATTTTGAGACATAGGATAGATTTCTAAAGTTGTGTCAGGAATCCAAGAAGCAAGTTCTGCTAAATCTGTCTAAGTCACATGTTGGCTTTTAATGCACTATATCCAAGGAATTATAAGTAACTGGAGAATTAATTTATTACTTCTAAACGTCTTTTTGTTAAAAAGAAATTGTGTTTAGACTCCAAAACGTCCCTGTGTTTATAATTTCCTCATTTTCCTTCCCTCCTCTTGGCCTTTATCTTTCTCTTTGCCTTTCCCCCTCCCTTCCTGTATTTCCCTCCTCTTCCCCCTCCCCTTTCTTCCCTTTCTTTCCCCTCCCTCCCACTCCTGGGTATCCTCGGTGCTCTCACCAATGAGTGCATTCATTGTCGAATGATGTAAAGCTTTTAGTTTGGTAGCCAGGTTGGATTTTAAAAAGAATTCTTCAAAATAATTTTGTCTAACTTCACTTTATGTTAGATTAATTTATTTTAAATAAAAAAGTTAATAAAGTTTTATTTATTTACTATGATATCGGTGTCTTTCAATTTTGTCATCATGATTTTTTAAAGATTCAGATATTGAATTATTCATACTTTATTAGGAATTCTATTACTGTGGGAGACTGTTTCAGATTTCCGAGCCCGCCAGTGGCTATGGAGAGGTACCCATATTTTACAAAGGCAATTTGTCAAGACAGGAGGCCTGGAACATCAGACATAATAAGTTACTGATTTCCTTCAAAATCAAGTCCAACCTGGAGTTGATTTTGACCATCAGAGAAAAGCTGGCAGGGACATGGTCTGGGGTCAGGAGGCCAGGAGAAAACCCTGTGTTACCCTGAGCTCAGTAGTGGCAAGTGAGGTATGTTGCAATTCATGATGAAGAGTTAAAGCCATCTTCTTTAAAAGCAAGCACATAGGAGGTTTAGTCAAAATATCCTGGTGATGTAATTGCTATCCTGTTCTTTCAAGGATGCTCTCTCAGGTAGGGAAGACTGAAGCCCCATTGGGCAGCATAAAATGCATACAGCTTAAGAATGTTCATGGAGACACTGTGGTGAGCTAACCTAAGTGACACACAGCCAGTGGGTCTGCCGATTAAAAATGATTGTGAGGTTTGGCAAGATGGCTCAGAAGTAAAGGCACTGGCTGCCTGACAGTGGTGTTCTGATGACATGAATTGGTAAAGAAGGAAGGAGGGGCCTGACTCAGTAGTTGCACTCTGGTCCCCAGAGATGCCCTATTGACACATGCGCCACACACACACTGAAACGATGCTTCCCTCAGTGATTACAATATTTTACACTTAGGAAAATATTCTACTTTGTCATCATGGGCTATTCCATGGAACATATTGAAATATCTTGATTCTTTTTTGAAATTTTTATTTAGTTTTATTTTATGTGTATAAGCCTTTTGCCTGAACTCGTCTGTATCTAATAAGTGTGCAGTGCCAATGGCGACCTTCAGAAGACGGCATCAGATCCCCCGGGACTGAGTTACAGACAATGGTGACCCACCATATCGATACTGGGAATGGAGCCCTGGTTCTCTGGAAGAGCAGTCAGTGCTCTTAACTTCTAAGCCATCTCTCCAGCTTTAAATATCCAGATTTTTAAAATGTTGAGGAAAAAAGTAAGCACTGAATAGAGTCAAGAAAATATGTCCTGGAATTTGGAAAACATTTACAAAAGTTAAAAAAAAATAATAATTTTGGCCCCTGGACATGGGTCTCCAAAAGAGTATGAAAGATAAAAAGACAGCTCTGTAGATACGAGTATCAATCATACAAGCATGAGTTCCTACATTCAGATCCCCAGCATGTTGAAAGGTAGGCATGACCGTGTGTATGCCTGGAACTGACCAATACCTCCAGCAGAGGCAGGTAGGTCCTGGGAGCTTGCTGGCCCGACAGGCTAGTCAAAAGGGTGGACTTTCATTTCAGTGAGAACCCTACCTTAAAGAAGGAAGGCCGAAATATGGCCTGCACATGTACTGTCAAGATCATGTGCATCTGTGTACTTGTGTTCATGCACCACTCATGTTCATGCGCCACACATGCATGCACACAGTATACATATGTATGGATACACATCTGAACAGATGCATGCCTGCACAGACACACTCATGCTCATACATGCACACACATGCACACACCACAGAAATTAAAAGAATAGATAATACAAAGAAAAAATTTAAAGACAGAAAGCTGATCAGTTTTACTGATGTGTTTATTTGTAATAGATTGTAAAACTGAGATTTAGATTAAAAAAAACTAGTAATAGCTAATTTCTTATGGGTAAAGGTTATACTATGAATTATGGAAGAGACTCACAATTCCAATAACAGGTATATCATCAGGTTCTGAATACATAACTGAATAAATAAATAAATAAAATAATATTTCATGATTGCTTATTTTTCTTTTGATACAAATTCTCCTTTTATATGCCAGGATGACCTTGAACTTATAATCCTCCTGCATCGGCATCAGCCTTCTGAGTACCAGGATTACAGAAAATACTACATTACAGCCAATGAAAGAATTTTTTTAAACTCCAAAACTTCTCGGTGAACAATTGTGAAATAAAGAAGACTCCAGGTGATAGCTTGGGAGCAGTTAGTGGCTGTTTTGTCCTCTCTGCTGTTAAATGACCTGTGCACAGGACAGAAAGGGGTACAGAGATTAGTGTAGGAATGTAGCAGAGCTGCTGTCAAAATGTCAGAAAAGCCATAGGTGAACTGAGAATGGGGAAAGAAAGGGAAAGGGTGTGACTATGGGCCTTTTCCGTAGGAAGAATGAGGAAGACTAGGGTAAGGAAGAGGAGGAAGAGACCTGGTCAGTCGTCTTCATCATCTCAGACCATGAAGCCCAATATGGACAAGTTCAAGAGAACCGCCACATAGGCTGCCCACGCATGCCTCAGCATTGCCAGACCATAAATCTCATTCAGAATCTCAGTGTAAGGAAGATGCTGGACCAAGAGCCCCTAGTCCATTCCCCTCCAGTGGAAGGCTCGGCTAGCAGCTTCTCACATATGAGAACTGTGGCGCACCACACCCATCTGCGTTACATGCACCACCATACAGTTCGTGAGCAGGGCAAGGGGCTGGAGATTGAAACACATAAAGACACACTGACAGAGACACAGGTCATCCTTGATGCCAGAGATGCCCCCAAGAATGCCCTCTTTATTGTGTCCAGGGGCAGCTTATATAAGGATAGCCACACCCCAGCCTAACACACCAGAAACCACTCTCCTGCCATCAGGAACTCCTGAAGGTCTCGTGCTCAGAGCAGCTGTAGGTACTCAGATCAGGGGAAAACTAGTTGTTTACAAGAAATTCAGGATCTGGGGTCTCACTGCTCCCAGTGGAGAACTATAAAACCCCCAAAGCTGGCCTACGAGCCTGAGATACCAGCTTGAACCTCATATTAAATACAAAGTTCATTGAAGGTGAGGAGGCAGTCAGGCTTAGACTGCTTCCGCCCTCCTTAGCTCCCAAGCTGGACAGCACGCCACAGATGGGCTGTGCCCGGGTCTGTGATTCGGGCAGCGGGCAAAGACCACCAGAGCCATGCTCTACATCTAGTTCCTCTAGATCAGAAAACTCCTTGTTTAACTTCAGGAAAACACTGGGGGAGAAGGAGGGCCAGATTGTCTGTGGTCAAGAGAAAAAGAGCAAACAAACAAAACCAGAACGGGGTAGGACTCATTGCTGTATTTGCTGTCTTCTGCATGGGGTACAACACTCATGACTTTGCTCAGGAGAAAACCTGCCGTGTTCCTGCACTGACTTGGTGTAATACACTAGCTCAGTTAAGTCTTCACGGAAAAGCAATGTTCCTATTGCTGTTATTTTAACACTCTCTTTATTAAGTGTTACTTGTTCTGTTTTATCCAATTTCCCAAAAATTTAACATGGCCGTAGTAAAGAGTTATATTCCTGAAATAATTTTATGGATGGTGCAGAGCTGCTTATATTTTCTGGGGGTGAGAAAAGGCCTAAAAAAGCAAGAAAACAAGTCTGTGTGATAACACACTCTGTATATTGTGGTATCTTTAGAAATCCTTCCCAAACAACAGCAACAAACCCTATAAAATATGAATATCACATATGGCCTGTGTTTTGTGGGATTACTAGCAGAGGCAACACACCTGGACTTTAAATTGCTTTTAAAAGAAAGAAATACGGGCCAGGCGGTGGTGG
>NC_022022.1:25362510-25374657 GCF_000317375.1 Microtus ochrogaster | reverse complement strand
AGAGAGAGAGAGTTTGACATGGCATGGTGCCCTTCAAAAGTGTGCCAGTAGGAGAAAGAACACAGAAGGGGAGAATTCAAGTTAAATACTGACATGGGACACTCAAGAAATCTAATAATCTAATTATGGATCCAGACTAAAGGAAGAGCATGAAAAGGTTATAAATACTGGCGGGCATCAAAAGTAAATATTGGCGAAGGAGAGTAGAAAGATAACTGCTGTTGAAGGAACTGTGTGAGTCAAAGGATATTATTCACAAATTATGGTCCAGAGGGAAAAATAGAATATTGGGGGAAAAGCTAGGTCACTTAAAAACAAGACCAAAATAGATACCTTTCTAATACCCAGATGAAAACAAAAATCAAAATAAGAAAACAAGGAAAACAGCAAATATAAAAATGAAAACTGTTACTCTTTGAGGACCAAATATTTTCAGGGCCACCAGACAGAAATATTAAATTAGTTATAAAGTTAAAAATTTTAGGCTTCTATCAGAAGTCTTTAAAATGATAAACAAGGGAATGGAGCTTCATTTGCAAGGGAATTGAGGGGAGGAAAAGCAAGGCAAGATTTTCTTTATTGGAAACAGGAGGATTGGGATGGAGGAAGGTTGGACAGGGGAGCACGGAACCACAGTTCTTAGTTAGGGGAGCCACTTTAGGGTTGGCAGGAGACTTGACCCTGGAGTGGCTCCCAGGAGCCCATGGTGATGTCCCCAGTTGGTGGTCCCTTGGGCAGCTGAGGTTAGGCAACCTGAGATGACCCTATCCTATAGCAATACTGATGAATATCTTGCTTACCACCATAGAACCTTCATCTGGTGATGGATGGAGATAGAGACAGAGAACCACACTGGAGCACTGGTCTGAGCTCCCAAGGTCCCAATGAGGAGCAGAAGGAGGGAGAAGATGAGCAAGGAAGTCGGGACCACGAGGGGTGCACCCACCCACTGAGACAATGGGGCTGATCTATTGGGAGCTCACCAAGGTCAGCTGGACTGTGACTGAGAAAGCATGGGATAAAACCGGACTCTCTGAACATGGCGAACAATGAGGGCTGATGAGAAGCCAAGGACAATGGCACGGGGTTTTGACCCTACTTCATGTTCTGGCTCTGTGGGAGCCTAGCCAGTTTGGTTGTTCACCTTCCTAGACATGGACGGAGGGGGGCAGACCTTGGACTTTCCACAGGGCAGGGAACCCTGACTGCTCTATGGACTGGAGAGGGAGGGTGAGAGGAGCTTGGGGGAGGGGGAGAAGGGTGGGAGGAGGGGGAGGGAAATGGGAGGCTGGGAGGAGGCAGATACTTTTTTTTCCTTTTCTCAATAAAAAAAAAAAGAAAGATTTTCTTTATTAAGTTAGCAGGCAGAGGCTGGGGGCTCAGCAAGTAAGAATGCTCACTTCTTTTGTGGAGAACTGGAGTTCAGTTCCCAGCACCCACATCTGGCAGCTCAAAGCCATTTGAAATTCCAGTACCAGGCAACCCAATACTCTCTGCTGGCCCTTGTGGGTACCTGCAACATGAACTCATGCAGGCAAACATATGTACATATTAAAGGAAAACCTTAAAGATAAATAAAATTGATGTATTAATTTGACAGAATGACAAGTCTCACTGAGCTATTTTCATACACACACATGGCCTACTGTACTCAAGTCTGTGAGATTTCACACAAGCTATTTTGCTCACACCCATCTCTACTGTTCTTCCCTTTTTAGCTTCTCCCAGCTCCTGTCACCTCCCAGCTGTGCTGCCCACGTCCTTCTGGATGTGGGGTCATCCTGAGCCCTGGCTGACCTGCTCTCCCTCCCCTAGTAGTCATCAATGGGTCATAGCTTCTCAATGACAGGTGGGGACCTACGAACCCTTTCCCCATCTGTGCTAGAATCTTGACTGGCTTGATCTCGTGTGGGTCGCGTTCAGGCAACCATAGCCGCTCTGAGTCCATGAGTGAATGGTGTCATCTAGAAGCCTCTGTTTCAGTCCAGTCCTCCCTGACCTCTGGCTCTTAGAACTTGCCCATGCCCTCTTGTGTGATGGTCCCCAAGCTTTGCGGAGAGAGGGTGATACAGATGTCTCATTTGTGGGTGAGCACTCCATTGATCTTCTGCACTTGGATCAGTTTTGATTTTCTGTGACCTCTGTGGCACAAAGACACTCTCCAATGAGGTCAGAGAGCTCCACTAACCTACGGGTAGAGAAATAAGGATTTTATACTCTGTCCAGTTAGCAAAATCATAGTAGCAAGTTCACCCCTGGGCCTGTGAGCTGCCCGGCTGTGCATTCTTCAAGCTGAGATTTTCTAGAAAGCTAAACTTTCCTTTACAGTGCCACAGAGAACAGAGATTTTCCTCGTTAACTGAGAGGTTACAACAGCATTATATTTTACACATGGTTTTACGGGCAAGGCATTTGGAAGAAGCTCAGTTGGACTGTTCATATACCTGCACGATCTGCATGGCAATCAACAGGGGTGGCTAGGGCAGGACGTGCTTTCAGGATGACCTCTTCCCTCATGTGTCTGGTGTCCTTGTGGGCACAGAGAGAGGCTGGATTGAGCTGGAATGCTCTCCTCTGGGTGACTGCAGAGCTTCCCCATAGTCTTGCTAGCTGCATTGGCAAACTCCCACAGGAAAATACAAGGCAAAGTCATCACTAGCTTCATAGGGGGGAACTGAAGCATTGAAAGGCAAGGGAAGGGATCATCTCTACCAGATAGGAAAGCCTGGTTTTACGATGCAAGATTTTTATCTTGAGCACGTAGATAAATATAAAAATAGGGTACCAGGAAGGATGACTAGAAATAGACTCACTAACATTTAGAGCAGGGTACATTTGTGGAGATTTAGTACGTGATAAGGATGGCATCTGAACTCACTGGAGACAGGGACCAGCTTTGGTTAAATGGTGGTGATGCCATCATTTATCAGTCACTTGAAAAGGGTAGCATTAGATCAAGTTCTCACACTGAAAGAATAAAATGAGTATGTGTCAGAGTTCTAACTATAAAACCGAAACTTTACATGTAATAGATGCCAAGGGCTTTCTCTATAACTTGCTTTAGAAGGGGACTTTATGGCTATGGTTCAAAATGTAAATGCAACAAAAATATTGATGTGTTTGTACATAAAAGTGAACCAACTTTTGCATAGCAAGAAATATGAAAATTGGCCGGGTGGTGGTGGCACATGCCTTTAATCCCAGCACTCGGGAAGCAGAGGCAGGTGGATCTCTGTGGGTTCGAGGCCAGCCTAGTTCCAGGACAGGAACCAAAAAGCTACGGAGAAACCCTGTCTCGAAAAATCAAAAAAAAATATGAAGATTGAATTGGAAGAAAATATTTCAAAACTGTCACAAAATTCCTAGATATATATGTAGATATATATATTACTTTATATATATATATATATATATATATATAAATCTTTAAAATAAAGGAGAAAGATACTTCTGTTGGTAAGATGTGAGAAAACACACTGTGTCTAAACACATTAACATATTTTGAGTTTAATTTATGGGGAGAGAAATGCACTGTATTGAGGAGAAGAATCTGGGATATTTCCCTTTCATATGCTTGGCAAAACTTCACAATCTTTCCCCTTTCTTCTATTGTTGGGAAACAGATACATTCTTTTATCCACTGCTGGGAAGAATGCAAAGTGCAGGACCATGGTAGAGAACCCTACAGTGTCTAAAAGATTTCATATGCAGGTAGCAATCACATTTCTAGAAATTCATTCTAAACACATTCCTTGGAAAAGATAAGATGCACAGAATTAATTCTTTCCAGTATCATCTGTCATTGTAAAAAATAATATCTAAATTTCCAGTATTGAAAATTAGTTTTAAAAAACCAAGTAGAACATTAATACAATAGAAGCATCTGCTACTCTAAAGCTGAAAGAAGGAGCCCATGAACTGATACGCTGAGACCTGCAGGCTGCATTGCTAAATGAAAAGAAATTGCAAAGGTAAGGAAGTTCCTATCTCCGCTGCAGTTTTCTATAAGAGTACAGCGTTGCGTAGAGACAGGGAAATGAACACAACCGCGTGAATCTCCATGCCCTTGTAAAAAGGAACCATGGAAGGTTAAACAGAAAGCAGAAAAACAGGTTAGGGACAAGGAACATCAGGTCTAGGGACAGGTCATCTGGGAGGAAGGAGCAGGGGAAGGCAACTGTTTCAGGAGTGTCTGTCAGTCTGTCAGTATCATATTTCCCCTCTGGAAGCAGATTAAGGCTGTACACATGCAAAGCCCAGAAACGAGTCCTCTAGTATGGGCAAATAAAAATTAATACTAAATATAAACAGAAACAGATGAACCTCAACTGTATTTTCAAGTAAGGAAGAAAAAGATACAGGTAATTTCACTGTTTTGGTTTTAGTGTTTTGAGACAGGGTCTCATAACTCAGTTTAGGCTGGCCTGAAACTGATGTTTCTCCTGCCTTGCCTTTCCTAGTACTGGAATATGGGCTTGGGGTGTGTATGTGCGTGTGCGTGTGCGTGCGTGCGTGTGTGTGTGTGTGTATACGTGCCTGCACGTGAGTATGTGTATGCACGCGCACATGTGCATTTTTGCATGTATATGGATGCACATGCACACGGCTGTGGGGTTGGTCGAGATTGACATTGTATGTCTTCCTTGGTAGGCTTCCATTTATGTACCGAGGCTGAACCCAGAGGTTGCCAGTTCTACCAGTATAGCTGCCCAGCTTGCCCTACGGGTATCCCATCTCTGTCTCCTGGATGTTGAAGCTACAGGTGGGCCATCATCCTCCTCTTCCCTTTTCCATGGCTGCTGGGGACCCGAACTCCAGTTCTCACCTTGTACAGCAAGTGGTTTATCCACTAAGCTATCTCCCCAGCTCCTTTTTTGTTTTTAAATTATCATTTTTATTTTGAGCTAATTGAGATTTCACATGAGATTGTGATTGAGAAGTGGTTAGGATGGCAGAGGTTAAAAACCTTGGCATCTTCCTTGGCTTTTGCAGACATAGGTCTGTTGGAGTCCACTTGTCCCTGTAGTGTCTGACTGAAATAGAATAGTTATTGTAGAAATGCTTCCCTCCTGTCTTGCTGAGATAGAAAGCACTATGGCTGTCCTTGTCGTCTGTTGGGTCGCCACATCTGGATTGGCCAGTTGAGTTTAATGCTGGAACATCTAAGGCACAGAACCCAAAAGTAGTAACAACAAATGATAAATGGAAATTCAGGACTGAACTCTTATTAGGTCTTGAGGTCCCTGCCTTCTCTTTTGCAAAATCTGTGTTTATTGTATGTTTTCAGGCAAGTGCTTTTAATTAAGCTAAAATTGTTACAGGACGTTTCTATCACCTGTGAGTCTGAGATACTGGAGTTTTGGTTAGAAAGTGGAGAATGAGTAAGTCTGCTCTGTCTCTCCAAGTTACTCAAAGAGGTTGAGTGTAGCTTCAAAAAAGGAAAGACACTATCCATCCCCATCCTGATTTGAGGAAATCAAGAGAACGCGACTTGAGCATCTTTGGTAGGTTTGTTTTGTGGAGTATTGCCGGTTCCATGATTCTGAAGCTGTTTCCTCTGCTTCTTAGGATAAAAGAAATGAGTACATGAGTTGACATCTTGGAACCAAGGTTTTCCTGGGATAGAGGAATATACAGAAGTGAGACAGAAAAAGACAAGGAGAAAGACTTGTGGAATTGTATTGGGGCTTAGAATCTGGGTATCATGTATGTATGTGTGTATGTAAGCATGTTCAACACATGCTGCTAGAAACACAAGAGCCTCTGTGACCTGAACTGACCAGGTTTGGAGGCTTCTTAAAGGCAGACCAATGCTGCTGAAGCAGTCAGTGGTGAGAACTTGCAAGTTGCACATTGATATCGATGTGATTAAAGCGTCCCTTTGGGGAGGGGACGCTGAAAATGTACTATTAGAACATGACTGTGTGGAACTGGCATTTTCGGTATTCGCTTAAACATGGCCTGTGCCATTCAAACGGCAGCTGTCTCTCTTTCCTCTGCCCTGATGGAGTGGGTTCCTTAGCTCTGGAAAACACAAATAGAACATTCAGGGAATGCCCTTTCCTGCAGGCTCCCTTCAACCCCCTTCCCACACTCCCTTCCGATCTCCACATCCCTTTGCTCTCAGTAGACTCCTACCTCCACCCCCAGAAATTTGCACATTTGCAAAATTGGACACCCAAGATTTTTACTTTCAAAGTGCTGCTTTGTGGGTGTGTCTCAGCCCCTTGGCTGCTTCAAACATGCATCATTTTTTTATGAGCAAATAGTATTCTGTTGTATGCATACCACCTTTTCTTACTTGTTCTTCAGCCAATAGGTTGTTTCTACTTCCTAGTTATTATGAATAACACTGCAATCAATACAGGATTGCAGATGTTTCTCAATGCTGACTTCACTTTCTTTGTGATATACTCAGTAGTGGAATTTTCACATCATAAAGTAGTTCAGCTATGAATTTTTTCTAGGAGCCTCCCTACTGTTTCCATAATATAAGTTTACATATTCCTATAACACTGTACAAAGACTCCCTTTCCCCTACATCTTCATCATTTTTAGATTTTCAGATAATAACTGTCCTCACTATGGTGTAGGGATGCTTCCTTGTGGCTTTGATTTCCATTACCCTGGTGATGTGGAACTGTTGGCTGTTTGTGTGCCTGATGTGGGATTCCCTCTGTATGCTGTGAATACCATTGACTAATAAAGAAACTGTCTTGGGTCTGCATAGAGCAGAATAGAGGTAAGGCCAGGAGGGGGACCGGGGGGGGGCGGTGGAATGGGGATGACACACCATGACAAACAACACTAAAAGACCCTGCCAGCTGGAACCTTGCTGGTAGGCCATGAAATAATAGAAATGGGTTAATTTAGTATGTAAGAGCTTGCCAGAAATACACTTAGGTGATTGGCCAAGCAGTGATTTAATTAATACAGTTTCTGTGTGGTTGTATGGGGAGTCTGGGTGGCCAGAAAATGAAGCAGCCTCCCACAACATACGCCTTCTTTTGAGAGGTGTTTGTTTAGATCTAGTGCCCATTCTGGGAGCTTTGTTATGTCCGAGAGTTCCTTATATACCAACCCTTGTCTGACACACAGTTGCAAAGGTGCCTCCTGCTCCACTTTTCTCAGTGCCATGTGGATATTCCCTGAGCTACGCACTCTTTCCTGATGTGTGCTCCCGTCTGTCTGGATTGGCTTTGGTTTCCTGTCCCTTTGAGGTCATGGTGTAAAATATTCCGGCCCATTCCAGGGTCCTGGAGCATTTACTGTACATTTTCTCAGAGTAGTTTCTTACATTCGAGTCTTGCATTTGAGTCTTTTGAGTTGATTTTTGTAACGTGTGCAGGATAGGGGTCTAGGTTTATTCTTTGCATGTAGATATCTAGTTCCTGGAACACGTGCTGACAATTTCCCCAATGTGTTATTATTGCCATATTTATAAGAGACTCACTTGGCTGTAGATGTGTAGGTTTCTTTTCAGGCTCCTGCTGTCTTGTTCCATCGGTCTATGTACCTGCTTAGTGTCAACACCCTGCTGGCTGTTTGTCATAAACATGTTCTCCTTCTGGTCTCGCATGTACTTGATTATATTCATGTCCTCAACCATCCCCTCCCCTCCCTTTTGCCTCCCCCATTCTCCTTGCTTTCCCCAGAAACTCTTGCTTCTGCTCTTACATACATGTGTATGATGTATAGATATAGATGACATAGACTTAGATTAGATAAAGCTAGGATTGCATGTGAAAGAAAATATGTTTGTCATTCTGAGTCTGGGTTATCTCTATGATTATCTTTAGTCGTATCTACTTTCCTGAAAATGACAATTTAATCCTTATTTATGGCCGACTAAAGCTTGATTTAAATAGAGACAGCATTTTCCCACTTATCCACTGATAGTCAAACAGGCTCAGTTCCATATATTGTCTACTGTAAAAAAAAAAACATGTTGTAATAAAACATGGATATACAGACAGGTATCTCTGTAGCATGCAGATTTAAATTCCTTTGGAATATTTCTAGAAGTGATAATTGTGGGTTATATGGTAGTTCTATTTTTAGTTTTTCTGAATTTCCATGTTGATTTTCATAGTGGCTTGACTAATGCAAGTTTTCATCCTAAGTGTATAAAGATTCCCACTTTCTGCATCCTGCTTTTCCTCCCTCTCTCTGTCTCTCACTCTGTTGGTGCATGTGTTTGTTCATGTGTTTGCAGGTACATGTGTGTACATGTGTATGGAGGTCACACAACAATCTCTTCCCTTCTTCCCCTCTGGTGCTTTCCACCTTTTTATTTATTGCCTTACTTGTTTTGAAAGAGTCTCTCACTGTCATGGAATTCACCAAGTAGGCTCTCTTGGCTGCTAGAATGGCTCACCGATAACCTATCTGCCCCTAGCTA
Source organism: Microtus ochrogaster (assembly GCF_000317375.1). Classification (NCBI taxonomy): domain Eukaryota; kingdom Metazoa; phylum Chordata; class Mammalia; order Rodentia; family Cricetidae; genus Microtus; species Microtus ochrogaster. Next base: position 25,366,256 of record NC_022022.1, on the reverse strand, counting down.
GTATTGGGTTATAAGTCACCACTACCTCACCTGACATTTGTTGTGGCTGCTGCCGTTTGCATTGATTCTAGTAAAATGAAGTGAACTAGAGGCCTCCTGCTTACAAGGAAAGGGATTTACCCACTAAGTTACTGTCCTAGTCTTGTGATTTGTTTTCTTGATATCAGCTGTTTTAAGTGGAGTGAGATGAAATCTCAGTATAATTTAGATTTTTTTTACTTCAATAGTGGCTTAGAATATGGAACTTTTTTTTTTCATGTTGATTAGCCATTTGTAGCACATCTTTTGAGAGCTCTTTGCCCTTTTGTCTATGTATGTAGAAATTCATCCATTATGTGCCCTAAAGTATGGTCTATTTTGGAGGACTTTCCACGGTTGCTGAATAGAGTGTATATTCTACAAGTGTTGCATCTGTTGTTGTCTGTTGAGTCCCTGTGGTCCACAATATCATTTAACTCAGAAGCTCCATTGTTGGTTCATCATCTGGATCTCCTATCTTTTGATGAGAGCTGGGATTATATTGAGATCGGTCTGTGTCTTTATATCTAGCAATGCTTGGGTTTACCAATGTCAGAGCATGTATGCTTCAAGTTGTTATAGGTCTTGATAGGCTGTTTCCTTAATCAACACGACATGGCCTTTATCGCTCCTGAATACTTTATCAGATAGTCAAAGCTTCATCTTTTTGCTTTTGAGCTCCATTTGTTTGGATTGGTTTTTTCTTTGCTTTTGCCTTATGGCTTTATTTTTTTTTTTTTTTTTTTTTTTGTATTTTAAAGAACTTCCAAAGGCTTTGTCTTTGCCAGTGTAATGCATTTCTTGTAGGCAGCAAATAGGTAAGTCTGTTTTTAAATCCAATCTGTTAGTCTAGATCTGTGGTTAGTGAATTGAGGACATTAACATTTAGAGTTGTTGTTGAGGGTTATATATTAATTCCTGCCATTTGTGGGTTTTGTAGGGTTCAGTACTTTCGTAACGCTCATCTGCTCTTACTCTTCAGTCATTTTTTCCTTTCTGGTTATAGTGATGGTTTTAGTGATTGTGGATTCTTTTAGTTTATTTTGGATTTTTCCCTTTCTCCTTCAATTATGAACTATAGGTGTGCTGGCTATCTAATCCAGGTTGGCAGATATTGTCATTCAGAGCCTGAAATACATCACTCCATGAGCTCCTAATGTGCAGATTTTGTTGGGAAATCTGCTGTTTTGCTGGTGGCTTTGCAAAATCGATGAGTCGATTTTTTTGTTTTTGTTTTTGTTTTTGTTTTTCGAGACAGGGTTTCTCTGTGGCTTTGGAGCCTGTCCTGGAACTAGCTCTGCAGACCAGGCTGGTCTCGAACTCACAGAGATCCGCCTGCCTCTGCCTCCCGAGTGCTGGGATTAAAGGTGTGCGCCACCACCGCCCGGCTGAGTCGATGTTTCTTGCCTGCAGCTTCCAACTTTCTTTTTCTGTGTACTTAATGTTTTACCTAGAAGGTGACACAGGGAGATTCTTTTCTAGTTTGGTTTGTTTGGAATTCTGCTTGCCTCCTGTATGTGGATGACCGTATCTTTCTTTAGGCTTTGATACTTTTCTGCAATAAACTTACTTTTTTACCTTTACTTTGTATTTTACCTCTTAATGCCATGATCTTGAGCTTAATATTTTAATGATATTCCGTCTTACATGCCTCATTTGTACTTTATTATTATTTTGTCTTATTGCCAGAATGTCCTAATTTAGCCACCTCACTCTCTCTCAAACTATAATATTCTGCCTTCCATCTAATTCACTCTACTTTTTTTTTTGGGGGGGGGAGGTGGTTTGACACATGGTTTCTCTGTGTAGCTTTGAAGCCTGTCCTGAAACTCGCTCTGTAGACCTGGCTGGCTGCGAACTCAGAGATCCTGCCTCTGCTTCCTGAGCGCTGGGATCAAAGATGTGCACCACCACCACTCAACCTATTTAATCCATTCTGTTGCTGAGCAATTGCACTGATTTTTAAAAAAATTTCCCTTAGCGAGCCTTTTATTTTCAAATTTTCAATTAGATTTTTTCCCCAAATTTCTACCTCTCTGAGGACTTTATCCCTCAGATCTTATAATTTCTTCCTTATTTGCATCGCCTGCCTATGTGGATTTTGGAATTCCTTCTGGAGTTTACTCATATAATTTCTGATTTTGCTGAACATCCTTAGAATCATTCTTCAAGGTCCTTGTCTGGGATCTCATCTGCTCCCTGTCATTGGAACCCGTCCTGAGGAACTGGTGATGGCAGAAGGGGTTCCACTGCCTTGACTGTCCATGTTTGTTGTGTTCTGCATTGGAACGCATGCATCTGGGATGATGTTGGTGACTGACATCTTACATTTGAAACATTGGCAGTGTTCAAGTAGGACTAAGTTGCAGTAGAGCTCAGGTGTAGTTTCTCCCAACTGGACTGGGTGTGACTCGGAGCACAGGGCATGAGCCTCAGCATCATTCTGAGAGCAGAATACTGGCGGCAGAAGGAACTGCACAGATGGGTAAGCCTGCTATGAAAACATGGGACCAGGCAACTACAAGCAATGGCTACTTCAACTCTAGTAACTACGGGGCGTAGAGAAACAAGGGCAGCGCTGCTCGTCCCAGGGTAGAGTTACTAAGGAAGATGTGATCAACTCTAGTAACTACGGGGCATAGAGAAACAAGGGCAGCGCTGCTCGTCCCAGGGTAGAGTTACTAAGGAAGACGTGAGAAGCAGAGCGAGGCTCAGTGTTAGAGCTGTGGGGAGAAAATAGAAGAGGGGACGTCAACAGAAGGGGCAATGATAAGAGAGGCAGTGTTCGCGGAAGACAGAGTGAGAAGAGAGGAAACAAATGCAACCAGGCAGCATCAAACACTCCCAGAACTTGAGAAGCCGAGACAAGGGAGCCTCCCAGCTCCAGGCCAACCTGTGTCCTATGGTAGAACCTGCCTTAGAGAGAGAGAGGGAGAGAATGACCGGACAGAGTTGGTCCCCAAAATTAGATCCTGAGCAGGAGAAGTTTGACCATGATGCTGTACTATACAAAATGCTTGATGAGTTCCTAATTTAACTCTTTTGTTTGTGTGTTGGTTGATTTGTTTGTTTGTTTGTTTGAGACAGGGTTTCTCTGTGTAGCTTTGAGTCTGTCCTGCAACTTGCTCTGTAGACCACCAGGTGGCCTCCCACTCATAAGAAATCTGCCTGCCTCTGCCTCCTGAGCACTGGGATCAAAGGTGTGCGCTACCACTGCCCGGCCTGATTTAACGCTTTGACAATGTGTTCAGATGGTCTCTGAGGTTAGATTTCTGGGAGAAGCATCAAGACAATTGCCTTCCGATCCAAACTGCTCTCCTCTGGGATATTAGACTCATTCTGTCTTGAGTGTTTGTTTCCTGCCTTTCTCTGGAAGCCCTGGGTAGTATTTCCATAGTCATCAAGTCAGTGGCTGGCCAGATAGTCCTTTTCAGATTTCAGCTTAAATTTGGGTTTTCTTTGCTGAGACTGAACATATGTTCAAACTACTTGCTCTTTTGTTGTTGTTGTTGTTGCTGTTTGTTTGTTTTATTTTTGTTTTTGTCGATAGCTTGCTCTAGAATTCCACATATTTTCTGATTGGATCAAAGACCTTTGCCTCTGTAAGTTGCAAGAACATTTAACTATTACGAATATCTGTGACTCACCATGTGTGTGTGTGTGTGTGTGAGACAGAGATTGAGAGAGAGAGAGAGAGAGAGAGAGAGAGAGAGAGAGAGAGAGAGAGA
>NC_022022.1:25353886-25362410 GCF_000317375.1 Microtus ochrogaster | reverse complement strand
GAGAGAGAGAGAGAGAGAGAGAGAGAGAGAGAGAGAGAGAGAGAGATTGAGAGAGAGCACTTCTTGCCTAGTTTCATCTTCTAGCATTGTTTCTAGTGTTTGGCCTCCTTGGTCAGGAGAGTTCTCTCTGATAGCTTCAGTCTTCCCTATGCCTGGCCAGGCCTCCTCTTCCCACAGTGCAGATACATTCTAGAGTCTTTGTGCTTTCTATAGTTGGATCTCACTTTGAAATTTAAAATCTACATGCATTGATTTATATATTTATATATGATGTGAAATAGAGGGTAGACGCAATGCCAAACTTGAGTGAAATAAAAGTGACCTCAATGTTTTTAATTTAAAAATAGTTCTCAGAACTCCACGACAAATCAGGCTGCTTACATTGGGAGTGTCAGACACTGACGATAAAATGGACAGGGAGTGACAATGGGAAAGCACATCTGTCTGAAAGCACATCTGTCTGAAAGCACACCTGTCTGACATCTCCGTTGTCTCTGAAGTGAACTAATGGCAGGAGTTGATTCTTTGTGAGTTGGGTCCACACCGTGGGGAGGTCCCGAGTTCACCCGGCTGACTGTGTCATCCAGAAAAAAAATGGTAATCTGGGAGCGATTCTGCCCATTTTAAGGGTGATGGAGAGTGGAAGCAGAAGCTTCTTCCTCGAGGTCTCAGACCTGACTGCTGCACTGGAGCTTTTAAAGTCTGGTCACCAGACTTCATCAGACATGCACTGTCTGGGTGAGATTACACAGCGCCTGGCTGATGCTGAGAGCCACCGTCCTGTGTGTGTGCTTCCTAACCAAGCCTATCCCATGCTACCCACTTCAAATTTAAAGACGATTCGAGCAACATTTCCTTAAACTTTGGCTCTAAAGCTCTTATTCCTGTGGCATCACCACTTTTCCTATAAGAGAAAAAGACGAGAACCTTGGTCTTAGGTTGAGAACACCTGTGCACCTCTCTAGCCATACTTCAATCTACACAATAGATTTAAGAGAATTGAAAACAGATGTGTCTAATAAATTTCAAAGTGATTTCCTCTGTGAATGAGCTAGAACTAACCCTTGAACCTATGGTTTCTTTGCATCTCTCAAGTCAGAGAATTGATGTAGCGGCTCTAGAAAAGCAAGTTTTAGCACACAAGCGGTCACTCAGGTGTTTTCCTGTTTCACAGGGCCACAAAACGACACACCAGTTGTGGACACTAGTGCCTCTGGGGATGCTTAGGCTTGCCAGCTTCATGTAGGTGAATTACTTGGTGCGGAGTCAAACCAGGACAACAAGGTTTGCTTGGGAGTCATGGGATCAAGTGTGCAATAGAATTTTCCTCAGCTCCATGAGCTTAAACTCAATGCAGGTGACCCAAGGGGACCTCAGGGGGGACACGTTCCCCTGAACATCACCTGGACATTCTTGGCACCAGAGAGTCAATGTGACTGGGGAAATAGCTGCCAGTGCTAGTCTTTCTGCCCCCAGAAAAGTCACCCTTTGCAGGAATGCAATTAAACAGGCGTTTGGGGCCAGAAATAGAAGAGCATGCGTAGACTACTGTGCTAGGAACACTCTCTGTACATTTCGGAAAACATAGCTGTTTACAGCCAAGCAGCCGAAAGGCCCATTGCTGGCCTTCTGTCCTCTCTAACCGGTGTTTTCAGGTGAATGTTAACACAAGGGGTGGTAAGTACAGACTGCCGCAAGCTATGTTGCATTGGTATGCTGGAGAAAACGGGAACAAGGCGCCACCAGCTCAAGCTCTCGGTTAAAATGGGTCCATTCTAGCACAGGTCAGTTTGCTCAGTTATTGAGTCCAGTTGCCAGGTTCACTCCCATGACCTTAGCCAAAGTTCTCTAAGGCTGTACCCAGCTGGCCTCTTCCTTGCCCTTGCCATCCAAGAACAGCATGGACAGCTGTGATCAAAAACAGGGTGTGTCCCTAGCTGCGGGGCTCGGATGCCACAGTCCAGAGTCCTTCTCTCATCCTGGCATTTGGCTCTGAGAAGCACTCCTTGGCTTTGCTCCCTGGGCAGCTGAGAGGTTGCATGAGGTTGATAGGGATTCTCGCTTCCCTTCTCAAGCGGTTTTTATCTCCTTCTACGGTAGAAATGGCACATTTTCCTTGGGGACTCTTCAGACATTCCCAAACTGTCAGCCGGGTCTTCCTGTGGACTGATGCTGTATTTGGGGATGATCTCCGCAAGGAAATGACATTTATATAACAGTCGTCAATCTCATGGAGGGTTGGTGCACCTATCTGTTGAGAATCTTTGTACTTATGTCTGTATATACACACACTGGAAAATATTTCTCCTCTGCGTTTTCACTTTAATCTAGTAACAATTCACTCATTCACTTTAATATATATTAATGATATATGTATAATTACAAATTATTATAATATATCACATATTACATATAAATGGTATAATATAGATATAATAGTGGATATATTAATTATAATAATATATTAAACATATTAATATATCTTTACCGAGAGCCTCCTCTGCTCTAAGCAGAGGTTGTGTGAGGTTTCCAGGGCTTCTCACTTGGCCAAGAGAGGCATGGTTCGTCATGTGACTTACGAACCTGGCAGAAGCATTTTGGAGGAACCTCCACTGAGGTAATTAGCCTTAAAATAAAAACAAGTCATCTGTCAAAGCGTATGGTATTTTAGGGATCTCGAGAAAGGAGTGGAGAGAAGTTGGCAGGGTCCAGAACAAGCCTGCTCCGTTAGATGATCAGGAGTCCGTAGTTGTAGCTGTTGTTTCTCTCCAAATGAATGTGTTTCTAAAGCAGAGCAAACCACAACTTACAGGTGGACACCGATGCCATTTTAAATGCTCTTCCAATAAAGACGACCCTGTAAATATCCATTGTGAATCGTCAACACAATTCAATCTACCTTTCAATACAGTTATACACGTTTTACAATTGTTGAAGTAAATATGGGAGATTAGAAATATGTTTGCTCCTGTACATGTATATAATGGAAATTTATTCAAATTCAAAGAATAAAATTCTGTCATTTTCAGAAAAATGGAGAGAACTGGACTTATATCAAAGTAACCATTTATCAACTGATGAGATAAAAATATACTACTTGTTAGCATATAGAATAAGAATATAATCTAGGGATCGCGGCAGCGTTTGCCACGTGACTAGGCCGGGCCATCACAACCCTCTGCCTGTTTGTTCGTTTTTGACATGATTATGGTTGTCTCCTCTGGAAGTTACATTTTGGACAAGCTATGGCCTAAGCCTTGCGTAAGTAACACTTACTCTTTCTGCCACAACACGGGAGGATGGAGGCTTTAACTGTGTCTGTGTCGTTATGGGTCACCTCATTTTCTCTCACTCAGCACTGGAGAGACTCGAAATGAATGTTAACACTGGCTCAATCTGCAAAGTCAACAAAAAATTCCCTTTACACACAGAATCTGTCCCATGGATTAGACAGTTACTACTCCTCCTTCGTTTGTACAGTTTCCCAAATGCCTCGATTTGTGGTCTTGGTTTTAGTGTAGCCAACATACAAGTCCTGAAAGGACCGAGATGAATGTGTTAATGCATCCAGGGAAATTAGAGCCCTGGTAGCCTTAAGAGAGAATCAGCCCTTTCGATGAAGTGGATTTAAATCAAGTAAGCTATCATGTGATCTCAGATACTGGGCTTTTAAAACTGGCTCAGTTAGTCTTTTCGTCCCAGCAGAAGTGACTCTGTTCTCTCCCCCTGTCTTTCTCCGTACACATAGAAATCTTTGTGTAGAACTTGGAGTCCCACCATTTATTGGTTGTCACAAACAGGACATTCACCTGCATTCATTCTTGGTATTGTTTTCATATATTCATATTTCATTTCCCTGTCTTGAGTGCCAACTGAACCATCCCTGACGACCAACACAACCATCCATCAAATTTAATGCTGCCTCTTCTCTTATTATCTATAGACCAATCTTTACGGATCACTAAAAAAAAAAAACTGCTTCATTTTGCCAACAAGGCAAATTATGGCATTCGCCAGCAGCCAAAGAAACTTTAGAAGTGAAATTCTGACTGTAGAGAAGACATAAAAGAAGTTGGCAGAAACCAGAAGACGGGGCAGATAGATGATAGATGCGTGTATATTTGACGCTATGAAATAATAAAGAGTCAAGAGCTCTAATTAGAAGGGGATAAAAATGACACAAAGGACATGAAGGGCTCATTAATTAACTTGTAAAAAGATGGTCAACACTACAGTTATCAGAGAAAGAATTGAAATTATGAGTATTATGTCACCCACACAATTATGGTTAAAGCTAAAAAGATTAACTATGTGATGGTGAGGGCAAGGCGTGATGGGGCTTACATACATTTCTGGTGAGAGCCTCATATAGGCAGCCACTTTGAAGACATATTTAGATGTTTTTTCGGAAGTTAAGCATATACCTACCCTATGAACCAGCTATTAAATCTTAACTACAGAGAGATGGAAACATGCATTGACCTAAACTTAGAACAACCCAGATGTCCACCATGAAGATAGTGGATAAATGTTGTAGAATCATCTTTTCATCCATTATAAAGATGTGTCTAGCGAAGGCTCCTTCTGATTGGTTTAATAAGAACTGAATGGCCAGTAGCTAGGCAGGAAGAGGTTAGACAGGACTTCTGGGCAGAGAGAGGGAAAGGAGATAAGTCTAGGTGAGAAAGGGAGGACAGAGAGGAAATGGGAGGTGCAAGATGGGAGAGAGGTAAAAAGCCATGAAGCAAAGTGTAGACATATACAGATGGATTAGTTTAAGTTACAAGAGCTAGTAGGACAAGCCTAAGCTATAGGCTGAGTTTTCATAATGAATAATAAGTTTCCATGTTGTTTTTAGTGAGCTGGTGGTACAGAGAAAGACTCGCTCCAGACAAATGGGGCTGGAAGATGGCCAGATGGTAATATGCGTGCTATGGAGGCATGAGGACCTGAATTCAACCCCCATACCACTCATGTAAAAAGCTGGTGTGCTAGAAGCGTGGAGAAGGCAGAGACAAATTGTCCCTGTGGCTCCATGGCTAGCCTGCCTGGCCTAACTGGCAAGCCGGGGGTTCCAGTGAGAGGCTGTCTCAAGAAAACAAAGGCACTGGAAGACTGACATTCAAGGGTGACCTCTGGCAGTCACCCAGGAGCACATACACATACGTGAGCACTCACACGAAGACACACATACATACATACACATAAGATATTGGGTAAACAAACTATGGTTATCCTTAGAGAAGGATACCACCCAGCTCAGAATAGCACCAAGTGCTAATATGCTCAACACAGACAGATCTCAAAACCTGCTAAGCAGAAGAACCCAGCACATGGTTGATATGCTGTACAACTGCAGACATATGAAGTTCAAGAGCAACAACAATCTAACCTGGGATAAGGAAAACAAAAACAATGGCTGACCGTGGGATGGCTCCGTTGCAATCTGGCTTAACAGATGCATTTTGTATTTTGACCGAGCCATTGGTGAAGTATGTACATACACTTATGAAATTCATTAGATCATATTCTTAAGATCTGTACACTAGAGTTTTGCTATAATAAAAATTTGAAAAGGATCCCATCTCAGGTGGAATTTTGACTGGGATAAAACCAAACAGAAGCAACTTTGTTTTCCTGGTCTTCAGAATTTCAAAATCCTTTTCCTTCTTAAATATTTTCCCACCTTCTATTTTATATCTTTCTAGTTTTTACTGATGAATTATGATTATTTTCACCTATGATTTCTGTCCATGAAGGTAGAAGATGGAACAAAGATACCGAGTCACAGTTTTATAAATATAAGACCAAATGAAGAGTAACAGACCCTAGCTCCCAGTTCCCAGGCTTCCAGCTGAACCTGCAGTTGATGGCATCTCAAGCTCCCGGGCCAGGACCTGTGGATTATGGATTTTTAAGTCAGCAGAGCTAAACATTGGGGAAGATTGTGTTGTGAACGATAGAAAAGCCAAAGTTCTTTCCCCAAGCCTTAACATTTTCAGAAGTTAAAATCCCTGGAAGAATGAAGGAAGACATGGTTGAGATTGCGTTAGTGATGTGATGCAGTTGAAAATGAGGGCCGTAAGAGGTTGGAGAGAAGGCTCAGTGGCTAGGGGCCCTTGCTGCTCTGCAGAGGACCCATCTACAGTTCTCAGCACCCACGTGCTGGCTCACAGCCTTCCTAACTCCAGTTCCAGGGAATCCAGGGCGCTCTTCTGACCTCAGTGGGAACCAGGCATGAATGTGGTGCACATAAATACATGCAGGCAAAGCAGTTATTCACATACAATAAATGAATTTAGGAAGCATTTTTTAATGAGTAGCTTAAGCTTTTATATTTAAATTTTATTGTTCTTTCACAGAATTATAAATCTGATTTCATGGCTTGTCCTACTCTTGATTTTCATACATACTGGGTTTTAGACACTTGTTTTTTAACTCAGGCAGAGGAACTTTTCTAAGTGCAGTAAGCCTGCATTTTAATTCACAGAGCTACAGCTGGAGAGGGACCCCTTTTCCTTTCCTCCCTTTCGAATGGAAAAGCTACTTTTGAAGAGCATTTGGGTAGTTGCAGAAAAACGAGGAAATGTGGAGAACTTCTCTATGCCCTTCTACCCACCTCTTTTCCCTCGTTGGCATCTGGCATCAGTATGCCTTCATTATCATTGATGACCCCATGACAGCTCACTATCACTAACCAAAGTCCATTGGTCCATTCTTTACATCAGGATTCATTCTTATTGTTCATTTTTGCTGTTTAATAAAGTTCCATTGTATGGTTGTCCTGAGTAAATTCTTGGATGTTTCTAACTTTGATAGCTATGACTAGCCTTTCTGTGAACATTGCTGTGAGTCTATTTCTTGACGGGGGGCGGTTGTCAGTTTTTAGGTCACTTTGGAAATGCCCGCAAACATTGCCGTTCTTCTGAATGGGATTTTCACATCTGACCTTCCTAAAGTCTGTTACCTCTTCTCAATTAGCACCATTTGCCCTGTAAGGCTAATTCTCAGGGTAGTGCCCCTCGTGACTTCTTTACTTCTTTACCATTTCATTTTTCTCCCACAAACAAGTCATGGAGAATACCAGGGACATGCCAACCTCATTCTGGAAAGAAGATACCGTTTCCAGCTTTCTGGTGACCCATGAACTAGCCTGCGCACTTATTTTACTTATCTGTTTCTTTGATAAAATACCATGACCAAGGCAAATGTATAGGATGAAGAGTTTATTGAGGCTTACGATTCCATGATGGCTGGAGGCTCAGCAGCAGGCAGGAAGCTGAAGGATCACACCTCAGCCATACACACAAAGCAGCGACAGTTGTCAAGAGGCAGAGGTTACAGACTTTCACAGTCAACCCCCAGAGTCAGCAAAGGTACCAAATGTTCAGATATCTAAGCCTGTTCTCATTCAAACCCCCACATTCCCTCCCTGGCCCCCTTAGGCTTGTGGGCATATCATAATACAAAAACGCATTTAGTTCCACTTCAAAAGTCCCCATTAGAGTTTTTTGTTCCTATTAAAAATTTTTTTAAGCTTAATTTTATGTGCATGGGAGTTCTGTTTGCACGTGCGTCTACGTACCATGTGCATGCTTGGTGCCAGCAGAGACCAGAGAGAATGCTGGATCCCCTGGGACTAGAGTTAAGGACACCTATGAGCTGCCATGTGGGTGCTGGGACTGAACTCAGGTTCTCTGGAAGAGCAGCCAGTGCTCTTAGCTGCTGAGACACTTCTCCAGCCCCTTCTTAACATTCCGAACACTGTTTAAAAGTGTAAAGTCCAAAGTCTCTTCAGAGACTCAAGGCAACCTCCTCATTGTAACTGCCTGTAAACTAAAAAAAAAAAAAAAAGCAAAGTATGTACTTCCAACATAAACTTCCACAGAATACACGTTATCAGTCCACAAGTAAGGACTGGGACATTGTGAGGGAGTACCAAACCAAAACACAACTGAAATCCATCAGAACAAACCCCAAGTCCTGGAGCGCCATATCCATTGTCTGGAACTTCAGTTGCAAAGAAATTGAGATGGCATCTTAGTTGGTTACTCTTGTGTAATGAAATGCCATAAGCAAAAGCGATGTACAAGAGAAGAGTTTGCTTGGCTTACACATCCTGAATCACAGTCTACTGAGGGAAGAAGCAAGACCTGAGCTCCAAGGAAGTGGAAGCCTGAAACCCCAGGAGCCCATGTAGAGGCCGTGGAGGAATGCTGTTTACATGGCTTGCTCAGCCTGCTTTCCACCACCACCAGCCCAGGGATGACATCACCCACAATGGGCTGGGCCCTCCTGCATCAATCATTCATTAAGAAAATGGACACTGGCTGTGGTGGTGTATGCCTTCAATCCCAGCACTTGGGAGTCAGAGGCAAGAGGACCTCTGTGTGTTCAAGGCCAGGCTGGTCTACAGAGTGAATACCAGGACAACTGAGACTAGAGACATCCCGTCCCAAGAAACTGGAGGAAGGAGAGAGAGAGAGAGAGAGAGAGAGAGAGAGAGAGAGAGAGAGAGGAAGAA
>NC_022022.1:25341299-25353700 GCF_000317375.1 Microtus ochrogaster | reverse complement strand
AGAGGAGAGGAGAGGAGAGAAGAGAAGAGAAGAGAAGAGAAGAGAAGAGAAGAGAAGAGAAGAGAAGAGAAGAGAAGAGAGGGAGGAAGAAAACCGTCTATAGTCTTGTCTACCAGTACAATCCTGTGTAGGCATTTTCTCACCCTCCTTTCAAAGGACTCCAGCTTGTGTCAATTTGACATAAACTGTCCAGCACATTTGGCGCCGTCCTTCCGGATTTTCTTCCCACAACACACATCTCTCTCTTGGGCTGCTTCTGCTCCTTGCCTGTGGCTCTCCTTCCCAGACATTTCACAACCCTGAGATGTCTGCCATCTTGGAGACTCCACTGCAACACCCTAGCTCAAGCTTCCACGCTCTCCTCTATTGTTGACGGAAACCAACTTCAGCAAGCGCTTGATATCAGGAAGCACAACTGTCCATCACCACAGTGCCGCATCAGTAGAGATGGAAGGAAGAATACAGACTTTCTACACACCTCTGGAAGTCCTTTGTGGTTGGGTAGCTCAGTTCAGCGATTTTACTATCTCAGTAATTTGGGGTGGGCGGGAAATTTTCTAGACTGACTTTACCATCAGCCATCAGCTGAAGTATCTGTTCTATCCCTATTGGTTCCTTATCTCCTAAGGTGATGTCATTGTGTTCAGCATCAATGACATTAGCTCAGGTGACACATAACGAAGGAAACAAACACCCAAATCTTTTTTTGTTTGTTTGTTTATTTGTTTTTGTTTTTTCAAGACAGGGTTTCTCTGTCGCTTTGGAGCCTATCCTAGAGCTAGCTCTTGTAGAGCAGGCTGGCTTCGAACTCATAGGGATCAGCCTGCCTCTGCCTCCCGAGTGCAGGGATTAAAGGTGTGTGCCACCACCGGCTGGCCATTTAAATCTTTTAAATTATGATTACTTGTTGTGTGTATTCGTGGGTGCGGGTGAGGTGCTGTTTCTAAGTGGAGGTCAGGGGACAGCTTGCAGGAATCGGTCCTCTCCTTCCATGCGGGTTCCAGTCATCAAACTCAGCCCAAGGGGCTTGGCAGCATTTACTTTTACCTGCTGAGCTACCTCCCCAATCCAAAAGCAAATGTTTTCTAATCAAAGATGACACGGCTATTTCCAAACCCAAACGGAATGGAATTGTGGGTTATGTCCTGTTTGTGTCTCTATTAATGAGGTAATTCGGCTTCATGCTGTACTGTGTTCCAAATCCCTTTGCTCACCATTGTCGTTAATGCTGGCAAATATGTTTTGCTGAAGGGGAAGCTCACCGGCAAGGTTAGCAATGAATACTCAGGGCAGGTTATTTGTGGGACATTTATTCTTAGTCTTGAGTCTCCGTGGGTCTAGAAAGCAATGAAATATTCTATACACCCATTCACATGACTTCTTTGGCCCCTTCAGGGTCTGTTTCTCCTTATACAGGGTCAGAGCTGCCTGGAATAGGGCGGCTGGATTTCGAGAAACATGATTTAACCTTTCGTCTTTGAGAAATAGAGCCCAATTAAACACGGGCCCAGGGCTTGGAGCCGGTCCCTTTTCTGTGACAGGTATACCCCAAAGCGTCTGCTGCTTGAATTGCCTTAGCTCTATTTTGACTTGAATTTGGAACCGTCCTCAGGACAACTTAAAGTCCATCCCCAGGATGAAGTCAACAGGCTCAAGTTACCATTGTTCAACAAGGTTGACGTGAAGGGCTGGCCGGAGCTGGGTGTTTTGGGGTGCTGAGTATATTCCTGAAGGAGCAATGGTTTGGTCCAAGTGGAGAGTGCAGGAGATCGCGAGTGGAGAGTCAAACTATTGTTTTCTGTCACGGAGATGTGGAAAGACACCTGACTTACCTGAGGAGGAGGCACACTCGGCTCTGCGCTTCCAGGGTTCCCCAGCTTTTACATGGTTCCTTTGCCTTTTCTTTTCCTAACACAGCTCAGTCATAACAAGCCATTCCTTCCCGTGCGCTCCGGGTCCCTGGGGATGTTTTATTAAATCGCACGGAGAGAAAAAGTATCTGTGCACATTGTATCTCCTCACTTGGCTGCAGGGATTTCCCTTCGATATGGAAAGAGTAATCTTAGACATTCCACTCTAAAACAGACAGGAAAAAAAATAAGATTAAGCGGCAGGAATATGAGCGGCCGTTGACACATCCTTCGAATAACGAGCCGAAGGTGAGCTGCCCTTGGCGTGACTCACGTCAGTGATCAATTATGATAAATCTGAAATGTCAGCGGGGCTATTCACCTTTGGCTTAAAATGCGTTGCTTAAGTTTGTCTCCATCCGTCAAGATACTCAGACATAAACGGCACTCAGCAGGTCCCTCGGACCATTAGCGGCTCGCACCCCCTAATTGCTCTTTTCCCTGCCCTGCCCAGCCCTGAATATTTTTAGTGAGCAGAATATCTCCTCTCTGGCACCCTGCCCTACCTTCCTGCTTGGCAGAATTGCCCGCATTGGTGTTTGTGAAGAGGCTCCTCCGCTGGCTAAAGGAGAGGGGTGGGGCCAGAAGAGATTTAAAAGCAGGAGGGGAGTTTCTCCGGGTTCCAAAAAGAGAAGCGCTTCCCGGGAGGAATCCTATCTGCACATTTCTTTAGACTCATCCCTCGTCCCGGTGGGGCTTGGAACTTTTCACCAATTCTTTTCTTTCTCTCTGAGCCTTTGCCTGACTGTGCCTGTCACTGCGAGAAATAGAGCTCTCAGGCTCTGCAAAATTTGTCCTAAGGGTGTCAGGTATTTCTTATTGCTGTCCAAGATTTAAAAAAAAAAAGTGAGATAAGGAACTCTCTCCTGGAGCATTTCAGGCTGCACCCAGCGACTCTTAAGAGGTGGAGAAGGAGCTGGAAGGCAGCACTAAAACAGCTAAATGAAAGATGCCCTGGGGCCGAAGGCCGACCTGGCTGGAAGCTCTGGGGGTCAGAAGCACAAACTCTGCCTGCTCTAAGTTCTAGCAACTTAAGTCACTGCCTGTTGACCTTAGAACCACAGAGACCATGCTGCTGTCGCTCACCTTCCTGCCCGTAGTTTTAAAGATTAGCGTTGCCAGCGTCGCAGCTCAACAGCACGGGAACTGTCAGCCAGGTCCTCCCGAGAGAAGCGAAACTTTCACTTGTGCAGGTAAGTAAACCAAGAACTGGAGCCCACCCCCTCGGGGACAGTGCCTGAGGCTTCTGTTTAGTCTACCTGTCTGTGCTTTTTCCCCCTCGGCTGTCTTTGGGTGTGTATGTTTGCTTTAGTTGTGTATTCTGAAGTGTGTGTGCGCGCCTGCCTCCTGGTTCAGTTTGATGCTGCCAATTATAAAATGTGATTCTCCACTGCTCTGCGCATGACTGAATATGCCTCAGTTCATAACCAGCTGGATATTTCTTATCATGTGAACCGCAGTCCTTATTCTAGGGAGATAGCAACGCCTAGCTGATCAGCTCTGCATTAGAAATCAGGGAAACATATGGTGGCAGTTGGTCTCGTTGGTTTGAAAAGCCTTCTTTCGGATAACTTTGTGGCAGAAAATGCCATACGCCAACTAAAGTTTTGTTTTGTTTAAAAAAAAAAATACAGTCTCAACTTCAGGAGTTCAGGCTCTCGTCCTCCACCCTCCTGGCCTCTGAAGCTCTGTCACAGATCCCAGGTTCTTAGTAACAGGTGCACTGTGACTCTGCAAAGTGCTGAGACATGACAGGGAGGAAAGGAGCCAGCTTTTTCTCGGAGAGGACACAGGGAGTTTTCTGATTGCACATTACAGCACCTAACAGGCCAGCTGAAAACATTTTCTCGCTATTTATTCTTTACTTCGAAGGTGAGTGCCTGCTGTATAGGGAGGGAGCCATTTCATTTATCCCAGTGTCCACATTGTCCTGGAAATCTCTTTTTTTTTTTCATTTGTATTTTGGAGCCAGTGTCTGTGTGGCTCAGACTGGCTGGGAACTTGCTATGCTTCCCAAGTCTGGGATTACAGGTGCGCACACCACGTTTGACTTATTTGTTATTATCGTCTTGCCCTCTTAAGACAGGCTCTGGCCTTTAAAAACAAAGAGTGGAGCGAAGAAAACATGTTATGTTTTCAGAAAAGAGACCTCTGGAAGATAGATAACAGAGAATTATGGGAATGAAGGAGACCAGAACTGGCCCAAATGGCCAGAGTTCAGCTGCTGCTTCTTTGCTGATCTCCAAAACCTGTATCACTCAGAGAAATCACACAGAAGGAAATCAGGTGTCCCTGCTCACAGACCCAGAAGGTCACCAGGAAGCATTCCCTGCCATTGCAGAGCAGGTCTCTGGGGTTCTGAAGGCGGGAATGGTTGCTAATGACCTCTGCAGCCCCGGGACCTGGGCCACTTCCACTGTGCATATTCTCAGGAAGTTTTTGCTTAATGAAAGAATTGCTCCTCTTAACTACTGGAGACAGAAGAGACAACTCTTGGCCATAGCTGTGTTCCATGGACTGGAATGTCACTGGGGTAGCTGGAAAGTGACCAGAGTCAGGTGCCTCTACCTGCACACTTAGGGGCAGGGGTAATGGTAGGAGGCGCTCATGCAGCTAGTAGCTAGAAGAGATGAGCCCATGGGAGGCACTTAGAACGAGGAAGAAATTGAAGAAGCAGTTCTCGGCGTGGCTCTGGATCTTCTGGACTAGTGTGTGACTCCTATGCCTTGTTCTCCTGCCTACTCCTGCCGGTGGCTCAAGAGTGCTTTGCTGAGATACTTTGCACAAAACTGACAGGATGCCTGGACAGAAACGATGACTCAGGGAGACTGTTGCACACAAGGAGAAATAGATTTTAGAAGCACACAAACTCGGTATCAGGTTCGCATCACCTTTTTAATAGTTGGGTCATCTTACAAGATCGGATGTCTGTTTCTCGGGATCATTCATTGTTGGGATGGCACGGGGTAACTGGTGAAATACCCCTCACCCAACGGCTGACCCAGTGAATGTCCTCTTGGGTTCCATGCCATGACCGAAGTGGTCAGGCCATTCCATGCTCTGGCCTATTTTGAACACTGCAGGGGCTTGGCACTGACGCCATAGAGTGTGGTCCTCTGCTTCTTTGTCCGCCATTGCTTGCAGGCCACTGTTTTAAACTCTCTGCTTCACCCTGAATCCTAGGTTAGCTGAAAACTAACTAGGTCATACCCCGTCACCCGTACATCCCAGAGGGATAGTGTTTCTTTCCCCTCTGGAAATAAATAATGGTGACATCGTCTATTTTTCCCCCCACTTAAATTCTATTTGCACTTCTTGCCTTTGGCATTGAGACTGTTCACCTACATGGGCAGCAAGAAGAAGGCTTTGTGATCTAGCACGATCCAGGTAAAATGTCTTGAGGCTGCTGCTCATGTGAATGCCAGTCAGTGAAGCCAATAGATAGTACTACGGAACTGGGTTTGCTTTCCGTTCACCAGGATAGAAATCAAATGTTTTCTTGGCTTTTATTTAAGCAAAAGTGGATGAAGGCAGCAGCAAAAAACAACAGTGAGCAAGTGGTTTCTGAACTTTTAAATCTCTTTGCCCGGGAGGACAAATGTCAGCTGGACAGGGAATTGTTCCGGCCTGGCATCTAAACCTGTGTTATTTGTTCTTGGTAAATGGCGGTCACGGAAGAAGCTCAGAGAACTGACTTAGAGGCAGTTCACTGGGCAGTCTGCTGTGAGCGGTAGACAGTGACGTAACTGATTTCAGAGCGGGCTGAAGTTTGGTTGATTTCCCAGTCAGGTGCAAAGCAGAGCAGTTTTCAGGTCCAGATTTTGTCTGTTCCCAGCCAGCTGCAGAAACGGTTCTTCTGGCGTCTAATCACAGAGAATCTGCAGCAGGCTGTTTGCGCATGCTCTGTCTGTCTTTATACACTCTGGAGACAGACAAGCCACCTTGCTTAGACGTCAGGCCTGCCACGTGTGAAAGGTGTGTCTCGTTTTCTTCACGGTAAAAGAAAACTGGATGTTCCCTCTTCCTGGGATTGTTGTCAGCACTGTGTTAACGTGGCCGCGATCAGTGCTGGCACTGTCTCAGAGGCACCCACACTGCGCTTCCTTTCAGGAAGCTCAAAGGATTACAAGAAACTTCCCAGTCTGTGAAGCAGCCTATGGCTTGCTTTAGCTTTAGTTACTGCTTCCACCCTGAACAATCCTAAAACTAGAGAATGCGATGGTAGGCTTGTTTAATACTGCACTTTCTGTTACTAGAAACGGGAGCGAAAACAACAGGAACAGCACTTATGGTAACCTTGGTGACGTTCCTTGGGATGAGCCATCTTTGTGGTCCGTTCTCCACACCCCCCCACACCCACCCCCGCCGGCCCCTCACTGCCATCCTGAACGTGCGCACTACTCACGTGACAGAAGCATTGCCTGCGCTTAGGTGCACTAAGAACGCAGATTTCTTTGGTAAATGATATCCGGAACTGAGGTAGCTTTTCACACTGCCAAGTCCCTGTCTTCTCCAGTAGTCCCACTAGCCGCATTGGGATAAAGAGATTACTCCTAGTGAGGCCGATGAAGATGAGAGCCATTTTTGCCAGGTGTGGAAGAAGGATTTTTTTTTAATATTTATTTATTTATACAATATTCTGTCTGTGTGTATGTCTGCAGGCCAGAAGAGGGCACCAGACCTCATTACAGATGGTTGTGAGCCACCATGTGGTTGCTGGGAATTGAACTCAGGACCTTTGGAAGAGCAGGCAATGCTCTTAACCACTGAGCCATCTCTCCAGCCCCAAGGATTTTTTAAAATAAGGAAACCAAAGGGAACTTTCCATTTCCTGACAAGCCTCGGGCTCTCTGAAAATGCATTCTCTTATATGTCCGTGCTACTAGCTTCCCAGGGCAATTATGGGATGGTGCACGCAAACCTGTTTCCTTTAGTAGGTTTGCTCTTTCAGAGCTTCCTCTCAGGAGTGAAGGTTAGGGAATGATGTGGGATTCCCCTCTGTATGCTGTGAATGTTTTATTACCATTGGTTATTAAAGAAGCTTTGGTCTACGGCAGGGCAGAATATAGCAAGGTGGGAAACCTATGCAGAGATAGAGGAGGAAAGAAGGTTGGAATCAGGCAGATGTCAGGTAGCCACCCAAGAAGGAAGAAAGAGGTAGCAAACCCCGAGCCTCATGGTAAAGTATAAGATAATAGAAATGGGTTAATTCAAGATGCAAGAGTTAGTTAATAAGAAGTTTGAGCTAATATGCCAAGGAGTATGTAATCAGTATTAAGCCTTAGAATGGTTATTTCATAAGCGTCTGCAGGAACTAGTGAGTGAGATTGGTGGGTGGAGAGAAACCCGTCTGGGGGACCAGTGGAACAGGGGAGCAATTGCTTTCTCGTAGCCCCACACAAACCAGGCCCTTCTAGTCTCATCCCGTTTTGACCCTTCCCAGCTTGGACTTTGGATTTGCAGGTCTATTTTCACTTCTGACCTTGACTTTCTGATTCTCCTAAGCAAGCAGGCCAAGCATGCTCATGCCAGTCAGGGTTTGGGTTTCCCAAATATTTCCTAGGATGCTTCGTGTCCTGGAATTGTGTGAATATGTGGGAATTTCGGACCCAGCTTGCTCCTGCGGCAGAGATTTATAATAACCAATGATTTACTTGCAAAGCCTCAAGGGTAGACTATAGAGCAGGCCTTTCATGGGAAAGCACCGATTCCTAGACTCTCAACAGCCGGCTGTCTCCCTTCTCTGCGCAGGCTCTGTGGGTTGATGCGTTCATTCCGTTCATTCCGAAGGTAGCTCTTCCTGCGGGTAGACGGTTGCTAGGATACAGAAAATCAGAAGAGCGCTGCGGCAGCTACATTGATGTTCCATGTGGTACATCAGTTGAGATGTAGTGTGTTTCATCTCCTTCACATATTAGAAGTATCTTCGTGCTATGTTATTCTAATAAGACACACAGGAGAAGCCGCAGTCAGTTCCCTGGGAAGAGCGAATCTAGGATGTTGTCATTTTTAACATCCTTAACAGCAAAGTGTTTTTATAAATACCTATTCTTACTGTGATCATATTAGCTGTCAACATTTCAAGTAAAATGCTTACTTAAAAGTATTTTTCTGTATGTTTTCAGAGCGTTGTGTACAGTCGCGGCCCAGAACTCAGTAGCCAAACTGGGACAGAGAACAATGAAATTAGAGTTGAGGAATAGGCTTGACATCTTGGAATATTTTTCTTCTTCTGTTTTGGAAATATTTTGGTCTGGGTCATGCATGGTTGCATATGCCTTTAATCTCAGTGCTCCAGAGGCAGAGGCAGGTGAGTTCAAGACCAGTTTGGTCTACATAGTAAGACTCTGTCTCAAAAAAAAAAAAAAAAAACAGACAAATCTTTTGGTCTAAGGACACTTTTGACAAGTATCTAGATATTGGCAAGTATTTATATGTTTAGCCTTGCAATTTGAGGAACATTATTTAAAAGTAACAAAAAAGAAAAGCAATTGTATTAGTTATAAAGAAAATCCACGTCAAATTTTATATCAAAAATTTTAAAAGATTTTAAGAAATTGATTAATTTCTAGATCTTCGTTGGGATAGTGAACATTAAATGCTACTGGTAGAAGTTGTTTATTTTAGGTTATTTTAAAATCTTTTCTCTAACAGAGATTATTTTTGTTTTGTTGTTGTTGTCCTTCCTTCCTTCCTTCCTTCCCTCTTTCTTTCTTTCTTTCTTTCTTTCTTTCTTTCTTTCTTTCTTTCTTTCTTTCTTTCTTTCTCCTTTTCCCACAAGATTAGAGTTTCTCTGTGTAGCCCTGGCTGTCCTGGAACTGGCTCCATAGATCAAGTTGATCTCAAACTCAGAGATCCCCCTGCCTCAGCCTCCTAGTGCTGTTAACAGAGATCTTAATGAAATCACATTCATTTCACTATTTGAAGACTAAAGATGCAAATGGAAGGACATATTTCATGCAGTGTAGCGGTTGAGAGTGATGATATTCATCCAGGAATTTAGCCCAAGCTTGAGCTTCTTTCCAAAACTACCTCAAGCACAGAAGCCACTGGTTTTTACAGGGCAGACATTACAGGCAACTAGAAATCGAAGTGATGAATGTCAAGGTCACAAGACCTTCAAAGGTCATGCAGCTGACCTCTCCTACTGCAGGCAGAGGCTGAAGTCCACACAGAGCCAGCAGCAGCTCCTGAGGGTCCTCTAATACAGATCTGGACCCTAGGTTCATGTCCTGCAAAGTCATAACCTACATTGATAAACCATACTGTTAAAAGTCCACCCATGTAATGATTTTATTAGTTCTCCTTGCCAAAAAGTATTCTTAATTCTAATTGGATTAAGAAGAGTTTCTTGGGGGTTGGAGAGATGGCACAGTGGTTATGAACACTGGCTGTTTCTCCAGAGGACCTGACTTCAATTCCCAGCAATCACATGGCAGCTCACAACCATCTATAATAATATCTGATGCCCTCTTCTGTCATGCAGGCATACTTGCAAATAGAGACTCAAATACATAAAATACATAAATAAATAAGTCATTTTTTTTTTGTTTTTTCGAGACAGGGTTTCTCTGTGGCTTTGGAGCCTGTCCTGGAACTAGCTCTGTAGACCAGGCTGGTCTCGAACTCACAGAGATCCGCCTGCCTCTGCCTCCCGAGTGCTGGGATTAAAGGCGTGTGCCACCATCGCCCTGCTAATAAGTCATTTTTAGAAAGCTTCTTGGGGCTTGGGAGATGATGGCTCAGAGGGTAAAATGTGTGGTTAAAGCATCCGGAAACTGTCTTTGTGTATACATGTATGTGAGGGAATTATATGCATGTGTGTGTGTGTTTCTCTGTGGATGGGCACACATGTGACATGGAACTAAGGGCAAAGAATATCCTAGGATGTTGGATCTCACCTTCCACCTTGTTTCAGACACGGTCTCTTCGAAGTTCATGGCCATATATGCCAGGCTACCTAGCCTTATTGCCATCTCTCATTTCCCTATAGGAGGACAGGAAATCCAAGAGTGTACTGCTGCATCTGACTGTGTGGGGTCTGGGGACTTGAACTTGGGTCTTCCTGCTTGCCGGCAAGCACTTTACCCACTGAGTTACCTTTCTAGGCCTGGAAAAACTTTTCTAATTCTTTATGTTGATGAATCCATTTGAGTATAGTTATCATGGTCTTTAAATTAAGTTGAGCATAATTTATATTGAAAAGCAGAGAGGTTTTTTTTTAAACTATTCATTTAAAATGAAATTTTCCTTATGGCACAGAACATTACAATAGAATCCACTGTTTCTCAAAACTGCATTTTTGGAAGAGTTTTTTCCTAGTTATCTTGATTGTGGAACTGGCCAAGAGACAGGCACGTGACTTAATGGAACAGACAGTAAAACCCAGATATGGGTTCACAGAGTTATTTGATCTTTCACCAAGGCACAAAAGCAAGTTTACGGAAAATGAATCTTTTTACTAAATTGTGCAGTGCCATTTAGACATCTAGATGTCCCCCTGCTTGAGTATCTGTAAACAACACGTTGAACCTGGGTCCTAAGTGTGCGGCCTACACAAAAGTGGACTCCAAATGCGTTAGAGATCTGAATTCAAGATGCAAAGCTACGAGACCTTTAGAAGGAGACACCTTGGTCCCAGGGTTAAGCAAAGGCTTCTGGGAAATGATACTAAGGACAGAATTTATCGAAGAAAAATTGGTGAATTGTACTGTATCAGAATTTAAGATTCAGCTCCGCAGAAGGTGCTGACAAAACAATGGAAACGGAGTCCTGCTGAAGAAAATGCCTGCAGTTGCCTATCTCAGAAGGCATTGCAAAAGTATTTTTATATAGCTCAGTATATTCTGATAGTAAATATACAGGAATAGCAACGAAGACAGCCAACACTAAAACTGTACATGCATGTAGGACAACTCAGATAGAAAAGCATAGGTAATGGATGCAATCTACTATATGATAAAACCTCTATAAACACCATGTAGCTGCCATCGAGAAGAAATCTACGTCCTTTTTAAAAATCCAAATGTCCAGAAAATTTTAACATGTTTATTTATAATTGTTCTAAAGTCGGACTGTTGAAATGTGTTCACGGAAACATTGTGCTTGTATTAATGTTTCACATCTTGTGTTTATATTAAAAATTCACACACAAACAAAAATGGAAAAACTTCCAATACATGATTTCTGTCATCTATTTTTCCAATCAGTCATATACTTAGGTATCTGTGACTCCATGGAGAAAATATGTAGCATTCAGAACCACTGAAAACAGAAAACACTGAAAACAGGAAGAAGAGGGAAAATTATTATTTTGAGAATGGAATATTCCCCTTACTAGTGGAGTCTTTTTTTTAAAAGATTTATTTATTTATTTATTTTGTATACAATATTCTGTCTGCATGTATGCCTGCGGGCCAGAAGAGGGCACCAGATCTCATTACAGGTGGTTGTGAGCCACCATGTGGTTGCTGGGAATTGAACTCAGAACCTCTAGGAAGAACAGTCAGTGCTCTTAACCTCTCAGCCATCTCTCCAGCCCCTACTAGTGGAGTCTTAAAGCACGTGCTCTGCGTTGCTAGCTCGAAATCTTTTAGCATAATTGTTACAAGTTTGGCATGCATAGCGCACAGGTTGTTATCTTCAAAAAGGCCAAAAGACAGACCTCACTTGCCTCTTGTAAACTACCAATAGCTGCACTCCGGAAGTGCAGATCTGTTTTGAAGTCCTGAGCAATTTCTCACACTAGGCACTGGAAGTCCAGTGGCCTTCTGATAGCGTCTGGTTTCTGGTACCTCAGTCCCAGGCCTGTAAGAATGGGTTTCTCCACCCCTCCAGTAGAGGGCGCACTCTTAGAGTCTCTTTTGTAGCCATTTGTTTCCTGGGTGCTTTATCGGGTTTGTGGGCAGTCTGCTTTGTTATAACTCGTTCTTACTTATCCCCTTCTCCTTCGGCTGCAGCTTGGCAAATGAGATCAAAATGTATTTTTTAAAAAAGTTCAATAATAACAATTTAAGAACAGGCAAAAGATTTAGACACTTAACAGAAAAGAAGCAAGAGTGGTCTGTTACCCATGAAAAGATGATCAATGCCATGTCAAAAAAGGAAAATTATGTAGTCAGTCCCCATTCACCTGAATAAAATGAGGACTCCCACTGGGTGGTGGTAGGAGGGTGGGTTTGTAGGACAGGATTAAGGAAGCGGGAATAAACAGCTGAGCAGCATTGCTTTACGTTAAGATTTTTGTTTGATTTGGTTTGTTTTTTGAGACGGGGTTTCTCTGTGTCACAGCCCTAGCTATCCTGGAACTAGCTCTGTAGACCAGGCTGACCTCAAACTCACAGAGATCCTCCTGCCTCTGCCTCCTGAGTGCTGGGATCAAAGGCATGTGCCACCACTGCCTGGCTACATTAAGACTTTTTCTTTAAGCTTTAAAATTGTGTGTGTGTGTGTGTGTGTGTGTGTGTGTGTGTGTGTGTGTGTGAGAGAGAG
>NC_022022.1:25311452-25341199 GCF_000317375.1 Microtus ochrogaster | reverse complement strand
GAGAGAGAGAGAGAGAGAGAGAGAGAGAGAGAGAGAGAGAGAGAGAGAGACCTACACACATGAGTGCAGGTACGCACAGGCCAGAGACAGAGTTCTCTGGAGCTGGCATTGCAGGCAGTTTTAAGCCCCTAATTCTGGTGCTGGTAATCAAGTCATTAAAATAACTGCCCTATGTTGAACCATACTTGTACAAATTTAGTCTCTTTGTCTCCTGGGAAAATTCCAGAAAATTAATAAAATACAATTATTTCTTGATTTTTAAAAAATTATTTTATTTTATGTGTAAGTGTTGTGTGCATGTATATCTGTGCAACGCATGTATACAATGTCCACAGAGGCCAGAAGAGGGCACTGGATCCCCAGGACTGAAGTTACAGACAGTCGTGAACTGCCATGGAGGTGCTTGGGATAGAACCCAGTGACATGGGATGTCCTTCTGTGTATATGTTGCTTATATTGGTTGAAGAATAAAGCTGTCTTGGCCAGTGGCTTAGCAGAGTAAAGCCAGGAGGAAAATCTGAACAGAGATATAGAAATAGAGTAGGCAGAGTCAAGGAGACGCCATGTAGCTGCTGAAGGAGAAAGACACCAGAACCTTACCAGTAAGCCACAACCACATGGTGATACACAGATTAATAGAAATGAGTTCATTCAAGATGTAAGAGCTAGCTAAAAAATACAACTGAGACATCGACCAAACAGTGCTATAATTCATATAATTTCTGTGTGATGATTCAAGTCTGGGTGGCCGGGAAATGAACTCTCGGTCTCCTCCGGGAGAGCAGTCCGTGTTCTTTACCACTGAGCTGTTTCTCCAGCCCCTATTTCCTCATTAATCAATTAATTAGCTCAAAGACTGTTTTGAATGCCTGTTATGTGCAAAGAATCAGACCATAATCTGGGATGAGGGATATTTAAATGGTGAGAATGCCCCCCTTCCAACCTATAAACTATTTATGGAGCAACACAAATAAATGCAACCTTTTACTGATCACATCAACAGATCAATGCATTAAAAATTAGTCTGACGTGTTTGATAACTTGTTATTCCTAGAAAAGGCATGCTATGTGTCCCTGAGAAGACTGTTGGCAATAGATCTGCAGGCCTGTCCATTGCGGTCCACAAGTTCGCAGCTCTAAGCTCAGGCTGCCTTTCCTCTATGAGACGAGATGTGCCAACATTCTAGTTCTTGGTTTCCCACTGAAACAATGGCACAAATCTACGTAGTAAAGCGTGGGCTGTGCAAATGTACAACAGAAAGTTCCTGACGTGTAGACTGGAATCCTTAGCCAAGTGTTTTCTCATGTGTGGGTTCGTTCTCCTTTCTCTAAGAATCCCATAGACAGGAGAAATTCCGTGAGATGTTCTGAGAGCTTTGCCAGCAAGCGTGAGAAGATGGGTGTGTGAGTGAGGCTTTTGTGCAGCTATGTCCAGAGTGCCTGCTCAGGAGAAAGGTTTATTTGGGTCAGAGGCTCAGAGTTTCCCATCTGTGCTTGTTCGCTGTGTGTTTTAGGATCCACTGTGAGGCAGAGCATCATGGTAGCGGGAACATATGGCAGGAGCTGTTCTCCTCCTCGCAGCTGGCAGGAAGCAGAAATGGCAACAGAGGAAGAGGCCAGGGCTCCATAACACAATGGGGCAGCCCTACTGTCCCCCTTTCTACGGTCGCTGCCCCCTAATAATGAGTTGTCCGCTGAGAGTCTAACGCATTGGATCAGATAGAGGAGGCTGACCTCACTGGCTCAAGAACTGGGCTTGCAGAACTCAGCCAGGAGTATGCTTCACTTACCTCCGATGTATATTTTAAGCCAAACAAGATGACAACAAAACTCATCATTACACAAAGCCGCTTGTCTTTCAGTCAGTGCCCTTTCCATGTCTTTGATGCTGTCTTGGGGATTTTATGGCTTCAGTGGTAACCAAGCATGGACCATTCCTCTCTGTGCAGAGGGCTAGTATTGACATAAAGATATCAGAAACGGCTTTGAGTTCCTTCTCTTAGACATCTATAGAGACATCAATTCAGATTCTCCTGACCTGATACTCCCTTGTTCCTCCTGCATCTCTCTTGTGTTGTAGCCACTGAAATGAAGATAGCGCTTTCTAGTTGAGTTGGAGCCTGCTAACCCATCATGCTCAACCCTTAGGAAAATGAAGTCATTTAATAAATTCCATTACAGTATGAAGGCTTAACGGAATAGAACAAGGACAGCAATAAAGGTCGCAAGAATGTTAGAATTGTCCTCTGATTGTCCCCTTGCCTCAAGAGTTCCATTATTTTCTAAATGCAGGGTGATAGCATCTAGAAATGGTCAGGAGAGACTAGGAACCAGCCTCAGTCCAGGAAATGAGACCGCCATTTGATTCATTTCATAACATAAAAGACAAACCCATTCAGTAATTCACGCTGTGGTTTCCAAAGAAGGCACTGGGTTCCCACATAGATGCTGAGAGCTGGCAAGTCAAAGTGCCAGGTGGCCTTGATCTAAATAGGGAAGGACTCCAGGCACAGTGGTTAAGGCCCAGAGCAAGGTACTGCTGGGACCAGGGAGGTCTACCGCAAAGATCATGTAAACAGAAACGCAAGGGTCCCACTGAAATTAATCCCAGATAAATAGAGACTAACTTTTGAGAGTAGATGTAGCATTTGGGTTGGTCTTACATTCAAAGGTGACTGGGGGGGGGGAGCAGAAATGTTTTAGATTCTTTTGGATTTTTTGGAATATTTGCACATACATACTGAGATCTGTTGGGAGCAGCATCCAAATCTCCAGGCGGACATCACTTACACATGAAGCCTGAAGGTGACATTATACAAAATTTTTCATCTTCCTGTGTGATCAGGTATCAAGTTTTCCACTTATGATGTTGTGCTGATGACCATCAGAGTTTGCAATTTTAGGGGCATTTGGAATGTTAGAATTTTAGATTAGAGAATTTCCATCTGTGTTTTATGGCTACTGTAGCCTGTCTGTAACAGGGATATCAACGTTTGTCTAGGGGAATGAACAAAGAATTGAATGACAGGGAAAGACAGAAGACCCTGAGAAAGGGCATACAACAGCTTTAGACACTCGGGACAGGAGAAGCCCAAGGCTGGAGCTTCATTTAACAGACATTGACTTGGGTGGATTTTTTCTTTATTATTATTATTATTATTATTATTATTGTTACAAATTTTCACCTCCTCCCATTTCCCTCCCTTCCCCTCCAGTTACCCCTCCCCCCCTCTCCAGTCCAAAGAGCAGTCAGGGTTCTCTGCCCTGTGGGAAGTCCAAGGTCCTCCCTCCTCCATCCAGGTCTAGGAAGGTGAACATCCAAACAGACTAGTTTCCCACAAGGGCCCTGGGTCCTCCTCTTTCCTCTATTGGCCCTGTCTGGATACCCACCCCTATGCCTGCCTGCTTGCTGTTTCTCCTCACAGAGTCTCTGGCAACAAGAAGCCAATCACCTCAGGACTCCTCCCTCATTTCTCCAGAATACTCTAATTCTTCCTCACCCTCGCGATGTTTCCTGACAGTTGGAAGCTAGTGTTCCAACATCTCTGCTTCCTCTTAGGAGGTCCCTCTGCTCTCCAACATATTCTAACTCATTCATTACTTGACGGCTCTGGCCACAGGAGGAGGCAGGAAGAAAGAACATCTATTTCCACAACAGTGTTTAGAATTGTTACGGTGTGAGTCTGAAATGTTCCCTGTAAGTTCATGCTTCGAGCGGTTGGTCCTCAAGGTCTGTAGTATTTGGTGGTGGTGGTGGGGGGCTGAGGAACCTTTAGAAGGCATGGCCTGGCCGGCTGCAGTAGGTAGCCAGGCTTAGAGTCAGTCCCTTGTTCCTGTCATGGTCTCCGTCTTCTGGTCACTATGATGTGAACATCCTCCTCCACACACTCTTGCTGCCGTGAACTGAGATGCCCTAGCCTTTCCTCCCCACCACAATTGTTCCGAGTGCTCTGAAACTGTGACCCAAAGCAAACCTATCAGGCATGTTGGTGACAGCAACACAAAGTAACAATACAATAATTTTATTCCCAGCTTATATGACTAAATTCAATATTCACACACTTTCTTTCTATGATAGAAAGCCTTACCTTGTTTCTTGTTTTGTGCATAATAAGTGTACATTAGTTGAACATATATTTCTATTTAAATAATTCATTTTTTTCATAATTTGGCAATGCACATTTCTTATAATCCCCTTATAAAGAAGATGGCTTATAGAAATCTACAAGGACCCCTTATTCTGTATAGAGTAGTTTTTATTTAAAATACAAGACTATAAATTTAAGTTATATGCAGAATTAACTGCATACATAGTATATGTAATTAATATATGACATATAACACAATATACATAACATAATACAGCATAGATAATATATGTAGGATTAACTACATATATGAATTGTCATGGGAAGTATTTTATATGGATCAGATCAAATATCACTGAGAATCTGCAAGTTGACTTCTTTCTCCCCTTAGGTCCTGCACCCTTCCTAATTTTCTCACATGGAAGCAGTATCTCCCGGATTGACCCAGAAGGAACAAATCACCAGCAATTGGTGGTAGATGCTGGCATCCCGGCGATCATGGATTTTCATTACAAGGAGAAAAGACTCTATTGGGTGGACTTAGAGAAACAACTTTTGCAAAGAGTTTTTCTGAATGGGTCAAGACAAGAGGTAAAGTCCCATGATCACGAACAATATGTCAGGAGTTTACACAAAAGCTGGCAAATGTGACAGACTGAATGTTTAATGTTTAGGTAATTTATCTAAGGCTATACCAGTCTGAGTACACCTGATCTCATGAGCTAAACAATACTCAGAGGACAGGCTCCAAAACCACAGAGAAACCCTGTCTCAAAAAAGCAAAACAAAGCAAAGCAAAACAAAACAAAACAAAAAAACAGTACTCAGAACTTGGATGGGAAGATAAGTGAAACGCATTATGGTTCAAATGTGTGTGTTAAATAGAGGCATTTAATCTGCCCCTGTGGTTCTAAACTATTGATTAAACTGACAAATTGATGTTTGTAAGCCTCTAAAGAAGAACACGAGGAAATAAATGTAACTTTGAACACATCTGATTTTGTTCAGTCAGTCATTGTGAAGATGTTATTTGCATATTGATTTTGTACCTCAGACAGTCCCTCTATGAATATCTGACCAGAGTCTTTTTGGTTGTCACACATGAGTCAGCCAAGAGGATAAAGATGCTGCAGGCATCTGGTGGGCCCAGGGCACGGCTGTCACTCAACGTCCTCACTCTGTGGGACGGTCACACAGTGAAGCCCTGTCTAACTTCACGCGTCAATAGTGCTCAGGTCAAGATCATCTGTTTTATCTGGGTGCATTTTTTCTCGTGTAGGGAAAAAAAATTGCCTGACATTTAGGAAGAAAAAAAATGCCTTTATATTCTCAAAGTATTTGTACTCTGGGGTAAAAAATGAAGCCAAGGACAGATAAAAAAGTGTTGTATTTCAAGTACATACAAAAGACCCTTAATCTTTTTCTTCAACTGGTAGAACCCGGCAGTGAGTCCCTGGAGGAATGCGTACAGGGGATGGATTACTGAGAGCAGGTGATTAGCAGAACCTCCAGCGTTTATTCCCAACACAAAGGGCTCATTGTTGGGAGTTTTTCTTTTTTCTTTCAAAACAAACCTCTGTCCTTTCAATTATTCCTAAAAGCTTCAATTAGGGGCAAATCTATTTTAGGACATCTCTAATGCTGGCTAGTCTCACTTTAACAAGTTTGGCTGTTCGTATTCTCCGGCCATCTGCTAGAACAGCGTGGAAAGCTGAGAATTTGGAGGCTCCCTGTCATCAAACTGGGGAAAAAACATAAGCAGTTGTGGATTTATGTCAAATCCTTAGGAAGGATTGACCTGATGCCTAAGAACTCACCGTTATCCCTGCTCCTGTGTTTAAAACAATATGAAAAGAAGAGCACGTGCTGAATGCAAAAACAATTGAAATGGAGGAACTAATGTGAGTTCGCAGCAGTTGGTGAAGGGCTTGGCTGGCCGGTTCTGAGATCCAGCACGGCTTTGAGACTGTGTTGCCTCTACCGAGCCTCATGCTGGGCCATGTCCTACATCACTGCACCTATTGCAAGGGTAGGGTTATGATACCACCAGAACCTGTGGGCTGAAAAGCCAAGGCTTCCTTCAGCCTTCCAAGCCCCCGGAGAACTAGTTTGATTGGCCCAGGCTGGACTCACAGATGCAGACTCTTTTGTTTGGTTCTTTCAAGAAGTGAGAGATAGCCCAAAGAGGACCCCCGCTTCTCTGGTGCCACTGGGATCTGCAAGATGAATGGGAAAAGGGTGAGGCAGAAGAAAATGAGATACCATAGCAAAGCTGCTTCTAGAGACTGTGGCTGCAGCTCAGCTGCTTGGCCTCACAGAAAACCCGGGGTGTGAGCCCCAGATGAGCATAAACTAGGTCAGGGGGGCAGACCTGTAATCCCAGCACTCAAGAAACAGAGGCAGGAGGGTCTGGAGTTTAAGGTCATCCTCAAGTATGTAAAGGGTTCCAGACTGAGCTACAGGAGATCCTGTTTCTGAAGGGGGTGGGGAATCCACTCCATGACTCTGCTCAAAGCCAATGGTAAGCTCTGCTTACCCAGAGCTTGGAAAGACCTAAAGCTGAATTTAGGTTAGGATCCCATTACCAAGTACAATTGAATAAACTGCCTGTAAGCATAAAAAAAGATTCTGTGAAGTAATTAATATATTGTGGCTGATCGGCTAATTTCAGTAGTATATAGGATAATTCTTTATTTCAAAGCTGTAATACAAATGGCCTACTCACAAGGAGAGGGGTACCGTTGCTGAATCAAAACAAAAACTCGGTGGTTATTTTATCATGTAAAAGATGTGGGGAACACATTCAACGGCATACACTAAAATGACAGATTTCACATGTGCAACCATAGAGCAATATTGATGTGAGTTATAAATATTTATAATATTGAAATTTGGTTTTGCAGACAGTGTGCCGTGTAGAGAAGAATGTTTCTGGCATGGCCATAAACTGGATAGATGAAGAGATTCTCTGGGCAGATCAGCGGGAAGGAACCATCACTGTGACAGATATGGAAAGCAACAGTTCCCATGTTCTTCTGAGTTTCTTAAAACAGCCAGCCAATGTAGCAGTGGA
Source organism: Microtus ochrogaster (assembly GCF_000317375.1). Lineage (NCBI taxonomy): Eukaryota > Metazoa > Chordata > Mammalia > Rodentia > Cricetidae > Microtus > Microtus ochrogaster. The sequence continues at coordinate 25,334,038 of NC_022022.1, read as the reverse complement.
TCCAATAGAGAGGTGAGAATCTGTTGTTGTTGTTGTTGTTGTTGTTGTTGTTGTTGTTGTCATTGTTTTTAAGGAAATTGAAGTGAACTGAAATGAACTTCAAACCTCAACAAGATTCCCAAATCATAATACCGGAAAGGCAAACAGACTTCTGGACAATACAGAGATGCCATTTTCTCCAAAAAAGTGGCTGGGTTGGGACTCTGTAGGCACCCTCCCTGTTTGGTGTTTTGTAAGAGCTTAGTTTTCTTTCACACTTGGAAATCACAATAGGAAATGCACACACATTCTTTTTTTTTCTAAATATTTATTTATTATGTATACAATATTCTGTCTGTATGTCTGCAGGCCAGAAGAGGGCACCAGACCTCACTACAGATGGTTGTGAGCCACCATGTGGTTGCTGGGAACTGAACTCAGGACCTTCGGAAGAGCAGGCAATGCTCTTAACCACTGAGCCATCTCTCCAGCCCCTGCACACACATTCTTGAACTCTCATTCAAAATGGTCAACCTCTCTCTGGGCAGGCACCAGCGGCGGGAGCCCCCACTTTAGCGACTGTTCCTTCACTTATGGCTGTGCGTGCTGTGTTCATCCCCAGGTTGATATTTTGGTCTTCAGAGGTGCCCGGTAGCCTTCACAGAGCAGCTCTCAGTGGGGTGGACGTGAAAACCCTGCTGGAGACAGAAGGGAGGATTGCCGCGCTGACCCTGGACCAAGTTGACAAGCGGCTCTTTTGGGCTCAGGACAGCGGAGAAGGAAGACAGGCTTACATTCGTTCCTGTGATTATGATGGTGGTTCCATCCATGTTATCAAACATCAAACACAGTAGGTTTTGCTTTTGAGAGGCAGCCAAACAGTTGCCATTGGAAGCTGGTGTGATGAGTTCATTTTCCTCTTGTCAGCTACAGAGGGGTACTAGTTTGGACCAGAGTCACTAACAGGTCACTACTGAGTGACTCTGGGCAAGTTACTTAATGTCTCCGGTAGTCAGTTTTCTTTCACTGGATAGGTAATAGTACCTGTTTGTTGGTGTTATTGTGAAGATCAAGTAAATATATGCCGATAATAATTAGCAGCATGGGTAGCATATGGTCTGCTCCCACAGTCGGTCTTACGTGTCCTCCTCTGTCATTTTGCCATTTATTTGGGAAGCATTGTCTCTCTGAAATTGGCTCTGGAGCCAGTGCAGGGAAGAAGCAAAACTTCTCCTGGTGTGGAGCTGTCAAGACCAGCTCTCTCTTCCCTCCTTACTCCTGGTTTCTTCTTCATTTTGTGCGACAGGAGAGGGAGTTAGAGCTAGAGATTGTATTCTCTTAGTCCTAAGAATGATGACGTAAACCAAACTTTAAACCTAAGATGTGTTTATCTAAACCAAAGTAAGAAAAGAAAGGTGATTAAAATGCAAACAAATAAAAAGTTTCCAGATGGGGGGGATTCAGCCTTCAAAATCTAATGAATGGATGTTCTGCCATTAACGTCCCCTCCCCTTTCTGGATGTTTTTAGGCACAGTTTGTTTACGATGGCCCTTTATGGTGACCGTATCTTCTATTCAACATCGAAAACGAAGGCAATTTGGATAGCCAACAAATACACCGGGAAGGACATGGTTAGAATAAACCTCAATCCATCCATTGTGCCACCTGGACAACTGAAAGTAGTGCACCCACATGTACAGCCTGGGGCAAAGGACGGTGCCCAGGGCTCTGGTGAGTCGCTAGTTACCCCAGAAGAACCTAGCATGTATTTACTTCTTACCTTCCGGTTCAAGCTAGACGCTTAGGAATTACGGTGTGATGGGGAGATAAATTTTTACTCAGCTTTCATCATTTCTCGGTTAAAACATAGTCCGGAAACAAAAGGCAGATTAAAAAGAGGAAAACACGTAGACATTAATTAGCATTCATTTCCATATATAGGAAGAAGGACAAACAGGGTTCCTAAGGAAATCAAGCTTGGGGGTGGCTTGAATAGTTGAGTCAGTAATGTTTGTTTACTTGGCTAACGTTTACTGCTTAAGATTGACTTATTTATGAATAACCCATTGGATGCATGGTAGTTAAAAACCCAGACAATACAACAAAATAAAATGGTCTGAATTGAAGCACTTGCTTGCTATGTATTAACAAAGGGGAGAGAGAAGAAAGAGGAAAGCAAGGCAGGATGCAATTATACCTTGCAGTGAGCTCAGTGAAGGGTATGCTGAGAGGCAAGCAGGGGTGTGAGGGTGCCATTTGATTGGCTGATCAAAAAACAAACAAACAAACAAATAAATAAATAGTTTATCTGAACATGTGGCCACTTAGAGAATGTCTACAAGAAAGAACAGTAAATTTACAGAGAAGTGACATGACAGAAAAAACCTTTGAGTCCCTACTAGTGGCCTCTGGGGCGAGTGGCTAAGAAACTCAATGATGGAGGTGGGTTGGAGCTGTTAGTATAGCCTTAGGCAAAGGTGAGGGTCAGAGAGCTTGCCTGGGCCTGTGGAGGTTTATGCCTTCAGTCCAACTATCTTAGCATTTTCGGGAAGGCGGGTGGTAGTCTGGTGGTCTTGGTTACTCCCACCAAACTCCTTCCGTTCTACCTCGTAAGTATGTCTCAAATGTGCAGTCCTCTTTGTCCCGCTCCACGTTCATCGACAGTCAGTCTGTCCTGCCTAGCCCCAAGTCGTGGTCAGTCACTCGGGATCTATTTCCACCGTCGTCATCCCTTCAAATAGCAATTCTGATTCATTCACACCCTGCTTGGAGTCTTAAAGGCTATCCTTGGTATTCAGGCTGGAACTCACCGTGGATGGGCCCTGTGACATCTGTCTAACCAACTTGGGTTAGTGTCCTTGGCCTTCCTTCAGGTCCTCAGACAGCCGTGGGTAGGCAGGGCTTTAGGCTTTAACTCCGCTGGTCGTGCCCCCGGAGCATGAGTGCCAGGCACCCAGGTTGCCGTCTGACTGTTCCTTCATCTCCTGCGTTTCTTTCATTCCCCGCTTCACTGAATTTATGCATTCATGCATTATGAGTTTATGCATTAGCTCGCTTTCTTGTCCAGTTGCTTTCAGACTTGTTTCTGTGTGACATGCAGGTACTTCTAGCCAAATCATATCTGTCTCATTGCTGCATATTTTTGACTAATATAAATGCGATGAATAGTCAAACATTTTTAAATAATGTAGCCAAATGAATGAATAGTTGGCTAATCAAGTCATTTCCGCTTCTAAATGTAGTCTGGATTTGAATGTTTTTGCATCTCATTGCTGGAGTTTTGCTTTTTCAAAGTAAGCGTGTGTGTGTGTGTGTGTGTGTGTGCGTGCGTGCGTGCGTGTGTGTGTGTGTGTGTGTGTGTGTGTGTGAATAATTATTGGACAACTCAATGTGAAATCTGCCACATAAAAGATAACCGGCACTCATAGTCAAGTAGAAGTTTTGTTTCTTATATTTATTAGCACAGATTAGCGTGTTTCATTGTGACATCTTCAGACAGGAACTTTGATCATTCTCACCTCTGTTGCCTTTTCTGATGCAGCAGAAGAAAAGAGAGAAGAGAGAGATGGGTAGTGGGCAGGGCCCTTTTAAAGGGGAATGTAGTGAATGTGCACAGGAGGTGCTCTTAGTGGCCACAGCTGAGGACAGGGCAAGTCAGGCCAGTACAGATGCCTGAATACTAATGCATGCAGATTCCAAAGTGCTTCATGTATGTTGTCGTACTGGTCCATCGAGCAGCACTGTGAGACAGGACGGGTGGAAAAATTGTATTATTTCATGATTCATGAACTAACGCGTGGTTCGTGGAGTGCCTCTTCTGTGACCACACAGCTAGCTAGTGGCTGTAGGACTGGGCTTAGTTCTTAGCTCGTGAGACATGGATTTGGGGGGAACTCCTGTCCAATACTTCAGATCATGTTCTCCCTCCCGTGAACACGGTCTCTCTCTCTAGAATCCCTCACTGTTGGCCGAGGCTTCAAGAGGGATTCAAGTAAGATCATTGAAAACATCAATTTCAGAGAAAAATATAGGATTTACTGCAGAGCGGTCGCACACATGGCTTCTTTGGTGGGGAAGCCAAAGCCAGTGCAGGACCAGGAAAGCCTGGTATCTGGATGCAGTTGCCCTGGGAACTGGCTGCAGCCACTGACCTAAGTGTGACCGTCATGCATACTCCACAGGCAAGTCACCCCCTTGGATTTCGAGAGCATCGCGGCACTGGTCATTATTAACTAGGTTTAAATTGTTTTTAATGCATTAGAGAACAGGGATTCTTCACCTGGGACTTGGAGGGTCCAGTGCCCTTTTTGATTTTACATGAAATATATAAAATGTGTCATCATGTCCCCCAGGGGACAAATAATCAAGGAACTCTTATCAGGTCCTCAATGTGCCAGAGCCTTTCCATTTCTCTGGAGGCTGCTGGGCTCCTTCTTCAGGTTTGCCTACTATTGGGGTTCCCCTGGGAGTTGCTCAGCACCACTGGAGTTTAGGGGACATTTAGTAGCGAAGCTACTTCAGGGAAAATTCGAGAAAATTCTTGTAACCCAGCCGGCATCATTTTTGTGTGAAACACAAGTAGTTAATGCAAATTAGAGAAGCCTTGAACTTATTTCTTCTTATCAAATGACTAAGTCGTTGCCTACCAGGGCTGTGCTATAAAATTCTAGTTCTTTGGGATCTAATGGGCTATTCGTGTGTGTGCTCTGGAAGGAACCTTCCAAGGTTACATGACTTTGAGATGCTAGGCTCAACAAATTGTTTCAGTGGGCTGGTTTTCCTCAAGTGGGGAAATCACATATGGTTAGATACACTGCTTCTCGCTAAGGACCATTTAGCCCGGTGGCTTTTTTCCATTTAATTTCTTATGTAGCAGTCCATGACTTAAAGCTATTCTTTCTGGTGTAGACCCAATTTTGAGCTCTAGACAAATAAAAACAAAACAAAAAGACTGCTAAGCTGCAAAGATATTTTGCAGGGCAACGCCGTAGGGAAGGTTGATTTAAAACCTTCGGGATGTATACATAATACCCCGAAGGGAGCAACCCTGTGAAGACCTGTCTGAGCCCAGCAGAGATGCCCTTCAGGGAAGGAAAGCCTTCAACCTCTTCAAGGGAAATGGATGAGCTGCTGTGTGTGCGTTCTTTGTTCCCGCACAAAGACAGGCAACTTTAGCTACAGGAACTTCACCCCAGGTGGGAGGAGGAAAGCGAGAGCTTCTGATGACCTGGCCATCTCATGGAGAGTTTCTGAGCTCTTTCCTCAGGCCGCACTCCCTTGTTCTGTACATCCTACTAGGTCAGGGTTGTGCAACTTGGAGAGCAGATGAATGCGCTGGACTGAAGAACACCTTCACCAAAGTCTTTGCTTCTGCCTTCCGAGCACTTCTACCTGGATGTCCTCACTCCAGTCTCAAAGCAAATGACTGGCCTGAGAACTCTGCCCTGGCTGTCCCCAGAATCGGCACTTCAGTCCCTGGAGCTTGATAAGAGGCAACATTGTTTCTAGAATATTGCATGACTGTGTCTGTAGGTGGCACTGCACGCCTCCTGTTGTACCAGTATCTGGGCATGCAGGGCCCAGCTCCCACTCTGTTCCTCGCTAACCAGCAGGTCAGAAGTTGCCAGCTTGTCCATCATCTGTAAAGTTTCCCTTCAGCCCTTTGCACGATGGCTTCAGAAGCTGTAGATAAGTGCCTATTTCCCCAGAGCCATGTTTTTAAGCTAAGAGTTCAGAGTGACGTCATTCTCACTCCAATGCTCCTTACCACGTAACCGTTAGAATACTTCTGCAGAGAGGAATGTTTCCATGTCAAATATATTATTGCTCCCAAGAGAAATTATAGGAAAGGCAAATTCAAAGCTTGGTACTATCCTGTAACATACATGCTTTCAGAATAAAAAGTTAATTTCCCAGGATCACCCAAAACGGAGATTTCCCAAAGCTTATTCATAAACTTAAGGGTTTTTTTTTTACATTATTTTATGTGCATTGGTGTTTTGCCTGCGTGTATGTCTTGTGAGGGTGTTAAATCTCCTGGAACTGGGCTGCAGACAATTGTGAGTGCTAGGAACTCTGGGAACTCTGGAAGAGCAGTCAGTGCTCTTAGCTGCTGAGCCATCTCTCCAGCCTCCGATGTTGGTGTGTTCCTATTGGCTGTTGTTATTCTCTGGATACTCACACTGCAGAGGAGCGCATCTGAGGCTTGTCTGTGTGGGAAGCATGAGTACCAGGCTCCTCTCCCTGGGCTGATGATGCTGGTGCTGGGGGTCAGGAATGCAAGGCTGAGGCTGGCTTTAGAGAGACCACTGTGCCACGGGGGGACACAGGCGAAATGGGGTGGGAACAGTGAGAGTAGAGCCATGCACACCTTTTATTCCCCATCTTCATCCCATGGGCTGGCCAGGCATGTCATAACTGGGCATAAAAGAAAGGAAGGGGTATTATAAGAGTAAGATGCTAGGGTCCCCCATGATACTGGGATTGAACATAAGAACTAGTGCATGCCAGGCAAATGCTTGACCACTGGCTATGCCCCCGGCCCCACAGCACTTCTTTCTCAACTGCTTCAAAGCCATTGGATGGTTTGCATTCTAACTCTTACAGGAATCCAGAAGGATAAAAATAGCAAGTAGCCAAATCCTGTTCAGATGGGGAAAACAAACAAACAAAAAACACCATTTAAATTTCCAGTAGTGCAAAATGGCAATTCTTATATTTCTTTCTTTGTGTGTCTGTTTACAGATAACCCCCCCCCCCAAAAAAAACTATACTAGGTACTTTGGGAAGTCTTTGAGGAAGTTCAGGCAATTATTTATGAGACCTCATCAATAAGAAGGGTAATGAATGAATCAAAACTGTAACCATAGGTTTTACAGAGATTTACACACATTGTAACATTTTAAGTACGTATGTATATACACTCCATATATACAAGATAAAAAGCATAGCCTACATTCAGAAGGCCTGAGGCTGAGTCAGTTCTCCCCTTATTTGATCTTTGACAAAATTCTTTATCTGTAAAGTGGGAAATATTACTTGTTGTAAATATTCCAAGGGTTTGCTCCGAAAATTAAGTTTCATAATTTACTTTATAAAATGATAGTCTAATTTTCATTGACATGTGCTGAGAATGCCAAGTATTTAGTTATAAGAGTCATTAGGGTAAATGGCCTGAAATGAAAAAGACTAGAAAAGATTTGTTGATGGGGTGAATGTTGCCCAGAACTAAAACAGGGAAAAAATGTGAAGGATGGAAGGAGCAGGCAAGGGAATCCCATGGTCACTGCTTTCGAACTGGATCAGGAACAACTGTGCTCTACTGGACTGGAGGACAGTCATGGTGGCCTGAGGACTCATTGGGTAGCTACTGAAGTCACGGTGGGCTATGGATATCGAAAGCCACCATTAGGAGCTTTCATTGACATCAAGGGTGGTTAAACCCTTTGCTGGGCTCTTCAATGGGGTGTCATCTGAGGACAGCAGCCACATTTTGAGTGTGAACACTGGCCTATTTTGAAGCTCAAGAACAGCAGGTTAAGAAGATTAAACAAAAATATAACTCTCAATCCTGAGTTTAGCAACTTCCTGACATGACCTCTCAAATGTTTAGCATCTGAATTCAGGCCATGCAGTCAGCATCGTCATACCACAGTGATCACTTTCCCACCCATGTTCAGCACTGGGGCATGGCATATATTAATACTGAATGTTGTTTGAAGCCATCAGCAGCAGGCAGAGTAGAGCAGTCTGCCAGAGTCTCAGTTCTATCTCTAAGGTCGACTGGGAATTCAAGGCAAACCAAACAGGGTGGCAGGTGCCATGGCCAGGTGCTAGACACACACAATATATATGACTTACTCTCAGGGGTTTATCAACTAAAAACATGGAACTAGAATACATATGCATAACTATAATGATGGTGATGATGGTCCAGATGAATAACAGAATGGAAACACAAGGTGAGATAGACAATAGTGGATTAAGTATAAAATTCAACATACCACCTCCAAGCTAGACAGCAATGTTCTCTTCATCATTCAGTTTGACTTTTCTATTACCATACAAGTTTGAAGTCTTTACGGTATAAATTAGAGGAATTACTATAAACAATTAATTCTGTTTAGAATCATACCGCTTTTTCTAAAAGGAGAGAGAGAGCTGGGTGTTGTGGCTCATACCTACCATGCCAGCACTCAGGAGACTGAGTAGGAGGATGAAAAATTTGAAGTCCGGCTGGACTACAGAGCAAGACCCTGTTCGGGATGGGGAAAAAAATGCCCTGGGAATGTAGGTCAGTGGTAGAGCATCTGCCTAGTGTGTACCAAGCCCCGAGTCTGATCCTTAGCACTGAAAAAATAATTTAAAATAAAAAGAGAGAGGGATTGAAGAGCATCTGTTTCAGCACTTCTATTTCGTGGGTCAGGAAAGGAAGACCAGAGGGGTAAAGTGATTTTGTAGAAGACAGAACAGAGGGGCTGGAGAGATGGCTCAGTGGTTAAGAGCACCGGCTGCTCTTCCAGAGGTCATGAGTTCAATTCCCAGCAACCACATGGTGGCTCACAACCATCTGTAATGAGATCTGGTGCCCTCTTCTAGTGTGTGGGCATACATGGAGGCAGAATGTTGTATACACAATAAATAAATAAATTTAAAAAAAAATAAAGAAGACACAACAGAGCTTGGGTCTCACGGTTCTTACCCCCTAATTAGTGCCCCTCTGGAGTCAGGAAGGTGTTGATAGGGGTATTGATGGGAAGCATAACCCCATTTATTCTGTCTTAGGGAAGTGGTGGCTTTTTCGCGTCATTAAGTCTAAGTCTCCTGTAAACGCTTCTGGGTGGCTGATGCTGTTCGCTTGAAAAGTTACAAAAGTTAAACATGCTTTATGCTTTAATTTTTTTTAATTGAAATGATTGTGTGTTGTTTCCAATACTAGACATTTCTAATCATATTATGTGGGGCATTTTATTTTTAACTTTGCTTTAACTCTTAATTCTCTCCTCTTCCTCCTCCTCCCCTTTCTTTTGTTCAAGGGTGAGTAGACCAGACTGGCTTTGACATTGCTATGGAGCTGAGGATGACATGCAGCTTCTGCTCCTCCCGCCTCCACCTCTCAGCGCTGAGATACAGGTGTGCGCCACTCACCTGGCTTACACTGTGCTGGAAATCAAACCCAAGGCTTCGGACATGGCAGGCAAGCACACCGCCAACTGAACTACATCCCCAGCCCCTAACACTGCTTAAATTTTTGATAGCATAAGCAAAGCACAGAAATACAAACCACAGAAAATAGACAAAATTTTGGGATTAATCTACAAAAGATGAGCCAGTGCAGTCTGACATACCCAATAGACAGGGTTGGATTTGCATTTATACTTGGCAAGACTGTGCATTTAATTCTGTCAAGACATTTGAAAAAATAAATTAGAAATATTTAAGAAAATAAGACAGATTTCTCTGAGTTCAAGGCCAGTCTGGTCTATAGTGAGGGTTCCAGGATGGCCATGGGTTACACAGAGAAACACCACTTCGGCGGTGGGGATAGGGGAGACAGATTAGCCTAAAAGTGGTTAGGTACCTGCGAATAACGCAAAGTACGGTAGGTGAGAGTTTCTATAAGTGTGTTTTGAATACGCTGGCATCAGAATCACTCTGGATTCTGTAATAGGTAGATTCCCGGGTAGCTTTTTGTATGTCTGTCACTGATGCTGAAAAAAATATGCATGGGAGGTGACGGCTGGGACTGAGATCCTGCACCAGGTCCTGAACAGACCCAATCATAATGACGTCCCACAATACCAAATGTTTGTCTGACCTGGGCAATCAGGAGCGAGACGAATCCCCCAAGTTCAGTTTCCCCAGCAGGACACCCCGACAGGGGAGGAATGGAAGCCAACCAACCAATCTGTTCTTTGTATTATGCCATTCCCCCTTCCTGCTCTTCTGTCGCACACAGCACGGCACCTCTCCATACTTAGATGAAATGCTGCTCGATTTACGGATTCCAAATAAAAACCAAAGAAGTCATTTAACTAAATCCATTCAGATTTTATCTTTTGACAGTGACTAGATTTTTATTTTTTTAAGATAAGGTCTTACTAGACGTGCTCTTGCCTGTGCCTCCACAGCGCTGAGGTGAAAGTCCCATGCTACCACTCCCATCTCCGATCTTCTTTCTTGACCTTCACCTTTTCCCACGTGTCTGTCTCCGTCTCTCTACTATTCTGGAAATTTGTACTTATGATTACTCCTGTATTTCTAAAGCACAAAAGGCATACGATTAAAATTGGTAAAATGTAGGAGGGGGGCAAACTGAACAAAGTTCTGAACTCTTTGAAAAGGGATACATGCTACCGGCGTTCCTTCTTGACATTGGGTCCGAAACGTAAAAGTACCATGCTAGCCACCTATATTCATCATCGTGAATTTAACCTAAGCATCAATTTATGGTTAATGACCACATAACGCCAGCACTCCAGTAATTCGCAACTCAAGCCAGCTCTAGCTAACTCATCCCAAGCATCCGTTTCACTGAGCAGACTTTACTGTTTCCTCTGGGATATTTCATAGCACACGGACGCTAGCGGCAGTAAAATGGAAATATTCAGGGGTAAGCCATACGCCAGTGGAATATATTAAGTATGAAACCTGCGTCTTTAAATAATGACCATAAAACCAGCCCAGGATCAAACAGACTTGAGGTATATTTCAGCCAAGAAAAACGCATTCTGAAGTTTGAAGCTTTTTAAATTCTTCAAGATAGAATTGTAGTTTCAATATACAGAGGCAAAGCACAGTGAAAGTGCTGAGACGGTCTCCAGCTAATTAGGACACCCCGCTGCGTCCCCGAGTGACCGCTTGGGGGAGGGAAAAGAGGGGGTGGGTGATGCTGCTGTCTGCCGGCTGATTGGAGCGGCACCTCCGTGACGTCACTGCGAGATTGGCCCCGCCCCACGGGCCCTGTGTGAAAAAAGCACGTCCACTTGCTCTGATAGAAAGCATCTTCTGTTTTAGACTCGGAACTTTGCAAACAGAGGAGGGGACAGTGCCACTACCGCCCGTGCGAGCGAAACGGCAAGTCCCACTCGTGCGCATGCGCTGAGGGCTACACGTTAAGCCGAGACCGGAAGTACTGCGAAGGTAAAGTACGCGTGCGCCGAAGCTATGCTGTGGACAGGTGCACGGCGATCTGCCCATGAAGTCCGCGTGACTGTGACTTGCGTTGTGGGACGGGGGTTGGGGGCTGTTTAGGTCCCCAAGGGAAACAAACTTCAGCCTTCCCTTCCTTCCTGTCTTCCTCCCTCTCTTCCTCCCCCCCTCCCTCCCTTCCTTTCTTCCTTTCCAGGAAGAGAACTTTTTCTTCTGTTTTAATAGACTTTTTAAAAATAGACTTCTGATGCTAGATGCAGCCCGCTTGGAAGCTGCTGCTGAGGGGCTGGTAAAAGGCCAGGGTTTTCTTTTTCTAAAGATTTATTATTTTTATTCTGTGTGTGCGTGCCTGCGTGTACTTATGTGCACCCCGTTCATGCCTGGTGCCTGTGGGCGCTAGAGAGGGTGTGGGATCCTCTGGAACTAGGGTTAAGGATATGAGCCACTATGTGGGTCCTGGGAACTGAACCCAGATCCTCTGTTAGGGCACCAAGGACTCTTAACCTCGGAGCTAACTCTTTGGTTTTAAGGCCAGAGCTTCCTGAGTGCAGTCAGTACATCTTTTGTTCGACTTTGTGCAAAGTATTAGGAAGAGCAATTTCTTTCCTAACTTTTATATATTTTCAGGAGTGATTCCATAGTTACCATCAGATTGAGAGTGCCCCTCACAATCTTCCCCTCAGAGTGCCCCTCACAATCTTCCCCACAGAGTGCCCCTCACACTTCTTCCCCACGGAGTGCCCCTCACACTTTCTCCTACAGAGTGCCCCTCACAATCTTCCCCTCAGAGTGCCCCTCACACTTCTTCCCCACGGAGTGCTCCTCACACTTCTTCCCCACGGAGTGCTCCTTACACATCTTCCCCACGGAGTGCCCCTCACACTTCTTCCCCACGGAGTGCCCCTCACACTTCTCCTACAGAGTGCTCCTCACACTTCTTCCCCACAGCGTGTTCCCCACACGGTGCTCCTCACATAGCTTTCCCACAAAGTGTTCCTCACACGTTACTCACAGAGTGTTCCTTACACAGCTTCCCCAGAGTGCTCCTTACCTCTCTTCTCTGTACAAGATTCAGAGAGAACCCTGGGAGGCTGAATCTAGCTGGTTCCTTCTCTAGGCCTCCTGTTTGGGAATTCCTGATCCAACATAATGAACCATGGAGAAATAACTCTTGTCTTTTAAAAGGTGCTGTGAGCACACATTCAGAAAAATTAAATGGTTTTAGGCACATCTAGCCTATACAGTTCTGTGCTTATGCCAGAACTGTAGTATCCCAGAAGCAGAGGGCGACAGCTTGCACTTCAGTGTACAGGGCTGTTGGAGAAGTGTCCCTTGTGAGGCCTGGGAAAAGACCAAAAACAGAACAGGAAGTATCCTAAACTGGCTAAGATGTTCTAATCCCAGCTTCGCAGGAGGCTGCAGCAGGATCGAAGTTCAGGACCAGCCTGGCCTTCTCAGTGTTTTCAAGGAGACCTGAGGTGGACGTTGTGGCGAGCTTGAGACTGTGGAGGCTTAGGGAGACCCTATCTCTAACTAAAAGGGAAGGCGGTGGACACGTAGTGGCCACTCAGTGACAGAGTGCTAACTTAACACATGTAGTCCTCTGGGTTCAACCCTCAGAGTCCAAAAAAGGAGACCCAAGCTTTCAGAGGACTCTGTGTTACATTGTATTAATGGGTAATTCCAGTCTAAAACTCTGAGAAAGCACTCTCGAGGTCACTCTGGCACCACAGAGGTGACTTTTATGAGCTCTGAACTGACTTCTGTCAGCCTCCTGAGGATTGCAGAAGCGACTTTTTCACAGTAAGTTGCAGTAGAAGCAAGCACGGGATGCCCTGCACCGAGCTAGTTAGGAATATTGCAATTTCTTTTCAAGGATAACATCTGATTGTGTGTTGCTGTTGTTGTTGTGCAGATGTCAACGAGTGTGCCTTTCACAACCATGGCTGCACTCTTGGGTGTGAAAACACCCCGGGATCCTACTACTGCACATGCCCTGCAGGGTTTGTTCTGCTTCCTGATGGGAAACGATGCCACGGTAAGCTACAGCAAGTCTCTATTGCAGTATTTTATCTCAGTAATGTCCCTCAGCTGGCTGTGATCTGAGTTGGTGTTCTTCAGTTAGCAGTCTGCATTGAAATGACCTGGGCACTTCATTTCATTTTGCTTTATAAAACATGGGTAGCTGAAGCTGGACATGGTGGTACACATTTGTAATCCTGGCCCTCTGAAGGCTGAGATGGGAGAATCACAAGTTCAAGACCAGCCTGAGATACACAGAAGGAGTTTGTCTTAAAAACCAACAACCACATGTATAACTAGGCTCAATACAGGCCTATTAAAAATACAAACCAAAAAACCCTCTAGCGTCAGGGAAATAAAACTATATAAATAAACAAACATTTTATCTATGCTATCGAATATTTCACTGTGTCTCTAAAAGAGAGGCATGTCATAAACAGTCAGGATACATTCTTACACCTAAAGATTGACAATCGTCCCTATCTTAGTTAGGGTTTCTGTTGCTGTGAAGAGACCGTGACTATAGCAACTAGAATAAAGGGAAACATTTAACTGGGGCTGGCTTACAGTTTTATGGGTTTAGTCCATTATCATCATGGCGGGACATGCAGACAGACATGATGCTGGAGACGAGCTGAGAGTTCTACATCTTGATCCACAGGCAGCAGAAGCAACTGTGTACCACACTGAGTGTAGCTGGAGCATAGGAGACCTCAAGTCCACCTGCACAGTAGCACACTTCTTCCAAAAAGGCCACACCTATTCTAACAAGGCCACACTTCCTAATAGTGTCACTTCTTATGGGGGCCATTTTCTTTCAAACCATCACAATCCCTTAGTATCTGTCAGTTTCTAGATACAATCACAATACTGCTGTCATATCCTTAAAAATTGACAATAATTCTTTATAGCACCAAATATCATTTTTCTATTACCTTCTCTTATGAGAGTGTATTAAAAACTAGTAAAAACAAAACTATCAAATCCACATAAGCTTGTGCTGTAAAGTAGTTAAATTATCTTTTAAAAGCCTTGTACATAATGGATTTATTTAAATAAGTGTTCCAATAAAGACCATGTGTTACCTTGATGCACCTGTCTCTTACAGATACTTATTATTCCTTGTATAGTATTCACTAAATTAACTATTTTTATTTACTCCAGAGCTTTTGCTTTGTGGCTTTTGTTAATTCTATTTTTACAAAGTAGCTGAAATATTCTGCAAACTTGTAGCTATATCTATAGATTGCATTAGCTTCAGCATGGACATTTCTTGGCCAGAATACATTTAAATATAATTGTGCTTCCACCAACATACAGATAATGAAATGCCCTGTTGTTTCTTTGTGTCATGAGAGTAGTCAGTGATATTCATCTGTTCTAAAGCCCCCAGTCACCTTTGAATAATTATTTCCTAGATCTATTATTTTACCGAGTTTCTAAGTAATAGTCTAGTCTTGTCATTTCTTTTTAATTATTAATTAGAATGCTTTTATAAAGAGAACTTTCGTTAACTACTTGCTTACCCAAGACAGTGTAGTCCTGCCTTCTAATCTACTCTGTTGGCTGACTAATCAACAGACGCGTGTTTGAAAAATCATGTTTCCCAGATGATGGAGAATAGGTGTGTCTGTGTTCCTCTGTGTTCCTCTGTGTTTATCCTGTCCAGTTCTAATGCTCTGTGCCTTCCTATTCCCTTTTCCAGTGTTCTGAAGTTGCATGCTATCCCACATAAATCCCAGCACACTCCAGGCACTTACCTTCCACTTTGGTGATTGTTAAGAGCCTCTCGTTTCTCTTCCTACATTTAATTACACACAACACAGCTCTACTTTTCTACCACGTGTAATTAGTTTTATTTTCCTCAAATCCTAGCTCTTTAATTTTTTTAGATTGTTAGTTTGTTTCTTGTTTTTATATTTTCAGTACTATAGCATCTCATAAATGTTAGATATTTTATTTAACTTCCTCCTTTCAGAGTGGCAACTGATTATAACAAATTCTCATACCCAATTTGAACATTAATTTTTATTTTGTCCTTTCCTAACTAGAACTTACTCCTTGCCCAAGCAACGCATCTGAATGCAGCCACGGCTGTGTTCTGACATCAGATGGTCCCCTGTGTATCTGTCCTGAAGGTTCAGTGCTTGAGACAGATGGGAAAACGTGCAGTGGTGAGTTTTTTGCCTTTTGTTGACTTGGCAATATAAATCTTCTAAAAGACACCAAATTTAACCTTATTCCCTAAGCGGACTATATTTTTCAATTGTCACATACTGAAAGACATGGATGCAGCATATGAATATGTAAATTTGAGAGGTTTTTGAGACAGCAGAGTTGGCTTGTTTCTAGAATGTTCTTTGACATTGTTAGTCCCGGAATAGCATCCCCAGCTCCTAGCAGTGTGATATAAACTGCCCATGTGGTCTCAGTGCTGCCAGGCTGGTGCAGAGTGCTCAGAACATTGCTGGCAACTCATCACTAACCCTCTGCTTTTCTCTTCCTGGAGGCCTAAGCACATAGAAGTCTGGGTGGAACTCCAGATTAGCAGGAGAGTTTTAAAAGTAGTTTTTAATTGTTTAAATAAAATATGCCAAAAATGAAAAAAAAAACATGTGAAATTTAGTATTATCCAAAAATAGAATTGGAAATAAAGCAAATTAAGATAGTTGAGAAGTAAAACAAAGAAACAAAAATGCAAAAGTCAAGAGACCAAAAATATATGAGATAGAAAAATTGTATTACTCTGCAGGAAGAGTTAGGACAAATTCAAAATGCTTTTCTTTGTCTAGCAGACTGCCAGCGCATGCGATCTTGAACTCATTGGTGGCACACAAGGACGAGGCCCACTAGAATGTGAAGGGTTAACATCAAAATGCTGGGTTCTGGGGAAGCGGATTGCTGTGACATTTTCCTCTAAACTCTGACAATTAAGTAGATGGCAGCAGCATGGATGAATAAGAAAATGGGTTTAAAGGGAAACACAGTTGGTTCTTTGGAGAACTTTCATGAAACATTGTTTTATCTTGTGTGATATAATATCACACTGGATTCTGTAGGTTGTTCATTGCCTGATAATGGTGGATGCAGTCAGATCTGTCTTCCTCGCAGCCCAGTGTCCTGGGAATGTGGTTGCTTTCCTGGGTATGACCTACAATCGGACCAAAAGACCTGTGCAGCGTCAGGTTAGTGTCGCGGTTGTTCAAAAGCCTCCCGTGAAAAAGGTCACATAAAAATAGTGTTACATTAGAAATATACAAAGTCAAATTGCTTTTGATTCTTGGTAGAAAATATGATTTAAAAAAATGTTGGAAGTGGGAAATAAATCCTGTGACTATGAATAATGTAAATAGTAATAACATAAATAAGTTTTGAAGAATATTTATGCCACTTTAACTAAGTGGGCATCCAGCCACTTAAAGAAGGGTAAGGTATCTTTAGTAGATGAGGAGGCCATCATGGACATAGTCTTAAAGGATTTTATAATTAAGAGATGTTTATAAATGTTTGTAGATTGACTTGATTTTGATCTTTCTGGCAAATGTAATAAATAATCGCAACATTCAATCAGTTCTTTTTCCTTTAACTTTAATGTGAAGTTTATGCTTCAACTGTTTCTTTTCACCTTCCGATATTCCATCTTTTCTGACTTTCACCACCCTTGGAAATCTTAGATTTATGCAAAATTGGTTTTGTCTGTTGTGGTTGTTTATGTTGATAATCTGAGATACTATAATTCTGATTCTGTGAAGCTTGCCCAAGTCTGACCCAATAGTCTTAATTCCACACGGTCTTGGTTAATAAAACCTAACACATCTGGAGAATGATTAGAAAGCATTATAAATTCAAGGAGTTATGATCCCCTTTGAGAAGAGCGCCCAGCAAGGGAAATTAATGGATGGATTCGACATGTGTGGGTGAAAGAGTTGACAGCCAGAAGACTCGAGTTATTCGTCTATGGTTCTGGTTATTTGATCTTGCTCTTTTGGGATGAAGCCTTGGCAGTGACACCTCGTAAGAGATGGGGGTCTTTGCCTGCATCTGTCTACATCACACTGTTGGGGAAGTGAACAAGCCAGTACTGCAGGGATTAAAGAAGAGGGCGCAGTGAAAAGCAGGAGTCAGAAGTGCTGTGGGGTTTAAAGCATGTTTCAATTTCAGCCGTATATGAAATTTGGTTAACAGGACCACAGCCATTTTTACTGTTCGCAAATTCTCAAGACATCCGACACATTCATTTCGACGGAACAGACTACAGAACTCTGCTCAGTCAGCAAATGGGAACCGTCCTTGCCCTAGATTATGATCCGGTGGAAAACAAGGTACACTTTTCTTTTTCGTGGACAGATATGAAGGTCTGTGAAATGACTGGAGGATTTTAGCTTCACTGATGACCTGGGCTACTTGAAAATCCTCTGCCATGCTCACAATAATCAGACCCAGAACAGGTTAAATATATACATTTAAGAAGCATCAAGGACTCTCTCTGCTATGATATCCCTGCCCTGTTCCTTTTTAGCCGTTTTGCTGGGGAGATTGTTTAGCATACTATGTCAGTTTCCTCTCTGGAGATGCAGGTGGGAGACTTGCATGATGCTTTGCCCATAGGTGTTGCCTGGTGAGCAGGTTTTTGCTAGTAGAGGGAGGAGGGTGGGTTGGGACTGGGGCATATGAAATATGAGTTAATAATTGGCATTTGGTATATATGGCATTTGGTATATATAATTGGGAGATGGGATTTAATGACTTCTGAACTTTGAGGAAACAAGCTTCATGCTTATGTGGAAATGGCAGCTTAACATACAGCATGGTTTACAGAGCTGAGAATGAACTTTAAGTCAGGTGGCCATCTGCCAGTCTTTGATTGTGGTCTCGTTTCCTTGCTACTCAAACTGTGGTTTTTGGCCCATCTGGAGCTTATTAGAACCGTAG
The DNA here is from genome assembly GCF_000317375.1 of Microtus ochrogaster. Lineage (NCBI taxonomy): Eukaryota > Metazoa > Chordata > Mammalia > Rodentia > Cricetidae > Microtus > Microtus ochrogaster. The sequence continues at coordinate 25,315,953 of NC_022022.1, read as the reverse complement.
AGTTCTAGGCTCCCCCCAACCACTGGACTAGAACCTGACTTTAACAAGATCTTCAGGTGGTTTGTATGAGGAGAGTGTCACTTCTGTTGACACATGGTCAGAAGCAGCGCAATCTGTTCCATAGCCTGCACAGTCTACCTAGGAAGCCCTTTGTACCTGCGGAATTGGGCAAGATGAATGACTCAAGAGGAAATGCACTTTAGCAAGCGTCTGACCTAATGTCCTCATTTCTGTAGTCTGGAAAATTGAGGCAGTTCCGCAAGTCGGAGGTAAAATTGGCAGAACATCCATGTTTTCTGAATTGACCTGAAGTGGCGTGCTGGGGGCTGAACCAATGCAGATACAATTCAGCTGATGTCCCTCATTCAGATGTAAATCCCTGCTTTCTGTCCAGCAGAAGGAACTTCTGGGGGTTGAGTACAAATGCTGTAACACTGACCAGTATCAAAAATAGCTAAATTACCACAGTGGTGTGTGTGTGTGTGTGTGTGTGAGAGAGAGAGAGAGAGAGACAGAGAGAGACAGAGACAGAGAGACAGAGACAGAGACACAGAGAGACACAGAGAGACAGAGACAGAGACAGCCTGTCTTAGGGTTTCTATTGCTGTGAAGAGACACCATGACCACAGCAACTCTTATAAAGGAAAACAATTGGGGCTGGCTTACAATTCAGAGGTTTAGTCCATTGTCATCATAGCAAGAAGCATGGAAGCAGACAGGAAGACATAGTGCTGGAGAGGTAGCTGACAGTTCTACATCTGGATTGGCAGGAAGCAGGAAGAGAGATATTAGGCCTGGCTTGAGCATATGAAACCTCAAAGTCCACCCCCAGTGACACACTGACTCCAACAAAGCCACACCTCCTAATGTCACTCCTTGGTGACCAAGCATTCACAGCAATGAACCTATGGGGTCCATTCTTACTCAAACCACCACACAGTGATGAAGTTGCTTAAGGTTATACATATTCGGGAGTATACAGTTGGGGCTTATTGTAGATAATGTCTGTCTCCAACTATAATTATACTGCATGACCTGAAGACCTGCCAATCTCCTTTATGTATATTCTACGTTAATATTTAGAAAACAAATCAGAAATGCCTAGTTTTCTTTTGCAGATATATTTTGCACAGACAGCCCTGAAGTGGATAGAGAGAGCTAATATGGATGGCTCCCAGCGAGAAAGACTTATCAAGGAAGGAGTAGACACACCAGAAGGTCTCGCTGTGGACTGGATCGGCCGGAGGATCTACTGGACAGACAGTGGGTACGTTTCCTGCTTTAGTTCTATGTTGCAGGAGATGGAGGTGAGGAAATAGGAGATACTGCTGGCCTTATCCGCTACTGTGAACATAGAAGAATAGGGCTGGCCACGTGGGGAGGATGGGAGAAGGGTCCATTGTTCTCTGTACCCCCGACTCGTCCCCATTACCAAACAAGACATGGTCCAAAGTGATGCAAGGATTTCAAGGAACAAGAAAGTGACATGTGCTTTTGTGGTTCAGGCCATTGTCACCAGGGCAGCCTGAAACCTGTGTAAGCACCACCAGGAAACGTTTGCACAAGGCCCCCTAATGGGCATCTTCCAGGAGACCCGATAGAAGAGGAGATGAGAGCTGCCTTTGCAGTCAACCCCAAGGTTAACTGAGAAGAAAGGGCAAATTTTCCCATTAAAAAAAAATGAATGCAGATGCTTGGTGTAAATAGAAGTACCAGCCAGGCATAAACAGTTGCCACATGAAAGAAAGGTATACATGGCCAAAGGGACTGGCTGGCCCAGCTCCTGCATTGTACAGGTGAAGGACTTAAGACCCAGAGAGGCTGAGGTTGTTCCAGGGTGTTTACGCAGCATGTGAGTGTCAAGTCTTGCGCTGGCTCCTGTTGAGCAGGCATGAAGGAGAGAGTAGAACCGTCCCTGACAGGAAGCCATGTTCTGAGGCTGGATAGGGTGGGCTCTTTCCTTCTATGGGAAACAAGAGAAGCAAAGATAGGATATTTCTCTCTCCTCTAGATACCCCTCTGTGCCTGTGGGATGTGTGAGTCTGAGAACAAACAGGACTAGGCAGGAGGAAGGCCGTGCTAAAGAGGGCCCACTTCCTTGCTTCTGATAGACAAGCATGAACCAGACTCCCTCACAAGATGACATGAGAGACGCCGTGTACTCTAGAGTGTTTTCTTCCGAGTAACTGAAAACCACGGTGTGAATGGTGACCATTCTGAGCATCTGCAACCTGTGCAGCCATGTTAAAGGAGAAGAAAATGGATTAGGATTTCACATCTGGGAGAAAGGGAGCTCCAGCTCAGAGACCCAGGGAACAGGCTCATGGACTTGTGCTCCACTGTGCTGTGTGCAGAAAATCTCTGGTTACAGGAAGCAAACAGGTTCTTTACAGTGAGCCAGATGTTCAGTGTGGTGTGCAGGTCTGGTGCAATGCTCTTTTTGTGTCCAGATTGAGCATGGCTCCTTATTTGCTTACTTAACTTTTTCTTTACTTTTCATTATTGTTTGTGTATCTGTCTATTAAATAACTGCAAGATTCCGGATGCTGTACTAAGAGCGTTCCATCCAGGACGCTATGAAGTCCCAGAGAAGTCTGCCTTCATATCTCTAAAGATCAAGAGAATTTCTAATCAGAGTGCTAAAATAACTTTCTCAAGATAAAACAGTGAATTCAAGGTTCCCCGAGTTATGACAGAAGCAAACTTGGGTGCTACTTGGAGTAGAGCATGCACTTTGGGTTTGAGCCCCAGTACCCCAAAACCTTCAGACAGGGACCCTGTCTCCCCCACTCAGCATCAGAATGGGTGAGACCCAGAGTCATGCAACAAATTGAAATCAGCTCCGGCTGAAACAATTACAGCCATCATAATCACAGCCTTCTCCATGGTGAACCCACATAAAAGCATATTCTCCATGTCAGCTGTAGGCAATGACAGGGCTGGTATGTGGTTGTTTTCCAGAGTGTAAACATTTATCAGGATCACAGATGTCAACAGCCCTCTCTGCTCCGCTGAGGTAGCCCCCTTCACACTTCCCCGCATTCAGGAGGCACCTCTAATTTCACCAGTGTGTGATTAGTGCCTACTGCCCAGGTAGTGCCTCCAGGAGGCATCTGGGCACAGCTGGAGCCTGCAGAGCCAGACCTCAGGTTCTCCAGCACATTGACTTCAGCAAAAACAAACCCTTCTTAAGTCCTCTCCCCTCTAAAGACAGCTGCTTAAACAAAACCTTTAATTTGTCTGGAAATGAGAGGCTTGTAGTTTAAAAACCTTGATATTAACTAGAAATCTGACTTAAATAACTGAGACTTTAATCCTAGGTATTAGATTACATGACAACTCTAAGTCAATGAAAACCAAAGGGGAGGGGGTGGCTGTATTGGTTTAGAAAAAGACAGATTCGTGTGAGCATGACACATAGATAATTCTGTACAATTATTAATTAATAGTAAGGGACCCTGACTCCTAAAGTTAGTGGAACCATAAAGGTAAAGATACATGTGTGCTTGTTCTCTGGGGGACCGTGGAGGGTGACTCTTACCATCCAGTGGAGGATCACAACAAATGGAAGTCATCCCTGGGCCTCTGCTTTCTTATGACCGGCCCTGGGGTCAGCATGTGGGGAGCTCAGTTCTCATTACCCCGGGCAGTTGAAATCTCTAAGTGTTGTAACCCTGAGATCAGAGAGGATGATTTTATTACCCCATTACACCTTCAGGATCCCTTGTAGAAAATGGATACAAAGGATCCGAAACCATAGGAAGTGAAGTGATGGAGAAGGGCTGACTGGTACCCTCCATCTGCCCTGGAGCAATGAGGAAGAAAGTTGAAGCCCACTTACATCTCCCCTACTGTCCTAGCTTGGCCTCTCCTCCCCATGGTCTGTGACCTGTTATTCTGGCCTCCTAGTCTCTGGCTCCAAGAGTGCAGCAGGAGGTGGAAGGGTGTGCAGCCAAGGAGACTAAAATATTTACACTTGGCTTTGTCTGTGCCAGGCTGCTGACACGTCCCCCTTTACCCTGTCCTGTGCCTGGGAGTGATATGGGGTGCTACTTAGATGGGGTTTTTGTTTGTTTTTGGCTTTTTGAGACAGAGTTTCTATGTGTCAGTATGACTGTCTGGAACTCTCTCTGTAGAGTTTTATTTTTTAGTAAAGGATTCTTTAAAATATGTGTATATGAGTGTTTTGGCATGTCTATAATACATTTCATGCCTGGTACTTGTGGAGGCAAAGAAAGGTTATCAGATCCCTTGGAATTGAAGTTGGTCTCCAGCTCAGAAAGTGCCTTCCTCTGCCTTCCTCTGCCTCCCAAGTGCTAGGGTTAAAGTTATATACCACCGCTGCCCGACTGGATTTTAAATCAATAGAACCTTTGTGTGGAGGGCTTGCTGGTACTAACTTTATGAGCATGTGTGTGTGTGTGTGCGTGTGTGTGTGTGTGTGTTTGTGTGTGTGTGTGTGTGTGTGAGAGAGAGAGAGAGAGAGAGAGAGAGAGAGAGA
>NC_022022.1:25288284-25311352 GCF_000317375.1 Microtus ochrogaster | reverse complement strand
GAGAGAGAGAGAGAGAGAGAGAGAGAGAGAGAGAGAACATGTTTATGTATCAGTATGAGAAAATTAGTAGTTTTATTTGAAAAGTAATGTTGATATAACACCTCCCCACTTACATTAAATACCTTTTTAGGAAGTCTCTCATTGAAGGGAGCGATTTGAGTGGAAAGTATCGTCAAATAATCATCAAGGAGAACATCTCAAAGCCACGAGGAATAGCTGTGCATCCAAAGGCCAAGTAGGTATTTATGAAAAGAAGGCACCAGATGCTGAGTTTGTGCCCCCGTTCACATCCAAGATGCTGTGACCATGCTCGTCTAAGGTGCTCACTCTAAGATGCTAATGACCATGCTCCATGTCTAAGGTGCTCATGTCTAAGATGCTCATGACCATGCTCATGTCTAAGGTGTTCACATCTAAGATGCTCAAGTTTGTGCTAAGACACAGGGGGTCAGTGTAATCAGAAACCAAGATCTGTGAATTTTGCTCAGATCAGAACCAGCATGATTAACAACACCATCCCTTCCTCAGCTCTCAGTCCTCATTAACCTGTTAGACTTAAGCCCACGAGTCTACTTTCCTTAAAAATCTTATGTTGTTGGAACTGGAGGGATGACTCAGTGGTTAAGTGCACTGGCTGCTCTTCCAGAGGACCCAGCTTTGTTTCCCAGCACCCACACAGCAGCTCAGAGCCATCTGTAACTCCATCCAGGGGATCTGATAACCTTTCTTTGCCTCCACAGGTACCAGTCATGAAATGTATTATAGACATGCCAAAACACTCATATACACACATTTTAAAAAATCCTTTACTAAAAAAAAGATTTAAAAATATGCATTGCTGTTTCTTGAGAAGACAATAAAAGTAGGTGTGTTGACTTATCAACTCTATTTAAAAAAACCTTGGAAGACCTCAAATGATAGGTCATTCCTAGAACCAGATAAGCAAAGATGTGAATTTTGAAAGAGTAGTAGATTCTATGCTACTAACAATGAATTAGCATCACATTCTGGTTTGAGTGTGGAGAGTTAAGGAGAATCAAGAGTTTCTTCAGAATTACTAAAAAGCAAAGAGAGAAATGGGAATTTTATAGTTGTTTCTGAACAATGTGCTAGTAGTAACTGATAATTAATCTGGAGCCAATCAAATAGTTAAAACAACGAGAACACATCTCTCTAGATGTTAAGCGAGCCAACCAGATATTAAACCATATTAATATTTTTTAAGAAATGTGCCTAGTTCATGAAAGTTTAAATTATCTTAATAGGTACAGCACCTTGCATAAATCTAGGAAACAGGTAAACACACTATTCCTTTTATTGTCGTTTATTTTGTGCATAATATAAGAAAGAGCTGCCAAGCTGGGCAGTGGTGGCGCACAGCTTCAATCCCAGCATTTGGAAGGCAGAGGCAGGTAGATCTCTAAGTCTGAGGCCAGCCTGGTCAACAGAGTGAGTTCCAGGACAACCAGGACTACACAGAGAAACACTGTCTTGAAAGGAAAAAAAAAAAGAACCATCAAATTGATTGCATTTTGCTGTTAATACTGTTCATTCAAGTACAAATTTGATTAATAATATTCTATAATATTAAATACCAATTCCTTTTCCATCTAGTGATCTGACCCCATTTTTTGTTCTAGATAAGGATTTTTACAGACAGTTGAGGGTGTTCTTCCTTTTTGCTTTTAATTGTTTAGCATGCTATGCTCCGTTTTCTCCTTGTGTATTGCTTAGTGCACCACTCTTTACACCCTAAAATGATTTATATCGACATTTCAGTGTTGAAAGAATAGAAGAGCTTTTCATGCAAATTTGACTTGTGAGTTTTCTTGATTGAAGGAGACTGTTCTGGACGGACACAGGGATGTATCCGCGGATTGAAAGCTCTTCCCTTCAGGGTTCTGGCCGGCTGCTGATAGCCAGCTCTGATCTCTTGGAGCCCAGTGGAATCACAATTGACTACTTAACAGACACTTTGTATTGGTGCGACACCAAGCAGTCAGTGATTGAAATGGCCAATCTGGATGGTTCCAAACGCCGAAGACTTGCCCAGAATGATGTAGGTGAGACTTTGGGGTGGATGATTCTTTTTGTCTTTCTTTTTATCATTTCTATAGAATTTTTCATTCTATTTTTTTAAATTATGTGCACATATGTATGTGTTTGGGAATGTGTACATGAGTGTAGGTACCCACAAAGGCCGGAAGAGGGTATCAGGTTCCTTGGAGCTGGAGTTACTAGGTGATTGTGAGCCAGTGGATATGGGAACTAGAAACCAAACACAGATTCTCAAGAACAGTACTTTCTCTTGATAGTTGGGCCGTCTCTCCAGACTCTGACCTCTTCATCTTGATTAAATGCTGATGAATGTTAAATCTAGAATATGCTTACATGTGCATATACATTTAGCCAGACTATAGAGATAGATTTCTTCAAGAATTATGAAATAGAAAGATTACCTGAGCACTGGAATAATGAAAAAATTAGTGTTGTATAATCCAAGATGTTTCCAAATAAGAGTGAAAGTCTTATTTTTTCTGAACTTATTTAAGAATAAAAATTATTTTTTTCTGTCTTTTTAACCTGACATTCTATAACTGTGATAATATCATTTTTCAAGAATTAATGAAAATCAGTTGAAAATATGGACAAAGATTAATCAAGGACATTTTCTCCCCTATTGCATTTTCAGATTATTCATAGGAGAGCATACATTTTCATAAATATCTTTAAAATGTTAAGTCAGGGACTTGAGAGATGATTTTAGTGGTTAAGAGCACTTGCTGCTTTTCCAGAGGACCAGGGTTTGGTTCCCAGCAGCCATGTTGAACAGCTCACAACCACCTGTAACTCCAGCTCCAAGGATTTTGATACCCTCCTCTGGCCTCTGCAGGTACCCACATACATCCATACACAGAAATACAAAGAAACACACATGTGCACACTCTCTGTAGCCTATCAAAGAGAAGTACAAATGCAGTGTGCATGGGAAATTCCTCTGGACTTGGGAACTGGGCCATGTGGTAAACAGAGCTACCAGGATAAAGCGACTGAACCTAAACTTGGATTTTCTAAGGATACAGTAAATGTTCTTGAGCAAGAGGCATATGTGACAAGATTGGCATTTCAGGGAAATCATCTAGATGACAGTTCAGTGGTCAGATTGAGGTATAGAGAGAAGGACATCGCTGAACAAGTTACAAGGGATGTCCAGGCATCATTTCACATGGTATTAAAAAGTGAAATAGAAGATTGCAGGATTAAACATTACAAATAAAAATTAGGGAGGGTCTGATAGCAGGTTGGTATAAGGAAAGTGAGAACCTGGAAGTGTTGGAAGAATTTTAGGGCTTTAGACACTGCTTAGAAAGATCAAATATTAGTTTCTTGTAGGAAGGAATTAACAAAATAGTTATTTTGCCAAATCTATTTAGTTTAGAGACAGTAATTTTCTAGATAATATAGCATGAAATCAAGCAAAGAGAAATATTTAAATTGTATATATTTCTACAATTGTTTAAAACAACTATATTCTTCATAAATAATGGTAAGCTTGCATTTATAGTTCAGCCTTGACAGACATTCATTGATTTCTCATAGGGGATGAAGATGTGGAAGTGGCTGATTTGATTTTTTTTAAATACTACCCAATTAAATAAAACTATAACTTCATTATAGAGGTAGATATATGAACATTCCTAACCAGGATGTAAAAGCCTCACATTCTGGATAAAAAAAAATAGTATATAATACTTTATTTTATTTATTTTTGAGACAGAGTCTTATGTATCCCAGGCTGGATTTGAATTATGTAGTGGGAGATGGCCTTGAGCTCTGGCCCTCCTGCCTTCACCTCCAGAGTGCTGAGGTGATAGGCACGTTCCCATACCCAATTTAGGTGGTGCTGGAGATTAAACAGAGTTACAGGACAATAGGAATAGGCGAACTCTTCACCAGCTTCATAGCCTTTTAGTGTATATTTTATAATTTCAAGGGTTATTGCAATCTGAATAGTGTAATTTTCTCTTGAAGAGCAATTGCAAATAATGTGTTTGTCTAGTCATTCTTACTCTAGAGCGCCACCTACTGCAGTACATGTGACGTCGTCTCAATTGACTGTTCAGGATTTTCTTTTTCTTTTAATTTTATATGTATGGGTGTTTTGCCAGCATGTATGCCTCAGGCCCATGGTGGGCCAGAAGAGGGCATTGTATCCTGTGGAACTAGAGTTAAAGACAGTTTGAGGTGCCGTGTTGGTGCTGGGATTCTTATCTAAGTCCTTTGGAAGAGTAGCCAGTGCTTTTGACCACTGAGCCATCTTTTGAGCCCCAACAGTTCAGGATTTTTAATGAAAGGATTGAATGAATTCATCTTTAATTAAAGTGCAATTAGCTGTGGTTGTTTGCCATAGGTAAGGATGATTGTGTTCAATGTGTTTGTTGAAACATAAGAGCTAATTCTAACACATGCTTCAAATGGACAATCTTTAAGGACATTATACTATATGACTAAAAAGACAAATAGCTAGACACTCCTGTTTGCTCATAGTAATTCTGGATTTCTAGAGACTGGTTGCACATCAGTGTGTGCACACTTCCCCTGCTGAACAGTACACGGAGGCTAAGGCGGCAAAGGTTGTGTTGTGTGTCTTCTACCCACAATGAAAGGAGCATCAGTCATGTAAAAGAAACCCCCATGCTGTGCTGATGGTTTTGCTTTCGGACAAAGGACTAGAGATTGAAATGAATGCTAAGGATCCTGGCTGATAGTGGTAAAGCGGAGGACACTATGGCCAAGACAAGTCATTTGAGTTTTCCACCACAAGGGGGAGACATTTCTTTCACTTCTCCAAATTTGTTGACCTGGTGAACGTAAGAGGCATGATGAACGCCTCCAAGGCTTCTGAATGTGGATCTCCTGCACTCTGGTGTCTTGAGACACTGTGTGGTGTTGGCCTGTCCTCAAACCCCTCCTCGCAGCAGTTCCAGAGGCCTGCAGAGGTGGTTTTAGTTGAGGAGCGCTCAGAAGGCAGCCCACTGGATGATCTATAGGAGCTGTGGAATTGGAGGCAACAGATAATAGGTGTTCAAAAAGCTCCTTTCAGAACAGCAGGGAAGAGACAGGCTAATGGGATAAGGGGAGGCGGCCATTGGTACAAAAGGTGGGATGCCAATACGCACGCTAAGCTTGGGGAGGAGGGTAAATATGAAGAGATGGGGTCATTCTTGGCAGTATAGGCCTGGGAGAAGTAAGAAAGGATGATGTGTAAGAAGAGAGAGCAGCCAGGAGACACGAACTCGGGAATGCAGTGAGGAGATGAACTCGGGAATACAGCAATGGAGATGGCAGTTTCAAAAACCACTTGCTCAGTCATGTAAATTATTCTAGTGCTCATGACAGGAACCTGGCCCAAGGAGCAGCAGGAAACACACTCAAGTTCAGTCTGTGGCAGATGGGCACAAAACATTCCACACTGGCCTCCTCCTTGGTGCTGTTAAGACCCTTGTAGGTCAGCAGCCACCTATGATGTAGTGACGTGGTTCTAAGCTTTGTCCCCTTATAAATGCCCCCTGTGAAGAGAACCTCTCTGTACTGAATGGCGTTTCAATTGCTTCCAGGTCACCCCTTTGCTGTAGCCGTGTTTGAGGATCACGTGTGGTTCTCGGATTGGGCTATCCCCTCGGTAATAAGGGTGAACAAGAGGACTGGCCAAAATAGGGTACGTCTCCGAGGCAGCATGCTGAAGCCCTCGTCACTGGTTGTGGTCCACCCATTGGCAAAACCAGGTACACCGGAGCAGTCCCACAGGCCCTCCTGCACCAGAGACTGTGGCCGTGATAACCAATGGTAGCAGGTGGTGGGGGTGGAGGGGATTTTGTGATTTTTCTTTCCATCTGTCTCTATAAATGTTAAATTTTTCTGCAATTTGTGCATTGTTTGAATCAAAACCCAGACAAACTTGGTAGTTTGGTAGTTTGTGCTTCATCCCTGATACGGTGATTTTAGTCATCTAGGCTTTATCCCAGCAGCCACGCCCCGCGCCCTGCTCCATTTTACCTACTTTCTACGTTGCAAAGACTCTGGTTGCAGAAATAAGGATGAGCAATTTAAGGGGGCTGGAGAGATGGCTCAGGGGTTAAGAGCACTGGCTATTTTTTCAGAGGACCCAGGTTCAATTTCCAGCACCCACATGGCAGCTCACTGTCTTCATTTCAGTTCCAAGGGGCCTGATACCCTCACACAGGTATACATGCAGGCAAAACACCAATGCACACAAAAATAAATATTTTTTTAAAAAGGATAAGCAATTTAGATCCTTTTCATAGTAGATAGACAAATGGGTAGGTAGATAGGTAGATATAAATATAGGTAGATATAGATAGATAGATACATAGATAGATATGATAATAGAAATATATTAGATAAATAGATAGATAGATAGATAGATAGATAGATAGATAGATAGATAGATAGATTACCACAAAGTAAACACTCCAGTTGAAAGAAAGTCCCATTTGGAATTTGTAGTATCAAATAGAAATAATTGATATGTTAATAGTTATTGATTCAGGCAACTTAGATTTTTGCGGTGGAAACTTCTACCCGTACGTGGGTTTCCCTCACCCTCACAGGGTGAGCAGCAGCGAGTAACAAGCCAAGGAAGAGTCATTCAGCTCTCTCCAGCAGCTCCTCTTCCTGAAGATCTGAGTTTGACTAGATCATGGGTCAGGAAATAGGAATCACACCTGACTAAGGAGCCTTACAAACTGAACTACCGACTATGCTCAGCAAATAATTCTAAGGTAGCAACATTCTGAGCTGTCTGCCCCCGTGGGAACTCCAGTGAGAGCAGTCTGTGCACACCTTCCCTTTCGAATGGCTGAGTTCTCACCCGGAGATGTCCTTGATTTGCAACATCCTTGACTTCTCCAGACCCATCCACACTCTCTCTGTTCTCTGCTAGGGGCCGATCCCTGCATACACAAAAACGGTGGCTGTGACCATATCTGCCAAGAGAGCTTTGGAACTGCTCAGTGTTTGTGTCGTGAAGGTTTTGTGAAAGCCCAGGATGGGAAGATGTGTCTTGACCAGAAAGGTAGTTAGTTACTGGCTGGTAATGTAGCATACTATGCAGCTGAATTATCCCCCCCTCCCCCGGGCTCCGTGCAGTAGGACATCCATGCTTCTGCTTTTGAAGGTTGCATTGTTTTGTATTATTAAGTGCTCCTTGTCTTCAGAAATGCTGAGTGTGTTTGGGTTTCTTCGTCCCTGCCCCAGTGAGTTTTGTTGCTGTTATTCCTTATTATAGACTAAATTAGACTGACTTCTCATTGAAAAGGATTTAAGTTCCGTATTCTCCCCATTTGTAGTGGACTGTGCTGGGGCTTAGAAATAAATGTCCACATTGTGCCACCTCCCAGCGATGTTTAGAGCCAGTTTCTTTAGAAATGTTATGTTCTTAATTTTAAGGGCTGTGAAAGGCAGTCTCCTTCCCACACTATAGGTCCCAGTAGGAAAACGTGAGTCCTTTAGAGAAATGACTTTAAAGTAGCAAACAGGGACAGGAGGTGCGTACCGAGAAGCGGCAGCTGGGAGAGAGAGGCGAGGGGGTAAGCCCTGATGACGTACGACCTTTCTGCCTTCAGTGCGTGCCCAAACGAGGAATATCTGGAGACATCCTTTGGTATCTTCCTCCCAAAAATGTGCCAAAGATAATTTATATTTTGTTAAGCCTTTTTAGAAGGTGCGTAATTATCTGGTATGCGTGTTATAAATATAAGTTAAGTGACAGGTTGATAACAGTGAGTGGATGGCTCTGTCTGTGGAGTGGAGGTAGATATTGGGGTTTCAGACATTTTTCCTCTATTAATTTGTTGCCTTAGGATAATAGTTTCATGCTTTTTAGATTCAGAACTCCTTTATGCTCTTTAAAAGACTTCTTAAGATCCCCAAAGGGTTTTTATACATATGAATTATATTTATCAGTTCTTAGGATACTGAAAAAAATGTAATCTTAATTCAAATGATATTAAGAGAACTCTAATGTTTCTCAGCATAGTGTAGTTTATGGCAAGGACTAAATATGCATGTTTTCTGACAAAACAGGTAGTGAGAAAGGAGCCATTGTTTTCCATGTCAGTCTTGAAGTCAGCGGCACAGACAGCAGCTGGACCCACGGCCACTTCTCTGTTCTCTTGGTTGACAGTTGAGAAGCACACATGGCCTCTGGGAGACATGTTGAAAAGACAGGGGCAGGGGGATCACTTAATAGCCTATTGAAAGGGGTGCTGTTTAACAGGTTTCAGGGGGAATATTGTTCTTTGGCTGTCAGAACTGCCCGGGCCCTAGTTTCTTAAAACTTACCTGTGATGAGGAGTCCGACACATGAAACAGATACTGCCGGCTGTTTCTTTGGGGAAGCGGCGGGCTTCATGCCATTTGTTTTTGAGGGAAGCCTTGCCGGTTACCCATAGTTTGCCTGTCCATCATCCTTTGAGTGGAGAAAGGGAGGATTTCTGCTCACATCTCAAAAAGGACTTGCATGCTTCTCCAGGCAACTATCATAAGGTCAACAGGACCCGGATAGCCTTTCATGTGTGTGTTACTTATTTTATTATCCAGAGTAGGGAAATTCCAGAGATAATGGCCAAGGGATCTGAACCTTAGCAATGCTCGCTGTGTCTCTTGTTTTCGCTGTGAGGTTACCGAGTGGGTAGTAGAGGCCTCAGCTCCTGGTGAGCATTGGTGTTGTCCCCTTTGCTTGTGCTATGGCACCCCCTCTTCCCCACACCGCCTTGCTGTATTAATAACAGTGTGAGCATGGCGGAGAGAGTGGCTTTCTCCTGTGGCGCAGAGAGTCCTGGTACTGTGGACTCTGTGCAGTGGGACCCAGGGTCCGAGGGGCACAGCTGAGCAAAGTGCTGCCTTGGGGACTCCATGTCCTCCTCCGCGGGAGCAGTGAGCTGTGTGTTACTATAGGCGTTTCATGCACGTTAACTTTAAAGTCTCAGTGAAATCCGGCTAGTGTAAATACAAAAGCAGAACAAAGGAAGGAGCTAATATTAAAGGCAGTTGGGAGCTGGGCGCTGGAGGCACATGCCTTTAATTTCAGCACTCAGAAGGTAGAAGCAGGTCAGGTGGATCTCTGTGAGTTCAAGGCCTTCCTGATCTTCAAAGCAAGATCCAGGACAGACAGGGCTATTACACAAAGAAACCCTGTAGAAAAATCAAAAAACCAAAGAGAAAAGACAGGTCGGGGAGAGATGCTCTCCCAACTCTCTGTTATTGTGGTCTGCGATTCTGAGCTGGTTATATTCAGAAGGAGCTTGGTATGTGAACACTGTTCTTTATCCAAAAGAACCCCATATTTCTCCCCATTGGCTTCACCAAACCCTGCCCACTTCCCTCAATCTTATTATTAAAATGAGTTTGAACTCGTTACCAGTGACTAGCTATCAATGTCAATTCAATCAAACTTTCCTTGAAATCGAAAGGCTTAACTATTGGAGCCTTCGTCCCACAGGTGACAACGCTGAGCTCAGTCACGAGGCAACATCGTTGGACAACATAATTAGGACGGAAGCCCCAGAAGATAACAGTATAGAGTCCCAGCACACCTTAGTGGCCGAAATCATGGTGTCAGGTACGACCTGTGAGTTCCCCCAGACAGCTCTGGTTCTGACAGCTTCCACTCTCTCAATAAGAAGGTCTGTGCTCGTGCTCCCTAATACAGTATTGGCCAAATCTGCTGCAGCCCAACCTCAGACTCGGCTCTTCCTCTTCTGAAAAGTGTGTGCAGCTCTGTTGGCTTAGACTTGGACTGGACATGTTGACAGCCTCAAGGCTGCAATCTTTGAAGTATAACTGGAAACAGAGGTGACAATTAGGACAGAAGAGACAAGTCTTTCCCCACCTATCTCCTATGGACAGTACTTGATCTATCTAGCCATTGTGAAAAGTTGATAGCAATTGATGAGCAGTATTAATTGATTACTTTAATTATTGCCAAGACCCCATGAACAGAAAATGTCAGAATTCCTTGTCTATAGTGCATATCTATCAGGAGAATGTCAATTGTTTTTCAATGTGTAACAACTTTAGGGAACATGAGTCTATTACGTTCTGTGCTCACTCATAAGGCAAGTAGTTTTCGGATGAGCCCTAGAGCTCTACTGTAAACCCACCCTGTGAGACTAGACGTTAATGTCAGATGTCTTCTTTAGCACTTTCTGCTTCATATAGTCAGACAGGGTCTCCTGAATCCATAGCTTGTTCCAGGAAATCCCCTGTCTCCATTTGCCAAGAACTGGGATTATAGGGAGCCTGTCACACCCACCTGCTGTTTACCTGGATGTTGGGGGTCCCAACTTTACCCACTGAGCCGTCTCCTCAGTCCCTTGAGTAATATTTTGTTTCAACACAACATCTGTAGCTTTTAAAAATGTTTGAAAACTCCTGGGTGATGGTGGCGCATGCCTTTAATCCCAACACTGGGGAGGCAGAGACAGGTGGGTCTCTGAGTTCTAGGCCAGCCTAGTCTATGTTCTAAGACTGCCAAGGCTACACAGAAAAAAACCCCATCTCAAAAAGCAAGCCTAAACAAAGTGTTTGAAAGCTCAGTGAGAGGACATTGGATTTGGTCGTCTGCAGAGGAGATGTGCAGGGCACTCCAGGGCTGCATGCTCCAGCAGTGGGGTTTCTGATGATAGGAAGACCTATATTTTTTAGTAACAAGGATAATCAATATGTGAAAACTAAGGCTGAGTTGTATTAATTGGTGACCTGACTAAAGATTCTGAAAATTAGGATGACAAAGGACTGGAGAGAGGACTTGGTTAGTAAAGTGCTTGCACAAGCGTGGGGATCCCGAGGACCCACACTAAACCAGGGCGTGGGAGCTGGCACTTGTCCCTAGTGCTGGGGACATGGATACAGGAAGACCCCTGAGGCCTGCCTGCCAGCCAGCCAGTTTGAATTAGCAAGCTCATGTAGTGAGAGACATTTGCTCAAAAAAAAAAAAAAAAAAAAAAAGAAAAAAAATCAGGTAGAAAATGATTGAGGAAGGAAGTCAGCGTCCTTCTGGCCTCTGCACACATGCACACACGTGAATATGAATACATGCAAACATAGAAAAGTAAATATTTGAATTCTTAAAAAGTAAATATGATCAAATAACCAATTCATGTTGAAATAAGAGGAGTCAGAAAAATGTGTCACACTAGAAGTAGATTTATTTGGCTATTTTTCTGGTCATACACTGTACCAAGTGCTTCGGATACCAGGCCATGTGAAATAATCTCAACCTGCATGGCCACAGCTGAATGTGATAATAAGCTGTCCAGTCACATGAAGCATTATCAATCAATCAGTGAGCTAGAGACCCCGTCCAGACTCACCAGGGACCCATACATGCCCCTAGAGCATATTCTCACATACTTGAGAAAGATTGCCCCCAAAGAGCACGTCGAGGGCTGTGGGGGGCCCAGGAATGGTGCTGCACTCAAACACTGTGAGGACTTATGCCTGTGTTTGACTTTGCATTCGCTTAGTCTTCAGAGATAATGCAGGACAGCAGAGCTTGCGTTTGCATCAGAGATAATGCAGGACAGCAGAGCTTGCGTTTGCATCCTTGCGTTACTGCATTTTTATCACTCAGCAGGACCTGGGTACAAGTTAGGTACTTCTGAGTGAATTTGATTTTTACAGTTCAGCTCCCAGAGCTTCTGGCATTGGGGGCTTTGTTCCTTAAGTGCTGGTGCTCACTCTGGGCTACACCTTCAGCCCTGATTATTAAGCTATCACTAGGCCTTTTTAATTATTAAAATGTTTTAATTATTTATGTGTACGACTGTATTTCCACATGTATGTCTGTGCACCACATGGGTGCCTGGTCCCGTCAGATTCTCTGAGACTACTGTTACAGATGTCTGTGCACAGCCATATGGGTGCAGCAATCAAACCGTGGTCCCCTGGAAGAGCAGCAAGTGTTCTTAGCCACTGAACCAAGTCTGCAACCCTGACTATGCCCTTCCTTATCATCTTTATTTAGATATGTGTAGTAAATTTTAATTTGCAGAGAATTTTTTGAAACAATCACTTTTTCCTTGGATTTCTACAACACGTACGGAAAGCAGCAACCATTGCAGAAATCCCTGTTCATAGTGTAGAGAGGACGGTTGAGCATTGCCACTGTGTCTACAGCTAGCCTGTCACAGAAAGAACTCTGGTTGTAGCCCGTGCCTCCTACTGTGTGTCTGTTGCTTTCCATCATGCAAAATGACTCAAGGTTTGCAAAAGTCCTGAGTTATTTTCTAGTTTAGGAGCTTTTACAGTGGTTTCAAATGCCTGGTGTGATTTGGATCCTGTCCACTCAGCAGCCTTCTGATTTGGGAACTAAATATTTGAATGCACCCATCTTGAGTTGTGAGTGACAGGGAGTCACCAAGCAAGCATGAAAGGCATGTGTTCACACAAAAGAAATGAGCAGCGAAGCATATGAAACACAAACACACCATTACCCCAGTGTCTGTCGTCACATGGGACCCAAATCCAGCTTAGAACATTTAACCTTTGATTCCCAAATGGGCTCAGAAGGCTTCATTTTATCTCCCTGTACACTGCGAACAAACTGACCAGTGACCAGAGAGGTGATGGTTCACAGACTGCTGTGGTATGTCAGCTACTCCAACTCCAAAAAGGAGGTGGTGGGTGGCATTTGGGGGAATGATTATAAGCACAAGTGGTTAAAGCAGAAAGGCAAGAAACAAAGAAAAACTTACTCATATCTGCGGCTTGATATGTACCTCTGTCCCCCCCGGGGGCATTTGCATTGCAGTGGGGTATGAAATGAAATGATCCCTGTACAGCATTTGACTTGTATGCTTCGTGACTTTGAGAAGTTGCCAGGAGGCTTACAAGTCAGTGCATAAATCTTGATAATAAGCACACTCTGAGACATATATCCTACTCGATATGAAACATGATATTAGTAAAATAATAATAAGTCTTTCTCTGAGTCAATCTCCTTGTCATAAACAGATCTGCTCGCTACATGCAAGTCTGTGTTTCTGGAGAAGAATAGGTGGGCCTTTCGGATGTCACAATGGTTAGGAATTTTAAGTAAAATCTTCTTAAAATTGGAGTCTGTTTTAAGCATTGCTAGTAGTTTAAATGTGCAGATGCTGTAAACTAATTATAAACAAGTCCACAGAGAACTCTCCGAACACCAGATGACTTTTTTAAGACTGAGGTCTAGCTCAGCCTCTGGGAGAGAGAGGCAGGAGCATCTCATGTTAGGGCCAGTCTTGGCTGTTTGCTGTCACTGCTACCTGGTAGAAAAGGATGGCTCAGTGGTTACAGGCACTGGCTGCTCTTCCAAAGGTCCTGAGTTCAATTCCCAGCAGTCACATGGTGGCTCACAACCATCTGTAATGAGATCTGGTGCCCTCTTCTGGCATGCAGGCATACATGGAGGCAGAACACTGTATATATAATAAATAAAATCTTTAAAAAAAAATTGAGAAAGCCAGAGCAGCAACCAAACCACAATCAACAAACCAAAGCAATGCAAAACTAACAAGCACACAAAACATACAGCTGAAGTTTGGGCTCCATGGAAGCAGTGAGATGTATCTTCCGCATCTAGTAAAACAGACATGGAGGACAGGTCTAACCAGTTCTTTCTGTTTGGAGGCTAGCTCATACTTGAACTGCAGGAAGGCCATGTGGGGATGTTCTGTCCAGCACGCTGAGGTCCACTGTCTTCTCTGAAGACTGGAAATAATTGCGTGGGGTTTTTGTGTTTGCAGATCAAGATGACTGTGGCCCTGGGGCATGTGACAGGCATGCTCGCTGTGTCTCAGAGGGAGAGACTGCTGCGTGTCAGTGTTTGGAAGGCTTTGCTGGGCCTGGAAACGTGTGTTCCGGTAAGAGCAAAGGCCGAATACCCAAATTTGAAAAATCATGAACCAGAAGCATTCTTTTTGCATTTACTGACTTAAAAATCTCCAGGATTTAAGAAATTTGGAGGCTTAAATAAATTATTTGATGTTAGAAAAGAAGTATTGTATGTACAGAAAATGAGCCTATTTACATATACCACTGCCTCATAGTATACTGATGCTATACTAAAATTATGCAAAAAATGAAGTTGTCATTAAGAGAAGCATGAATTTGAGCTCAAGTCATGCTTACAAATTCACAAAATAGAACATTTTCTTCATAAAATGCTAACATATATGTTTTAGCAAAATAAGTAGATTGTGATGGATAGATTTCGATTTTATATTGATAGCCTCATTGGTTAATTCTGGGAAAATGTCAGTCCTTGTCATCGGAAACACTGGCAGAACATAATTTACTCAGAAGGACTTAGCTATTTGGACAGGTGAGAACTTCATAAGAATTAATTAGAAAATTAAATTCAAGTCTAAAATGTCGATTTATTCATTAATAGCTCCTGTTAGCAGCCGAGTGATTGACTGTACAAAGGCTTAGTCTTCCTTATAGTCCCGATGCTAATTTCCAGGATTGCCTACCCCAGTGCTTCTCACCCTTCCTAATGCTGTGAGCCTTGAATGCAGTTCTTCATGTTGTGGTGACCCCCAACCACAAAATTATTTCATTGCCACTTCATCGCTAATTTTGCTACTGCTATGAACCCTAATGTAAATATCCAATATGCAGGATATCTGAATCCTAATGTAAATATCCAATATGCAGGATATCTGAAATGCAACCTCTGTGGGGGTCATGACCCACGGGTTGAAAACCATTGCTGGCCTAAACATTTTCCGTGTACACAATCTGCCCACAGATATAGACGAGTGTGCGCTGGGCAGCGCGAGGTGTCCCACCACTTCCTCCGAGTGCATCAACACGGAGGGCAGCTACGCCTGCAGGTGCTCAGAAGGCTATGAAGGAGATGGAATCAACTGTCTTGGTGAGCGCACGCAGGTGCCAGAGGGCAAGGCGGGGGAAGAGGCAAGCTAAGGAGATTCATCAAAAGTTGTGGTTGCTGTGGGCCAAGACAAGGCGGGATGTGATCGGAGAGAGACACATGTCAAGCGAGAAGAAACGAGAAGTCGTGTGACCTGTTCAGACAGATGCAGTTTAGGGCTCAGTCAACAGTCTCTTGGCCACAAGGCACAAGCCGCCGAGGAGATTGTCTACCTCTTTTTCTTTTTAGTTCCTTCCCTGGGGTTTGAGTGATGGCGGTTTATCAGGGCTCAGTGCTGTAAGCCTTCAGTGGGTAGCTGGGCAGCATCTCCTTGTGACTGAGCGTAGCAACCGGACGGCGGTGATGTGCAGAGCTGATGTGCAGAGCTGGTGTGGGTGTGTTGGGAGCATGAAGGAATGGACAGGCGGCTCCAAGGCGGGCGTCATGAGACGAGAGCTTCCAGCACTGACATCTCGCTGCAAGTACAGAATGATTGAAGGCCCTTTCATAAATCGCTCTCCTCTGCCAGGGCCTGGGTGGGGCTGTGGGCTGGGAGTTCACTCTCTGGATGGCTTCTGCTGCCCCAGGTGTCAGCGTCACTGCACAAGTGGAGGCCTGCCCTAGGCCACCCTCACCTAGTGCGGTGCTTAGCCACTTTCTCAGGACTTCCTGGCTCCTCTTCTGGGCTTTTTTGTTCCTCCTTCTGGAAACAAACCGTGAAGGGCAGATGCCCTGATAAGAAACTCCACTGGCGGTGTTTTCTCTCACATGTGAAGGTCATGACTGTCCATTTGTGGATCTGGATGGCTTAGGCTAAACTTTATCAGATTAGCTCTGTGCAGTCCCCAGACATCTGAAAACCCACTTTTAAGCACACATTTGGCAGTCAGTCAGGAAAATGTCACTGCTCTAATTAAGCAGGCTCACAGATATTTTGGGCAAACAGACATCATATTTCATTTCTTTTGAAGAAAAAAGGAGGTATATTTTCACAGAGACTTAAACTCTAGATTCCCACTCTCACTTACCTGCCTCCTATCAAATATGCCAAAGGGTGTCATGGCCTTGCCTTGCCTGGCTCCATGGGGATCCTCAGGACCATGGAAGCCATGGTATGTTTGTGTTTTCTACCATTGTACCTCGATATGTGTTTCTCTCTGTGTGCACGTGTGTGTGTGTGTGTGTGTGTGTGTGTGTGTATTTGATAAGTATGTGTCTTAATTAGGGTTATTATTGTTGTGATGAAACACCATGACAAAGCAACTTGGAAAGGAAAGGGTTGAGTTCAGTTTTCACTTCCAGATAAGTCCATCACTGAGGGAAGTCAGGGCAGGAACCCAAACAAGCAGGAATCTGGAGGCAGGAGCTGATGCAGAAGCCATGCAGGGGTGCTGTTTGCTGGCTTACTCCCCATGACTTGCCCAGCCTCTTTTCTTAACCCAGGACCGCCCTCTCACATCAATCAACTAAGAAAATGCTCCACGGGCTTGCCTACAGCCCAGTCTTAGGGAGGCATTTTCTCAGCTGGGGCTCCCTCCTCTCACGTGACTCTTGCCTCTGTCAAGTTGACATAAAGTGTCCAGCACAGCAGGTGACAGGCTTCAAGCCAGGCTTGGAACATACATTCTATAAAAAAAATGTTGATGGGCAGCTATGATGGCTTGGTGGGTGTAGGTACTTGCTGCCAAGCCCAGCAGCCTGAGTTCAATCCCTGGGACCAACATAAAGATGGAAAAGAACCAACTGCCAGCTGTCCTTTGACCTCCACACAAATAA
Organism: Microtus ochrogaster; assembly: GCF_000317375.1. Lineage (NCBI taxonomy): Eukaryota > Metazoa > Chordata > Mammalia > Rodentia > Cricetidae > Microtus > Microtus ochrogaster. Next base: position 25,294,638 of record NC_022022.1, on the reverse strand, counting down.
ATAAATTTTGCACACACACACAAATAAATAATTTTTTTAAAAAAAAGAGTTTCAACAGTGCATGATTTTGCTTTGGGAAGAGTGAGCTCTATCAAATTGAGAGAGGATTTCTAACTTGAGATTACAACAGGAATTCTGATTTTGTTTGTTTGTTTACATCAATTTGAGGGCTGGAGGCATGGCTCAGTTACAGTACTTGTATGGCGTTCATGAGGCCAGAGGTTCAATCTCATAACTTTCGGAGAAAGAGAGAATTCAAAACCACAGGAAACATAGAACAGAAGTTAGTCTGATCTATTCAGGATAGTAATTCCAAGTCGGTAGTCTCCATTACGAGCAAAGGCAATAGAACTATGAAGAACATCAAGATTGGGAAGCCAGTTCTTACTTGCCAACAGACCATGATCTAAAAGAAACTCAGCTTTGATAAGAGACAAAGACAGATGCACGGCATAAGAGAAGCAGAAACACAATGAAGCTGGGAACTGGGAGGGGTATCTGCTTGAGGTCTCCGGCAAGATTTCCTGAAGGAAGTGTCCTCTTGGAGGGACTTGTGGAGGAGGTGAGTATGAATTAAGCAGAAGTGTGAAGGGGTGGGAAGTGTCCAGGTGTGAATGAACCCTGTATCTGGGAAGTGGGAACTAGCGCAGGGGTGGGAAGTGTCCAGGTGTGAATGAACCATGTATCTAGGAAGTGGGAACTAGCACTAAGTCTGGATTGGGTGTGCGAGTGTGAACATTGGAGCAGCACAGGACACAGACAGGTGGGGGGGGGGGGTTCGGGTCACGGACACTTGCTTCCCTGTGGCTGTTAGAGGCAGCAGCCCCACATGCAGGGTCTGACTGGCGCAGCTATGGCGAATGAGCCATTTCTGGCTTACAGAGCCACCTTCTCACTGTGGCCTTACGGTGCAGAAATCCCGGTGCTCCTCCTTCTGTGAAAGACCCCAGTCCAACAGGACGCCCTCCTTCTGTTCTTGTTGAACCTTAGGTAGCTTCTTACAAAGCCTGTCCTGGATGCAGTCACTGGGAGCTAGGTTGTCAGGGTATGACTATATGGAGAGGCGTTTCAGGTTCTATCAGCAGGCTCTGAGAGGCAGCTGGCATAGCTTTTACTTCCCTGCACAGCCCTTTCTTAAGCTTTCTAGCTGCTATTTTAGGAAAATTAAAGGGAAGTGGGTGATATTAATTTTAATAGTGCATTTTATGTGCTCTACCATATCTAAAATATTAATATTTTACTATGGAATCAGTATTTTAGATGCTTGTACTTTAACTTGCATTCGAAGTCTTAAAACTATGTATTCTTTTGTTTTTCAAGACAGGGTTTCTCTGTGTAACAGTCCTAGCTGTCCTGGAACTAGCTCTTGTAGACCAGGCTGGCCTCGAACTCACAGAGATCCGCCTGCCTCTGCCTCCCGAGTGCTGGGATTAAAGGGCTGCGCCATCAGTGCCCGGCCGGTGTGTATTTTAAACTAACAGCACAGTGTGGACTGGAGGACCAGATGGATTTAGAGAGCCAGTACTCCCACAGGAAAGGTCTTGCTGTGCTGGGCAGCACCGCTGTAGGTGGCAGGAAAGCCTCTGGCACGTCCCTAAAGTGGCACAGCTGTGAGCTCATGGCTGTGTGATCTAAGGAGCAGGTGAGGCTCTTGTGTTTGCGAGTGGCCTGGGGGAGAGATGGGATGCTGGAAGACACTGAGGCAGCTCTGTTGTAAAACAGCAGGAGCGGGACCAGCCATGCAGCGGGTGAGGGACAAACACACCGTGCAGGCAGAGCTTACTTGGGAGTTTTATTGAGATAAAGGGAGTGGGAGAACAGAGAGAGAGATACAGAGAGAAGGAGGAAGAGGAAGAAGAGGCAAAGACCAGCCTGCCTCTTCAAAAGAGCAGTGGGAAAGAGAGATGGGGAGTGGGCCGAACTTGTCTCTTAAAGGGACCTTTTGCATCTGCATACTTAAGTAGTGACATAGCAACCATAGGCCCCTGGGCTGGCCAGGGTACTGCCTGAGTGCGTCCTGCCAGGTGGCAAGGGCCAGCATAGTGCTTAAATTCTGACAAGTTCTTCTTATAGTAATTTACCGCAGACATAGGGAGGCCTAGCTGAGAACGCGGGCTGCAGGTCTAAAGGGGAGCTGATTCATACTTGTGCTTAGGAAAGCGTTGTATTTGATATGTCATTTATGCAGATGGATGAGCATATAGTTGCAAAAATGAAGTCTGAGTTTTAGGACATGACATGCTGTTTGCTGGAGATGCTCTACTGATCTCTGGCCTGGACAAGTCATTCCTTTTAAGAGGGACGGAAATTGTATCAGGAGCCTCGAATTCCTGAATAGGTGTGCAGCCGTGGGCGCAGTGATCTTCATTTCCAGCACTCATGCCCTAAAATGCATAGGGCCCTGGAATATGAGGCACCACACAGTGAAGAAACCCCTCCTAGACTCACTCTGTGGTTCCACAGCCCTGCTCCCTTTTCTGAATTCCCTTTCTCTTCTCCCTTATTCCTCCGGCAGATATTGATGAATGCCAGCAGGGGGCGCACAGCTGCGGCGAGAATGCCAAGTGCACCAACACGGAGGGAGGCTACAACTGCACTTGCATGGGCCGCCCATCTGCACCTGGACTGGCTTGCCCTGGTAGGTGGATGGATGGTCCAGGTCAACCGGGAGGAACTTGGTCCAGAAAATCCTGATTGCCTTGGGGATTCTAGAAATCACTGTTTAATCAGGGCTGGAGAGCCTGATTCCATCGAGAGTTTGGTGCTGGGCCCCAAAACTTGAGATGGATGTTAACTTCATAGCATCTGTAGTAAACTTTTATTATTATTATTATTATTATTATTATTATTATTATTATTATTATTATCATCATCATCATCATCATCATCATCATCATCATTATTATTCACAGTTCAGTAAAGATAGTTCTCCATAACTCTGTGGCTACTCTCCCATTGGTTGGTTGTTTTCAGGGACCGTGGGAAAAACTTTGCAGGACTAGGCAAGTCAAAACTAGATCTGGGCTTGTAATAGCATATTTTGTTTATTTTAGTACATACAAATGTTAGGACTTTCAGAGCTAACCTGTATAAAATTTTACATCTACTTGAATTTTGGTACTAAGTCTTAAAAGTCTGGTATGTGTTTTATACACACAGCACGCCTCAGTATGGACTAAGAGCCATGGCACCATTGGTACCATGGCACCATGTGTTGCCCAGCATAGGGCAACTTTTCAGTGGTGGGGCAGTAACCAGAGAAGAGTCACTTTCAAGGATTTTTGTTTCTTTATTCTTTGTTTCTCAAGACAGGGCTTTTCTGTATAACAGCCCAGGCTGTCCCAGAACTCGCTTTGTAGACCAGGCTGGTCTCGAACTCAAAGAGCTCCACGTGCCTCTGCCTCCCCAGTGCAGGATTAAAAGCATGCACCAAGGATTTTTCAAGGATTACTTTCAAGAATTGCTTTTTAAAGCCAGTGTCTCTTGATGTGAATTAGCAACCCGACCAGCTTTTGTTTCTTTAAAACGGTCACCACTGGGCCTGGAGAGATGGCTCAGAAGTTAAGAGCATTGCCTGCTCTTCCAAAGGTCCTGAGTTCAATTCCCAGCAACCACATGGTGGCTCACAGCCATCTGTGGTGAGGTCTGGTGCCCTCTTCTGGCCTTCAGGCATATACACAAGACAACATTGTATGCATAATAAATAAATAATTTTTTTAAAAAAACGGTCACCACTATTCCACTTCATAAACCATGCCATCTGCGTCCCACAAAGAAGCTGGTTCCCCAAGGCTCTGGCAGCCAGGGCAGGGCTCTTGCCCTCTCAGCTCTGCATAGAAGTTCTTACTTGCCTGGGTTCTGGATTTTATAGTGACTTGGTTTTTTCTCAAATTATTTCCTCCATTGAAAGGGTATTGAAGGTAGGTATTGACTGGTGCCTACAGTCCCCGTAGTTGGAGGCTGAGGCAGGGGGATTTCCACGAGTTTGAAGACAACCTGAGTCACTGAGAGACCCTGCCCCACTCAAAAAAAAAAAAAAAGAAAAAGACAAAGAAGGAAAGAAAAAATACTGGAATACTTATTGCATACCCAATGCCTTCCCTTTAAGAAGTAGGAAGCGATTCAAAACCAGGAGGCTTTGCCTCTTAGTCTTCCTCTGTTACTATAGCATTTCCTTCTCATCAGCTGCTGTAGTCTGTGTCTGACAGGGTCCCCAGATCATTTCAGATTGAGGATTGCCCCTCCTTTCTTTGTCTCTAGTATACTTTGTATCTGATGGCCCAAATCCAGAGAAAGAGGGGCTTAGCTTCTCAATTGCTGACACAAGGCTTGGTAAGGAAAGGTGGGGCTTATGATTCCTGATATTTTCATCGTAAGCTGTTCACAGAAACTCAAAATAAAAGTCATGTTTTTGACTGTTCCAGGCTCTACTTCACCTCCTATCCTTGGGAAAGATGATCGCCATTTGGTCAGAAATAGCAACTCAGAATGTCCGCCATCACATGACGGGTTCTGCCTGCATGGTGGTGTGTGTATGTATGTTGAAGCAGTGGACAGCTACGCGTGCAAGTAAGTCAAGAGTCTTCAGTGGCACAAGAGAATTTTGTCATCTATGACGTTTAGGAAGTCTGTAAAATGTGTACAGTGGAGACCTTTTTGTCGGAGGTGGTGGCTTTCTTTTACTTAAGTAACTTGATGGCATAGTATGGAGATTCAGTCCTCATTCAACAGGAAGAAGGCAGATTTGGAGGAGATTTACTAAAAGCAATTTAGTTTCAGCTGGATTCTAGATTTATAAAAATGTCTCAGCACTGCTCATACTGGATTTACTTCCTCTAGTGTCTAAAGTGTTAAAAAGTTTTTTTCTGTCACATAGTCCAGTTCTCATTGTTGTCTTAGTAGCAGCAGCAAGGGATGAATCAGCTGCCGTTTGTCCCTTTTAGCTCCCCTGAGTAATATGGCAGACCAAGATTTGACCTGAAGAGATTCCAAAGACTTGAAACTCTGAGACCCTCCCATGGAGCTCACACAGAGGGCCTTTCCTGTGTAGTAAAAGTCACATGGGTTGGGGGGCTTTGGAGAACGGTGAATGGGCAAAGGAAGGGAGCCCAATTCAGATCTCTGTACCATGTAAAAAGGCTGGGGTGGGGGCAGACAGCAGGGTCCCTGGTGGTTGCTGGATCAGTGAATTCACTGAGAGACCGTGTCTCTAAACAGAGATGGAAGGTCTGGACAGGTTCATTGGGTAAATACTCTCCCTACCAAACCCAGACCTGAGTTCAGTCCCCGAGAACCACATAGTGGAAGGAGAGGACCATGCTCATGGACCATGCTCATGCAGGCTGTCCTCTGACTTGCACACATGCTCAGTGTGGCATCTCTGCAGCCATGCACAAACAGACACATACACACATAGACACAGACACACACAGACATGCGCACACAGACACATACACACATATACACACATACGTATACATACACACATAGACACAGACACACACAGAAATGCACACACAGACACATACACACATATACACACCTACGTATACATACACACACATATACACAGACACACAGACATGCACACACAGACACATACACACATATACACACCTACTTATACATACACACATATACACAGACACACACAGACATGCGCACATAGACACATACACACATATATACACACATACGTATACATACACACATATACACAGACACATACACACATATACACACATACGTATACATACACACATATGGACAGACACACACAGACATGCGCACATAGACACATACACACATATATACCCATGCACCCATACACCCATGTACCCAGACACACATACATACATACACACATACACATATATACACACACACACAAACATACACCCATGTACCTATACACACATACACCCATCATAGACACTCACACATACATTCATCACAATACACACACACAATAATTTTTAAGAAGTGGAGAGCAAAGGGGGAAGACATTGGTGTCTATTTTTGGTCTCCATGTGCATCTGCACGCCCACCTACATACACATATCCACACATACAGAAATCCAAATATGCAGTACCTAATTCAGTACTGAATTTAACTTTTAATGAATTTTACATGTTCAAAGCAATGTGAGGGAATGATTATATATGTAAAATACATAGTCTCTCATGTGGTATCCTCCTGTGATCCTCCTGAGTAGATATTATGGGATTAAACAATTCTGTATTTTTTGTTAATAATAATGGAAAAAGTCTAAATTATTGGGAAAAAGAAGACTCTATATGCTTTGACTGAGTGTATTTATTTTTATTTTTTTATTGAAAAAAAATTTCTGCCTC